>NW_027648630.1:0-388000 GCF_051294905.1 Botryllus schlosseri
TACAGTTCTCCGTAACATTTTCAGGAAATCCTGAAATTATACCAGAATTATAGTTAGAGCAAAGAAACCTTTCAAAAATTAAATTGGAATTACATTACCCGCATTTCGCTCTATAGTTAGTCTAGTGGCGTGACTAGAATTATCTAGCTGTCCAAGTCTGGTCTGTATACTGTGTATCAGTGATGAGCATCGGAGCGGAGTCGGTGTGGATTCGGAGCGGAGTTTTGCCGATTTTGTGACAGTCGGAGCGGAGTCGGAGTTTACTACAAATACTTTTTCGGAGAATTTCGGAGTATTGCAACTTTTGTCTCCGATATCTTTGAATAGATCTGACCAGAATACACTATTGATTATGATTACAAACCAAAACACAGACAGTTGACACCTTGTAAAGTTCTAATATGACGGATAACATGCAAAAATGATTGCCAAGTGCATAAAAATCAGCCATCTGCACTGCAATTGGGGACTGGAGAGTAAACAATTAATACTATGAGGCCAACCATATTATGACATGTACCATGTGTACCATGTACCATGCTTGCCACTGCTTCGGATACTTGACGAGATCCATCGGAGTATATCGGAGTCTGGGATCGAGCTCTTCGGAGTCGGAGGGAGTTTTCCTCAGACACTAAAGTTGTCGGAGGAATTCGGAGTCTCGAAAAGCACTATCCGCTCATCACTGCTGTGTATCCAAATTACGGATGGACAAAATCGAATCAAAAATGATTCGATTCATATGCAAATATTTAAACTCGAATCGAATCACTATTTTGTATTGTTTTTTTAACGGCTGTAATGAAATACTTTTACAACAGGTGGTCGGTATTACGAAGTACTTCTACTTTTCTGAATCATTGCCTACTTAAATACGTTTCGCTTATATTTTCACTTTTTCCCCAAGTGGGTATGAACTTATACTTTAAAACTTTTCCTAGAATACTTCAACTAATTTTAATTACTTTGAAATCGTTGCTTCGACTTGTAATCGATCAGAGATTTATGACGTCACTTCTATATGTTCATGACAACAAACGATGACGACTTCAACCCCATCATGTTACTTAAAATATGTTTCTTGAATGCAGTACGCACATATTGATATTACATTCACCATCGCTTCAAGCGTATATCGATCGATTCTCGTTAGTTATTCATGATTATTTGGGGTCTGTCAGTCAAGACCAACCGCTATACATAATGCCAGCCACGTGCGATGTGAATACTCATATCAATTCGTTTTCAATCATCCGATTCGATATTCAGCGGACATGATTTGATTCGAGCTGTCGATTCCTACTTTCGGTACATAAAAAATGGTTTGGAGAGATTTAGAAATAATGATTCGTATCGCTCATCCTGAATTGCATTATTATCTGACAGGGAAAGAGCCGAATCTGCCAAGATCCGAGCCCCGCCGCCTTTAACATTCGAGAAAGAAAATCACGTCTGTAAATCCGTGTTTCAAGTTCAACCTTTCCCGAGCGGTGCATCGCTGAAAACTTCCAAAACGCAGCAATCGTTCGACAGTGACGGAGCGGCATGCGTATGGACCCTGACCGGCGACGGGTGGATTTTCGGATATGATTCTGCAACGCATCGGTGAGATGCAGGGCTTGGAAAAATCAAGTGCCTGGGTGATTCGATTCTGAATCGATTGAGGCGTAAAGTCGGGTCTCATTATTTTGGCTGACACTCGCCTGGGGCAGAAGATTGGAAAGAGATTTCCTAGCTGCTGACGATTACACCTGGCGAGTGTCAGCCTAGAATACTCCAGTTTATTTCAACATGAATATGGTATTCAATCTTGAATTTGATTGTGTTCTATATCACAGCGTACATGCACGATATAAATTACCGAATCCCGGCGACGTCGCGAGTATGGATTGCTCTTCAACGCAAGGATTAATTGCCGTCGGGTGTTGCAACGGTGTCAGTCTGTTGATTGAAATCGGCGCCGAAAATTTCGAAGTGATTACTATTCGCTGTTGATTGAAAATGAACGAATAATAAATGCCACGCGTCTTTGTAGATGGTATCGGAAACTGATCACGTAAAGGAAGGCTCCAGCACCCAGCCAATCGAAGTCGTTCGCTTCTCGAAAAGTGGAAAAAAGCTCGCTGTCTGCATGGGCAGTGAAGTTATTGTGAATGTCATTAGGGATAAAAATACACAAGAACTGGACAGGTGACGTATACTAATGCGGTACACGATAAACAAGTATTATTCGAAATAAATATGTGTATCTAACGATGTAGAACAGTGGTTATCAACCTTTTCTCACCAACAAATGAATAAAAAATTCAACTCTTATCCAAATGTATATAGGATTATTAACATGGGTGCAGCAAATAAGTCAGCCAGGAAATTTCGAAACAAATGCGACCCACGAGCTAATCCACCTCTGATTAATTATTACTATTGAAAAACCAACAAGGCAAAAGTAATGCGATGGTTGCAATTGTTTCTTCTCCACCAGCTGATCTAGGCATGCTGAAACTGAGTCGCATGATGCATGACGTATTTATCTATTCATTCGATGAAGGCATTTCTTACATTAGAAAATACGTTAACGATTTGTGAAAGCTATAGTTTTACTTAAAAAGAAATGCATTTACTGCGTACCACCTTAAATGATTTCGTGGATTGAGAACCACTGGTATAGGAGGTCGAAAATCACACTTTAAGGAACATTGATGACGAGAAATGTTGTGTTGTCCGACAAGTTCGTGTATTTTCATCGTGCGAATTTCTATGAAACTTCAACTGTCCATTTCAGATACGCAAGCGATGTAAATGTTGACAGTATCATGTCAATCGATTGGTCCGCAATGCGAGTTCACGGCTCTGACCTCATCCGCTGCAGCGTGCTATCCCCCGGTACTGCACAACTATTCTGGTATTATCAAATGCCAAAATTAAATTATATCATTCTTTGCATTCGGGATACAGAACCGGAATTACGTGTGTGGTCAACAGAAAACTCTGAACGGGTAGACGATATCTCGACCTTGCGTAACATGACTTGGCACAATGATTCTAGTCCATTGGAATTTTCGGTAAAAGGTACGATTTCATAGCTACATATGCTACAGAAATCGCAGGTGTTGAGCCATGCACTCAGTGAGATTCACGACAAAACTGGATATATTCTCAGCCCTCGATGAGTTATTTCTACCGGTATTCGCGGAATCAAGTTCAGTCTGTAACTCTTCTATCAATGTTTGCAAATTGAGTAGCGCACTTTCTCGCGTATATTAATAAGTAGGGCGATTTTTTTTACCTAAAAACGGAAGATTGTGACCTGAAAAAATCAAAATTTTGACTTTTTTTTGTTTTTAAAAAACTTAATTTTGACCAAATTCTGACCTCACGTATGCAAATTAGGTGTTTTCGCACATAATAATAAAATTTAACTACTTATCTTCATTTCTGGTTGGAACTGTCTGTCCTTACGAAGTAGTTTGGCCTGAAAAAACGTCTATGACTTAAGAATTTACAAATTTTTACAGTAAAACACTAGTATTTTAACAAAATCTGGCCCTATAAAGAATCCCAGTAGTTACATCACGTACTATGGTAGATATAATTAAAATTTGGAAACGAAAGATACTTTACTACATTCTCGGGTAGAAAGTGTCTGTCCTTACTAAGTAGTTTGGCAAGAATGGAGACAGAACGTTCAACAGCAGCAGTTGTTGGCTTGCAACACTGGAGTTGTGCGTACACTGCTGGTGACAAGCCGGGTTGATTCATTCTGAAAATGATGTCTACATCACAATTTTTCATCGTGGGCTTCTTGATATAAAAATCATGCATCGCCCAAGCAGTCTTGCTTCAGTTAGAATATCGCGGTACGTTGACCATCACACCATGTCAACGTATTTGTTTCATTTGACCGTTTATGAGTCACAATGAGCAGACACTGGGCCATCTACAACGACAGGCCTATAAAGTAGGCCACAATCTGTAAAATATCAAATGATAAGTCCACCGAAAGTGCAAAATCTGCGATACTAACGAAATGCAGAGGTCAAAAATTTTTTGACTTTTCAAACAATTTTGACAAATTTTAACCCAACACTACAATTGTGACAAAAGTTTGACTTATTTTGACGTTTAAAAAAATCACCCTAATAATAAGCGAACATGTGGCGCGTGTTAGCGTCCGAGCGCCAGGTAAACCCCATCTCTTATTGGTATAAGTCCGAACAAAAAGCAACCTCCAAACTACATAGGTGAATGGATGCTGGTATCTCTGGGACTTCGAAGTCTCTTAAGATCGACCAGGAAGTCGTATATATCTGCTGAATGCGCTCTTACGTGATTTATCTGATCGCCTCATACTAATATATAGTATATAGTTACCACCTAGTCGTGAAGTGAGGCAAACAAATATTTATATGAATGATGTTACAACGTTCTTAGTTCAGAAATGTGAATCGGTATGAGTAGAAGTTGACGGTAGCTATGGTAATCTGTGATACGAAGATTTCATTCCGTTTATGTACTAAGTGACATACCTCAAACGTTGCTCAAATGCTGCCTTGCGGTACCAGGCATCCATAGATTGCATGGTTTATAGACTTTAGAATTACTAAAATGAATTAAGATTCCATATACTTACTGGCCCTCTTGTATATTTTAGGTGTATGGCATCACTACAGCGAGATTGAAGATATGTCTTGTTTCGCAACCGCAAATATCAAGCAGACTTCGCAAAGGGACCACGGAGATTCTAGTCGAGTAAATGAGGAGACCCAATACTTTGAGGAGAAACAATTCCACTCTATGCCGGTACCTAACGGCGTTTGTGCGGTTGGAGACGTGTCTGGCAGTGTGAAGATCTTTCGCTACCCATGCATTGCATCAAACGCTCTGCAAACTGCCGCTAGGTATGCATGTGTTAATCACATTTGCCCGTATAGAGCAATATCGATTGCAACGCCATTGCGGGTGATCATTCCTGTCCGCAGAAATGATTGCCCTGCAGCAGCCCAGATAACCGTTTTCAATTAATTTGTTCAGAACCTTTCACTCCGCTGTCACCGGTATCTGTTCCTACGAAAGTAAACTGTACGCGGTTGGTAATGATGATCGGAATATCGTCCAATTCAAAGCGGCGCAACGAAAAGAAAAAAGCTAGCTCTGGCCAGCAAGTCGGATATCGATTGTAGCGCTGCCAGACAGTTAATTTTGATTGCGTAACTTCGGCAGTATGATGATGGCGTAAATTTCGTTCAGTCATTCCTAACATTTGCGACACGGGAGATGTTGTAACTATATGATCTATGGAAAGAGGTTTATTTTGCTCTGTGCTGTACAGATCATACATAGATCTTGGAATGACTTTCAACCAGGCCTATTAACATATTTTCAGCACCCAAAAACGGACATTTTTACCAGCAAGTAAAGCGGAAGTAGAATTTGTTACGTTTGAGTTTGATGGTGTTATACATTTTCCTGGTAGTTGCAGGCAAAAGTAGGAAAGACAACAAATAAAATTTTATTTTCAGATTCAGCTCATTGGTGCGATTGACAAAAGTTAAGGGAACCGCACAGTACTCGCGTGCTTAATCTCAAACAATAAATTTGGTTTGTCGTTTTTGTGTCTGTTTTTGCCTGCAATTTTGATTAAGAAATATAAAGCATCATTAGACTCAAATTTAGTGGGAATTGTGCTCATTTTGGTTACCGAAAATATGGTAATTATGCCTAGACATCAGTTCTGGCTTCCCTAGCTCAGTTCTGGCTTCCCACCATTGGCATATCTGCCAAGCGGATGAACCAAATGTCTGAACCTCTTCTACTGAGCAGATATACAATATCGGTAAGATATTACCAACCTGTTTCAAGACGGTCATCCCACGTACGTCACTGCACAAGACGTACCATACCATAACAGTCAAACCGACTCCAGATTGGGCCTAATTATACCTGTACCCAATGACGGCCAAGACAGAAGTATATTCACGAATGATATGTGTGAGTTAAGTGTGTGTCTTGATCTCCGGGCTCCGGGGAGCCTCTGAGACTGGCACGCGCAACCATAATGCGTTCCGTGGAACACCTGTGTAGAACCACTGTCTTAACAATACCATAGCGACCTTCCGCACATAAACTTCTTCATGAAATTGGCGTGAATTTAAAAACTGCTTGAAACATGTTTGCCGTTTTCAAATATGAATCGCTTCTGGCAATCATCGTGTTGTAGCCTATTAGTTCCGTGTCTCACATGGGAATTGGATAGCGCATTTTCCCGTGGTATTTGTCTCTAACTTCTTGACATTGTCATCATCTAAGCTGCGACGGGTAACGATATATGACTGACTTGTAGTATCGTTAGCGCGGAAAAGAGTGATTTATCTACCTGCTCGAAGCGGAGGCCACACAGCTGCCTGGAACGCAAACAAATGCATATTAATATTTGTTTAATCACGGTAACAATTTGCCTTAATAAATACAGCATCGAACAACAAATATTGAAGAAATAGCAAGTGATTTTTACAACTTAGCTCACAACAAAATTGAACGGTTATACGGAAGCACAGCCTATATATATTTCAGACGGGAGTATTTTCCCGCGACTCCGCAATCGGTGCCGGATCCCGAGAAGGCAAAAATACACCTGATAAAATGGAAGGCGGGTTCCGAGCTAGCTTGCGGTATGTTTGCAGGGATATAGTGCTGTTTTAACTCGGGTATTTGTCGCGGGTAGATCGAAAGGCTGAGTCGTTCGAGAATGTTCTCTCTGTCGCCGAGTGATCCGCGTAGGATATAGATGACGATTCATGTGCATGACATGCGGTGAGTACATGTACGTACACACTGGAGCTTGTGGAGACGGAACCTTTAATCTAAGTTTGCATTGTGTTATGACGGACTGCATGACTCATAACAGTACTGATATGGTTGCTATGCCTCTTTCTTCTGTTGTCGATAACAGTTCTAGTTGCAGCTCTGGTTCTTGCATTCTGGCGCCTGTGCCGATTTGATTTCACCAGCTCCCTATCACCGTACTTCCGGCAACAGCCGCCGCATATAAGAGTGATCACGTCGCATAGAAAATCGAAACTTGACCTTCTAAATTCCTGGTGGCAAGCATTGTATACTATCACGTTGACGAAGCTTCCGCAGGCTAGTATATAATATCCAAAAAACATAAAATTCCCCGGATTCTCATCCATGCATAAAACATTTTCAATAGCTGTGAGTAGATTTACCATCGCAAGCATCATGGGCATCACAGTCGCTGTAAGTAGGATCAAAACTGCCGTGACGGTGCGCATCATATCTCTTTCCGCGCGTCCGCTTGTTTTTGTTAAGTTGGATGCTCTTTTACGCGCAGCGTTCATGGATCGAAGCATCCCCCGACTATAAAAAGCAGTCAGTATCGTCAAGGTCCATGTAGTAACGAAGGGTAGTCCCCAAACGAAAAATATGTAGCAGAAGATATAAGTGTAGACCAGAAGACGACCCTGTATTAAGAGTAACTGGTGAATTCGCGTAGCTGCTAGTTCACACTTTTATGGTCTGTCTGTCAAGCATCTTCGCAGAGTGCGTAGAAATACACAGATTTTTGGATACAAACAAGGATTTAAATCGAAGTGGCTCACAGCGCCTCCTAGGTAGTCCATATGTGTATACGCAACATAAGAACACATTTTGTAGAATGCTACTCTTAGGAAGCGTTCTCAAGTACACAATTGAACTGTACTCTTGTCGAACACGTGTCACCCGTTGAGATAAACTGCTTGTAACGTAAAGAAGTGCCAAGTTCGAATGGCGTGCGGCATTTCTGGCAAAATATTCGACTGAACATATTTTCGCGCTTCGCGCGATCTTCCTCCAGATCATGATTGTTGTTCCGCGTAAAATCCTAATTAATCGAGACGTCTCTTGACATTCATAACCTTATATGCCATCAAACTATATGTTGCGGTCGCAAACTATTTGGTCGTAATTTTTATTATTTCTTTTGATATGAAGATAAGGTTGGCGCGAAAGTTTTTACTATAATCAGGAAGGGCGTGTCTAAATAAGTTTGAGAACCACTGCATTGGAGTTTAAACGAAAAGTATAGGTCGCACATCGTAGCTGGCTAGATTACAATAACTATAGCTCTCGAAACGTAGCAATAGTATTGCGAAGTAGAGGTAGACCAGAGGTCTCAAACTCAACTGTACTCACGGGCCAATTTCCTAGTTTTGATGACGCCGCGGGCCGAAGCATCAATAATAGGGATATTCAATGGACTTATTGGACGGTACCTTGCAGACAGGCATTCCAAAACCATCGTGGAAATGTAATTTACTATTTTACTATTAAAGCTTGACACGGTAAAAAATCACATTTTCAAATATTTGAATAAAATTGTTTTTGTGCCGTGCAGAATTTTTTTAATTATTGAGTTATAGACAGCATGTGAGAGGATGCATCATGACATCGTAAAAATATTGCAACTAGTGGACCTTTGACGAGCAACAGCGTTACGTAGAATATTTTAGAATGTACCGAAGGATGATCTGATATCAGAGCATTTGAGCGGTGTAGCCTAATCCTGGTTTCATATAGTCGTGATAACTAATAAAATAATATAATCATTATCGAGCTATAGTAATAGCATTGCTTTCTGAACCTTCTTTAGCGATCCTACCCCTTGTGCTTCCAATAAGATTTTTCGTACAGCCCCTGTCCATTTTCAACACAATTTCCGATGGTACCTATATTAAAATAAGAAAGGCCATTCACAAAATCGCGCGTAGCGCAAAGATTATATTCCAGTTGAATGAATTGGCCAAGAAAATATTCCACAGCATATAGGCCTACAAATTTTACAATGCATCTCGTACACCCTCAGAACCCCTGGAATAGAAATGTCCAATCGGCGAAGGATTCGTTGGTGTTACAGCTGTAGAGCGTACTACAACCTTACTCGCCACCCATAATAACATGGATGAAGAGAACAAATAACATACAGCATGTAACCAACTATACGTTACGGGGGTCACAGAATACCAATGGTTGCCATACTGACCTGAGTAGATAGCTGCATACCCTACGCAACGCAAGCTACGACCTTTTGATATATTACTATTCCCCATGACAGTTTCAAAGATTGTTGCGTCCGTAGGATTACCAAGTCACCATTCCGAGTCGCAAGTCCTTCTCCGATTTCAGCGTTTGACCCGACTCAACTCGAGTCATTTTTATTTAATCACCTAGTCAATCCGAAATCGAGTAATTTTACGACCAGGTCGCACCAAACCAAATCACAATTTCCAGTCACGAATCATCAACGGGTCACGTTTTATCATCATTAACTAGAAATGATACGTAATAGCTGATCTTCTACCGCATGCGGGTAGCTATTAAAAGTGATGTGATAGTGACGTTTGTTGAGAGTTCAATGATTGTTATAGTAGTTTTAGCGTGACCTTTAAGTTCTTGTATCTAAAAAAGATCTATGGCAATTGAACATATTGTTGAATACTTAAAATTCCGCACAAAATGCTCTAGCGGGCCGCATGCGGTGTGTTGGAGACCTGTGAGGTAGACTATCGCACAAACAAGATACATCATGAAATCAATTGCTATCCGATACGCTGGCATATGATGCATGTAGGTAAATTTCCTATTTATTTACATACCTGCGACCGATATGCCACTATTGGAAGATAAGAGAAGGTGGCATAGTAGAGTGCATATGTAACGTACTGAGGTGCTGCCAATGATAGAGACGACACAGTCACTGCGAACAACCAAACAAATATCACAAGGATTGTCGCTCTTCTGGGCGTCATCAAGTCTCCGACACGGTATTTCATCGGCCACCGCACCGATAAATAGCTGTCCAAACTCAAGAGAAGCACGCTGCAAACAGTGTTTAGCCGGATTATTCAATTCGCCATAGGTAGGATTTGCGAGAAAAATCAGCGACCTACCTGTACACCGTAACGACCTGTGACAGAATGGCGCAGACACCGAAAAACGACGCTTCCAAGCGATCCGGCTCCCCTATTCGGGATGTATCGAGTTGCATGAGGTCTCTGTCGTCGTAGTAGATCTCGTGAGTGAGGTTTGATGCAACGTTTGGCAACACAAACGTGCCATTAACAAGGTCTGCATAAATCATGAATGCGAGGTATTCGATATCGCCCAAACAGAGTTGTATAAAAAAGTGAGTTAAACAGGATTGAACTCGAAAATGAACAGTGAACGCAATGACTAGGACTCGGACTCGAACCGTTGAACCCTGACTTGGACTCGACTTGACTTGAGTCAAAATTATAAAAGTAGAATTCACTTGTGACTCGGGACCTTGTGACTTTGTTAAAACTCGGTTTGTTTGTTTTTGGGTATTCATGTTGTTTGTCGACTGCTGTGGTCATTTACACCAGGCCTATATTCTTGATATTTTCCGTAACTGCCGACTTATAGCACGGCCCACCTCCAGGCTTTTGTAAGACACCGCTGACGCGGATTAGGTGGCGAGGAGGGTTAAAACTCGGTCATGATGGTATAAATTAGGGGTCGGAAACCTTTCGTATGCGGCGTGCCAGAATGTCAACAAATGCGGAATTATTACCAACTCGCGAGCTAAACATTTTTAATTTCATATTTAGCGTTTCAAGCAAGGAGTCCCACCAGCCGCTAATACCTGCTGGCCCGGTGATGAAAATCTGCTACCCCTGTATCATGCAAGGTAGTCGTTGCTTCAGATACATTGGAATCGCTGACACGTACCAGACGAAACTAAAAGATTACACTGGTCAACAAATTGACTTTTTTTTAGGCAGAACCTCTGAGAGCCGTTTCTGGGTTTTTAAGGTTGCTGATTACGAATATCACATTAGTTTTGTCAGATTGGCTCTTTGTCAGAAGATATTCATACCCCTGAAAAAAAAAATACTGAATTTACCCTTAAATATTTCACTTGGTAGGAAGAAAATCGTGTTTTTTCTAATTTTATACTGCGCATAAATAACTAATTTACTCTGAAGAACTCTCATGTCATTCTCAGTCATTCTATAAATATTAACATGACACGATGCGA
This sequence comes from Botryllus schlosseri, assembly GCF_051294905.1. Taxonomy (NCBI): domain Eukaryota; kingdom Metazoa; phylum Chordata; class Ascidiacea; order Stolidobranchia; family Styelidae; genus Botryllus; species Botryllus schlosseri. The sequence goes on from NW_027648630.1 coordinate 11,060, forward strand.
AATATTTGTTTGTCAAAAAAGCAGTTTGTCAAGCCTAAAAATTGTACTTTTGCACAACGGAAATACATATTCTCCTGTATCGATTGGTCATTCTACTATGAATAAAGAGGAGGATAAAACTATAAAATTTGTCCTTGGAAGGCTTAACTGCAATACTCATATGCGTCTCCATTCTTTTCCCTGGTAAATGGATAATTTTCCGCTGAGTCAACAAAGTGGGTATACCTAGTAACCCTATGAAAGAGAAGCTTAAATCTGGTATCTGGTATATTCGAATACCAATGAAAGATTCCAATGTCACATTAGGAAGGAGTTCACTGCATGTAATTTCTCCTAAGATGTAGTAAATAAAACTTTTTAGATGATCGCAAAGCACCAAACCACAAACAGTTGGTCCGAAAATTCGTATCTGCATATCAAACACTTGAGCACAAACATGAGCATAAAAGTTCACTTCCTGTTCAGAAATCTTGATATATTTCCTGATCATCTTGTTGATAAGCAAGGGAAGAGGCTCTACCAAGACATCAGAACAACAAAAGGCCTAGGCCAAGGTGGGTGTCTGATTCCATAGACAACTCCTAGTCGCTTCGACATCTTCCTGTCTTTTCATTGTATCGCATTTTTGTGGTGTATTGAACTGATAAAATTGCTAATAAACCAATGATGATGATATCAGGGAAGATGAGATGAAAAATTGAACATATTATGTCAGACCATTGCCGTAACCTTTCAAGAAACTGCACCAAACAGCTTACAGGCGAAAATCTTACAAAAAACAATTTTGATTTGAAATATATCGATAATATCATATTCCAACTGATTATTTCAAATTTAGAATGGGTGGTTGACGTAAAACTGATTGAATTAATGCTACGTTATTTGAGAATCTAGGTAAATACTTATGTACATGACTGGATTTTATTTATGTACATGATATCCGTGAAAATCTGTAACTATGATAAATCTATTACCCCTAAATATAGTGCTGTTGCTGTATTTTGATTTAAAAGAATCTTCTCTGTGTAAAAATAACTAGTAGATTGATTTTCTAAACTTTATAGTACGACTGAGCCGATTTTATATCTAGTCATTACCGCGAAAATGAGAGATTTTGGTCAAAATAGCCCCATGGGATATCTCCACAACAAGAGCTAATTTGAAAAAACTAAGGTCATATTCGGAATCAGTGCCCTTCAGAACCCCCAAAACCACTCTTACTTTGCCTGCCTCAAAATATGTGTTGCCCAGTGTTATCTTTTTTCGTGGGGCGAACACGATTCCAAGTTATAGCATTTATTCTAAATTAATATTATTATTCCAAATCATTTATTACAATTATTATTACTTATTTTCCTCGGCGGGTCTCATTTGACACGTGCGGCTCAAGCTGTGGGCGCTAGACTATTCAGCGCTAGTTGTTTCGGCGTCTGGAAAGTGGACACTGGACAATGGACATATCCATGTCGAACGTTTTGGCGAACATGCGACGATTATTTTATATCGGGATTATTAATCGCCATCAATCATATTGGAGGCGCACACACCGCACGGAGTCGCATAGTCGCACCAGCGTGTAATCAAAGGTGGTGTGAAGACTGAGAACAGTGAACACTCGGAAAATCACGTTACTGTCACGCCCAGATGCTTTTTGTGACTTTGTTATTGTCGATCCGTCTGCAGCAGTAATTGAAGGCAAAGTCGCGATGGATAACAAAATTTCTTATTATATACCTTGATGAGGCAATCTAACACTGTACCAAGTTTCAAGGCTGTGACTCCAATAATTACAGTAGTAAGTTAAGTACGTTATCAAATTCGAGTATCCAGGGTCTGCTTGCGCTGATTTGGCATTGAGCCTACCGCATAAAGGAATTTTCGCAAACTTTGATATTGGTATATGTGAATTTTGAAAGTGTTCCATACCGAGATGGATGACGAAATTCGGTATGGTATATCTTGGTTGTGTTATCTAACTTCGCAGTAAGTTTCGGGATTGTCACTCATTGATTAGCATGGTAATTCCGTTATCAAAGTCGGCAATATGTCGGCGCGCGCTTATCTACCAGATACTCGACTTTGACAGCGAATATTACTACGCTAATCATTGAGTCGCAGCCTAGAAACTTGGTACAGTGCTAGATTGCTAGATTACAGCATCAAACTATACCATACAAAATCCTGTCAACCTACTCGATATGGAACACAGTCAAAATCAACAAAGACCAATAGCGACCATGCCTTTAATTACTGCTGCAGACGGATCGACAATAACAAAGTAACCAAAGGGATCTGGGCATGACAGTCACATGATTTTCCGAGTGTTCACACCACCTTTGAGTACACGCTGGTCGCACCATCCCGAAACGTTATGTCTTGGTCTTGTCTGCTAGCGTGAACATGAACATGCCCAGCGCCAAAATACCGGTTCATAAAATAGTGCATGCACACTCCTAGACTAAAGTATCCAAACTTTTTCATGCTGTATTACGTTGCCGTTCTTTCATACCGTGTCAGGTGTTGCCTAGAGTTACCATACGTCCTCTTTTGAGAGGATTTGCACTCTTTTTTTACTTTTTTGAAAGTGTCCTCGGAGGACGCCCTTTTGTCCTCTTGTTTGAGATTTTGTCCTCTGTTTTGGAGAGTTTAGGTCATATTTATAGCAAAATGCGACTGGTGGGTATTTCGTGAGCTGGGCGGAAAGTTGACCTTTATTTTTCAGTCAACTACCTTACAATGTGGAGTAAAACACGGTATTTTGGGCGCAGAGTGGGAAAGGTGACCTTTTTTTAGTCAACTACCTTACAATGTGGAGTTGACAAAGTTAACCTTTTTTGGGTCAACCGACCAGAAAGTGGGAAAAATTTACCGTTTTTTAGAATTCTTCCCCGGTTTTGCAAGTCTGATAATTACGAAAAAGTGTCCTCTTTTCAGATTTCCAAAATATGGTAACCCTAGTGTTGCCGACCCCTGGTTATAAATCTTAAGTAACGCACCTGCCAATGCAAGGGAGATTTTGAAGTATCCGTGCGGTTTCCGGAGGTTCTTTACTCGCAGTGTGACGATGATGATTACCAAACTGCTGGCGATTATGACAACTGATAGAACGATAATGACTGATACCAGCACGCTGACAGATGTCGGGTCGCAAGTAACTCGCACACGGTACTTTCCATGGAGTCGCGAGTAGGGGTGGATTGTTACCTGTTCTGCATCGTCCGTGTAGTTCAGGGGATTAACCGACAACGCGCAAGCAGGGAATACGGCGCATCTGCTTGACTCCTTCCTAACTGATAAAGAAGCACGTGTGACCTTTACAAGGGCGCACATCGTGGCATTGACGACGAGTTGGACAATGGTTATGTCATAATTGTGATGCTCTATGTGTCGGAGCAATGTGTTTCTTAATCTAAGGTCGGAGAAAGTCTTTGATTCGACTCATAAACAGAAAATTACTGCTCTGTCTTGACTTCAACTTGCAATGCAATATGACTTCTCAGGATTTGCGGTTCACAACTTTAAATGGGTGGTTAGCCCATTTGGAAGTAATGAATCGAGCAATTGTTTTGCAGAAGAACACCTCATTAATTTACGAAAACGCTATTTTCGCAAAAAATGGACGTGTTATGGCTGTCTCCTTTTAAAACCTTCACCACCGCTGCGAAAGTAATCAGGATTTTATAGGCATGTACATTGTGTACTAAGTGCACCACGTGAATTGGATGATATCCATTCTATTCTCTCAAGAATGGCTGTCCTGAGCATATTGAAATGTTCCATCGCAAGGGTGTTAAATCTCGGATCAATTTCCCAGTTATGGAACAGAAAAATGCCAGACATTTTTACACCTACCTTGGCCAGGTAACGTGTGCAATCGTTTTAAAAAGTTAATCAAATCGGCGGTTCAACGTTGGTATTATAGTGTAAATGCGCGTGTGGCGTATAGAACCAAACCACTTCTGCCAAACTTTCGAAAGGTACTTCCTGCTTTTAATGCAAGTAGCGTCGTCTACGAATTTAAGTGGCACTGTGATAGTAGGTATGTAGGACGTACGTTACAAAGATCGTTTGAACGGATAATGCAACACATCCCCAAATTGATTCGGTCAAAAACTTGCGCAAATGACCACACGGACTTCCCACGCCAATGCAAATTAGCTGCAAAAACTGACTCTTATGACGGTTATCAAGCATACGCTTCTTCGATCGGTCAACATTTAAGTGAGAACCCTTCTTGCGCTCAAAACTATAATGACGAAATGTTTACTGTCATTGCGCAAGGCAGATCCTCGTTTCATTTAAAAGTGTTAGAATAAACCATTATACAATTGACCAAGCCTATTTCATATTGACAAAAAGATTTTCTGTATAACTTACCAATTTCCCACTAGTGTGTTCTAATTCGTGTTTGTAACTGTTTATTTTCAAATTGCACTGTTACCATAGTACAGTACATTTCAAAGTTCGTTTTTGTTGCCATTGTTACATTGAGGACTTCATGGTATGTAACTCCTATTGTTACGTCATACTTTGCTTTTATGGTTTTGCTTTTCATTCTGTTTAAATCCCTTTAGTGTGCCGTTAACTCTTGAAAAGAGGCACCCGAAAAGTCTTCGAGTTGAATAAATATTTTACTGCAAAGGATATTGTGTTGAAAGCTGTCTTCAAGTTCTGCACCACGAAATTGTTCACTATTTTAACATAACATTTTTTGTTTTGACTCAAATTCTAATGCCTACCCCATGAAATTGTCACGTTGTGTCCAAAATACAAAGAAAATTAGAATGAAAATTTGCGTTTGGAGTAAATAGTATTTACTGTGGCAAATTTTATCATTTAGCTCTGCTGCTCCTATAACTTCACTTCAATGAGTTGGATTTGAGCCAAATGTGTTATGCATCGCTTTCGTAGACAACGTAACAATTTCATGGGTTAGACCAGGGGTGGCCAACTCAAAACGGGTCGCGGGCCACTTTTCAAATTTCGTAGAGGCCGCGGGCCGCATGAATTCGATATCGATGAAAAATAGGCAACAACGTTCTAAAACTCTACGTCAGGCAAACGGTGAGTTACCTAACATAGGCGATGGGCATATTGACCACAAAAGAAATAATATTTTATTAAATGAATACAAATGCAACAAAAACTCATTATCATCAATATTATTTTATTTTGAACTGTGAGGTGTACACGATACCTGGAAACGATTTTCAGCGACTAAGGAATCGATATTGGGACTAGCGAGATGTGACTAGCTGAAAGACCATCTCCACGTAAAACTTGATCCTGTGGGGAATCCCGAAGCCAGTGGTTTTCAGACATTTTTAGACACGTCCCCCTTTATGATACTGAAAAATCGTCATATCACAAAATGCAACCAGAATGCTAACAGTCCCAAAGGCTAGTTTGATGGCATGTAAGGTTATGAATGTTGATAAGAGAATTATGTAATATGAATTCCGGACTATACACAGAGCAATAGCTATGAATTAGAGGTAAATCGCGCGGAGCGCGAAAACTTTTCAGTTGAGCGCATCCCCGCCTCCCCATCAGATGCTTTCGCGCCCCCACAAGGACCGCGCGCTCCCCAGTTCGAGAACCACTGCCCTAAGCCGTTTTCTAAGCGTCTCGGTCTTGGCAGTGTTTTGGCCATTGCAAGTCAAGACAATATGCCCATTGATATCAGCTGATTCTCCCTCGATGGAATGTTGTTGCCACCACCACAGCTGTCTTAACTAGTGACGAGTAGCGATATTGGGTACAAGAGAATAGCTTATTTTGAAACAACAGCAACAAAATGTTCAAACAGTAGTAAATTTCAGCATTTCAAATTGGTTTTCTGAGCTTTCTTCCGAAATCTCAAATCTAACACTTGGCAGGCCGCATGCTGCGCGCGGGCCGCGTGTTGGTGACCCGTGGGTTAGACAGTGCAATTTTAAATTTTTTCAGCTTTAAAAGATAAATCAAAATTACTTTACTCTTATAGCTTCCCTTTTAAAGGTGGCAATGATTCAAATTCGATGTGTAGCGTTTCTTTACCAAACAATTTTATCAAATATCCATAGTATAAAAGCTGCTAAATTTAGCTTTGGCACTCGATGATTCGAGTGAATGTTAACCTGAATCGAGTATTAATTCTTCTGATTCGAGTCAAGTCACTGGAGATGATTTATCCGAGTATGAAATTGCACACTCTTTTTTCGATGAGTTAATTTATCAACGAGAATTATATTTACATCGCCTAGGCCAAGGTGGGTGTCAGATTCCATAGACTACTCCTTGTCGCTTCGACATCTTTCTGTCTTTTCATTGTATCGCATTTTTGTGGTGTATTGAACTGATAAAATTGCTAATAAACCAATGATGATGATGATGATTATAGATCCGATGCTATTTTCAACCCGGGAAGGCCGTAAACGCCGATCAAGCGCATCGCAGCATACGAAACGCGCAGAGCCACGCACATTGGTGGAAATGACATATCTGCGAAGTTTAAAAGTTACCAAAACAAGTTAGAATTACAGAACAAACGAACATTTCACAAATTAGATTAGAATTAGATTACCAGCATTTCAATCTACTTGGACAACTAGAGTAGTTCTTCAAGTCTGACCAGGGGTATACAAAATTAAATCAGATTTCGCGAGCGTGTGCCTCTATTTCGAAAGTGAGCACTAAACCAGGGCCGTAACAGCACTTCGTCAGCCCCCCCCCAGACCCCCCTCAGGTTATACGCTGTTTAACGCTACTTATCATCTACATGGGAGATCGTTAGTTGAGTCAGCCTTTCCAGTCTGCACGCGCGAGGCGCGAAAAATTTCTATAATTTATGATTGAATCGGTCAATATGATCCGGAATTGCATACACATTGCTATCAATTTTTATCCTCTCTCTCTGCTCACGTAATCAGATTTACAGGCAGAGCTGAGTGAGTTACATAAATTTACAAAAAAGACTCCATTATTTATGCTAATTCACGAAATAATTTTGTGCCCTCTTCGAAGTCGCCCCCCCCCCCAATTGGGGGGTTTGGGGTGCGGCAGTTACGGCCCTGCACTAAACACACGCACGCACACGCACAGTCGCGGTCGTAGCCCGATAGGCCACTACTTGTTAACAATTTACCTTCTGTAAGCCGCCTGAAATCCTGGAAGGGAAATCATATTGCAATAGTTAAAAAATTCAACTGTATTCTCATCTGTGGTGATACCTGATCAAGTTGCTCTTTATATGATAATTGTTCTAACTCGGCGATGATTTCTTCGAGCCTGTTACAAAAAATACATCCAACTACACGGCCACATATTTGTACCAACCCGTTTAACACTCAATTTTGAATGTTTTGCACTTCCTAAAACTCACCTGTCCGTAGGGCTGGGCAAATTAGAGTACCTGGATGATTCGATTCTGAATCACGCATTATGCTTCGAGTCTAGTCGAGTAATCGAGTATCACTCATGATGACGTCATAACAGTATGTAAGATGTCCGAGTTCAAATATGTATCTTTTATGCCACCACAAAAAAATATAATGCCTGTTATGCATCACATTAAAGATACTTTGGTACTTTTCCGACCATACCAATTTTGTTGCACTTCGTGACCATGTTGTGGGATGATCATGACTTCTGAAATGTGTTATTTCCAAGAACGTTCGTAGTTCTGTACTATATGTTTCGTATGCTGCAATAGGTCAATCATACCACTCGACTCGAATCATTTAAATTAATACTCGATTCAGATTCGAGTACTCGAATCATTGTGCCCAGCCCTACCTGTCGGTTGAAGGTTGACTCAGCGCAGAGGACGGTAACAGAGTACAGATAAAGATATCATTCTTACATTACAGCACTGCGGCGGGGCAACTAGCAGGTTAGGTATTTACAAAGCGTAAACACAGGAGGTAATTCGATTTTCGTAGAGACTTCGCTACATGCAGGCATTTACAAGCAAAAGCACAAGAAGAATGCGTTTCCGCAGAGATTTCGGTATAAATTTATTGCTGTTCGTCTATAAATGGTAAATTATTGTGTATCGTCACACGTGACTGATACCGCGGATGAATTGGCGGTACGAGCTGACAATATCTACGCCCGTGGGTCTCATCATACTAATCACCACGCGCCCGCTAACGTCGACTTGTATCAGATGCGAAGAGAGATTTCAAGCCTGACCCATGAAGTTAAACAGCTCCAATCTCGACCGCCTGTACGTGATACACTTCCTGTCCATGTGCCTCCACGACCGACCTCTGCCGCTAGTGCTACGACTCGTCACCACCCTCGATTTGAAGATGTTTATACTGACCCTAGGCATACAAATCCCGTTTCTCGTAATGACTGGCGTACCGACGCCCCTCCGCGAAACCAGGAATGCGGTCTCTGCTATTATCACGAACGGTTTGGTGATCGTGCACGGAATTGTTGCCCTGGTTGTGTACACTACGAATCTGCTCGTCCTTTTTTAGACAGAGGTACGGCGTAGGATTTCGTCCACGTCGTACAGATCCATTGGTTGTTTCGCGCAATTCTCGTGATGTGTCTCTATTACATGTACAGGACGAAATTTCTGGAACTGTATTCTTAGTAGATACAGGTGCATCCGTTTCGCTCATGCCCAGCACATGGCACGATCGTCGTAACAAAGACCGTGGACCCAACCTGTATGCAACGAACGGCACCGCTATTTCGACTCGTGGTACGAAATCTCGCATGATTCGACTCTCAAACGGATACACGTATAATTTTGTATTTTACGTAGCTGATACAAAAATTGCGATATTAGGAGCTGATTTCCTGGAACAATTCTCTTTTGTAGTCGATATTAGGAATAACGTTATGTTGGACCCAAACTCAAATACTCTCGTGAGAGGTCGGAAGAAACGTGCGTCTGTTTTCGGCCTCAACTTAGTCTCGCCCCACCATGAGCAACCATATGCAGATATGTTGAAGGAATTCAAAGATTTGACCACACCGAAGATTGCGTCCCTACGTGGCAAGCATGGCACTGTACATCGGATATTGACTACTGGCGGTCCTGTGCGTTCGCGTTGTCGCCCATTACAGCCGTATTTGAGACGCAAGGTAAGGGATCGATTGGACGAGCTTTTAGCGTCTGGAGACATTGTCCGTTCAAAATCGCCGTATGCGTCACCTATTACCGTCGTTCCTAAAGGTGAAGACGACATTAGGATTTGCGTCGATTATCGTAAGTTGAACAATCAAACAATCAAGGATCGCTGGCCAGTCCCCTTTTTACGAGACTTCACTAACGAATTGCACGGTTGCAGCATATTCAGCAAGATTGATTTACAGAAAGCGTACCGTCAGATTCCTCTCCATCCCCAGGACCAAGAGAAGGCCGCGTTTATTTGCCCTGAAGGACTGTTTCAACCAACTACCTTGCCGTTCGGATTGACGAATGCATGCAGCACTTTTAGCCGTTTTATATCCGAGGTTACATCCGGAATCGAACATATTTTCGTGTTTTTAGATGACGTTTTAATCGCCACCCGCACTGAACAGGAACATTTGACGACGCTCAGAGCACTGTTTTCGAAACTACGTGAGTTTGGTCTGGTTATTAACGTTGACAAGTGCGAATTTGGTAAAAGGGAGATAGAATTCCTTGGACATTTGGTTGGTCTCGAAGGGATCCGTCCCCTGCCTGCAAAGGTTGATGTGATAACAAATTACCCTCGCCCAGATAATGTAAAGCAACTACGATCCTTTCTTGGCCTTGTGTGTTACTATCATCGATTTGTGAAAGAATGCGCAACCATATTGAAGCCGCTCTACGATATAGCAAATCAATCATCCAACAAACGCAGACGCATTGTATGGTCGAACACCGCATTGTCAGCATTCGACCGCATCAAATCTGATCTCTCAGGTAATGCATTACTTGTCCATCCTATTCATGACTCGGACCTCTCTCTAGTCGTGGATGCAAGTGAAGTAGGAATGGGTGCAGTTCTGCAACAGCAACACAAAGGTATATGGTCACCTCTTGGGTTTTATTCGAAGACCCTTAATCCTACCCAACGAACGTATTCAGCATTCGATCGCGAGCTCTTAGGAGCTTATTCTGCTATTAAACATTTGGTTCAGCTGCAGGTAATACCCTGGGTTACACGAGGAACACTGAATGTAATTCGAGAGAATGGTTGTAAAAGGAGCGTATTATGACGAGGCATATATTTTACTAAAGTTTATTTGAACTCATATGGAACAGGTGAATTTAACACAAACAAAAGTTGTCGTCTAAGCGAGAAAAAATGGTGGAAATGTGGTGTAGAGTAATCTGTACTTGAGGGTATTAATGTAGTGTACGTGTAACAAGGATAATTGCTAGAAACAACCATAAATTGACCGAAGAATAATTCGTCGGCCATTTTGAATGAGTCGAAATATGAACTCGACGCCGCGGCTACAATCAGCGAACATTTTTAAATCTGGCCCGATAGAATGAATATCCGTTAAAGCTTGTTGGCGTGCGATGCAAATTCGGGAAGTTATAAGGAGGCAAATTTCATAATCGAAGCCATATGGTAATTAGAATGAGATGCGAAAAACTTTCGTTGCAGCAAAGTTAATATGAGGCGTGCAGCCGACTGTTAATTTACTGAAGAAATGTGACCTGTAGTTGAATTTTGGGACCCTTTTAAACTCCGCGAATTTGTGACTATTTGCCGAAAGAAAACATAAAGTTAACTCGACGTTGAATTCCCAGCCGGCCAAGATTCGCTGCTAAGCCGATTACAGTTCAGGCGTTGAGTTACACGATAATTATAATGCGAATGTATCAAATAGCCACGACCTATGAGAGCTACGCGTAGCCTTGGAGATACGTTGCGAATGCAAGGAATTCATGACCTTTTGAATTGCTGCTGAAAGTATTCCACTAAATTCATGGCATGAAAACCAACAATGGTACGTGATCCTAAATTTGAACCCAATTTGGATTGTTATTTACGCCGGTGATCAGGGCAGTATGCTGGCAATCGTTGGCATATGATGTCGCATGTATTTGGCACAGCGCGTAAGAATATATGTATTCTGGTTTCGCCCGTATAAAGAAGATACAAATTATTCGTGCGGTACTCTCTATGCTATAATCCAGTTTAGGAGAGCCTCGAATGAATTTCGTGTGCGCATAATGAAACAACAGCGCCAGCTGGCGACCTAAAGAAATATATGAACAAAAGTCGCCCTTTTAATAAAAAGGGGGGATTATTTGTGATGCGCTAGGTCGTCGCTTCGACCAATTATGGGCCAGCCAAGCTAAGGTCGTACAGGGTATGCCTCTAACGCCTAAAAATACTAGGATCCCGGAGTTCCAGCTAGGCTTCGCATGAAAACCCGAATTGAAGAATTCTTGTTGTTAGACGTTGTTGTGTGTGGGTTGCTGAGTAAGCTTGTAAAAGGACTGAGAACCCAAAGGTAATGTATTTCCCTGAGCGGGGGAAAGGTGATTGCAGCGAGCGAGGTACTGCAATGTATTGGGTTGGCACAGAATCAAAAAAGGCGACCGATGTTTCTATCCAAATAAGGAGCCGAGGCCGAATCGTGACACTTAGTCATTTCTGCTCGTGCACGAAGTCGTTATAATGGGTCATTTATAATGATGAGGGAGATTAACTCGCACACGAAGCTGTGCCATTTTGGTAGCTGATAGAGCCGAAAACAATTAGTTAATGGCCGCGGCTGGAGCACGAACTGTGATTCATAAAAAGATTAAAAAGAAAATAACTCATCACGAACTGGGCCCAAACTTATAGCCAGCTCTTGGCAGGGAAGTCCTTGTTTGTTTTTGAAACAGAAATGCATATAAGCAGCCTCGAATCACCATCTATCCAGTCCAATTCGGACTCCAACACGAAGCGGAGGAATTGAAGCTTAGACAGACCGCATCTACGCACGGACGAGGCTGGCATTGTTGCACCGAGGTTACGTCATCGAAGATCAGAGCGTATGTAAATTTAAGTTTATTCAGTATTTGATTCAAGATAAATGACCAATTAATTTGTCCTACACCCAGTTGGCAAAGTGTAGTGACTTTGCATCATCATGCAATCATGCATACTTCGAAAATTCAATTTGGCTTGAATGATGACTTGACGGTACTTCGCTGGGCTCGGGTCGAAATGTGTAATGTCTCAAGGTGACTCGTGACTCGAAGGTAGTGGTTTGATCTCCACACTGTTCTGAGGTCTCAAGAGTTTACGGTTATAGCTATTCTGGAACACAGTGCAACTGTATAAAAAGGGATAGTCGTTTTGAATTCAAATAAAGGGAACGCTGAAAGACAGAGAGGGTCCGAATTATATGACAATTGCTAAAGAAAAGAAAAACTGACTTATGGATGATATTAGCAGAGGTGACCAAAGTAGTCAAGAAAGCTACTCAAGTAGAAGTAGGAGTAGCGACGGAAAAATCTACTCAAGTACAAGTAGAAGTACTTCTTCAATAAGCCACCTAAAACTACTTGAAGTAGAAGTAGAATTAACTGACTTCATATCTACTCAAGTAAGTAAGTAGTTTTGAAAACAGTCTTAATTCGTTCGCATGGACTGTCAAAAGCTGCGAATTGAGCTATGCGGCCCGTGCAGGGAGCTTGATTCGTATTGATGCATCCCAGGAGGTATCAACTTTCGACATAATAACTATTGTTTCGCATCATGGGATGCAAATTATAGTACTGATATGAAAATGCGATACTTATCTTTTGTTTACTGGAACACCCCGTTTTTAGAGAATATCATGGGATTGCGCCCTACCCCATATTATAAGGCCACAAGTTTAGGCAAAGAGCAATACGTAGAAAATGTATCGGATACGGTTACATCACTTTGCGTATCAAGACACGTAAGGGGCTGCTAGATTACAATATGATAGGCAATTGCTAGATTGTGAAACAGTAGTTTCAAACGTTGTGGTGGGCCATATTTACTGTGATGAAATATTTGATAAGGACGACAATGCGGTGTGAGAGGAACCAAGCAATCCGGTACCTAAATTACATTCACTGATACTTTCATGAAAACACATTTGTCACTCCATTACTACTATGCGCGAAGCGCAATAACATTCCTGGGCTTTACTTGACTCTTATGAATATTAAATGTTGGTACTCCATGAAAACAGCCGCGGAATTCCCCAAGTTATCGTTCGTATTGGGGAATTAGACTACTTCTACTTGACAAACTGAAAATAGCGAAAAGTAAGTAAGTAGATCACAAAATATTACGAAGTAGAAGTAGAAGTAGAGAAAATCAGATCTACTTGAATAAGTACCAGAAGTAGAGGCAAACTACTTGAGTACTTCCAAAAAGTAGAAGTACTTCGTGACTAACCACCTCTGGATATCAGTCATATTCTGTTGTAATTCGAATGGGTGATGACTAGGTCCATTTTTATATGACCTTAAAAAATCAATTATATGACTTTATTTTTGGGAAAATATGACTTTATATGACTTTATGCGAAAATCGTGTATTTTTACATGTAACCAACGTCACTCATGGAACTGACGAGTAAGACATGAACAACATAACAGTAATACGCATCCATTTTTATTTTAAACCACTTTTGTAGTAGTTTCATGTAGTGTGGAATGTTGGAGACTTTAAAGTTACGATTGGACGTAAAAATTACTTTAGTAAGGAAAATGAGCGCTCCACAGACGCTGATGTAGGTTGACACTTTGCAGTTTTGCATACAGCGCTGGTGAAATGTCTTGTCTTTGTAGCTCCATAATTTGTTTCACATCGTTTTTGTCCAATCGCTTCTTCATGTAATTTTTGAGCTCAAGCGGATCTTTTGCGAATTCGAGGGCATTTAGATCAGCATGAGCCTCTTTGATAGTGTACGTTACATTTTCAGTATCAAGTTTGAAATATTGTTGTAGTGGAGGCATATTTCTGTTAACTCGTCAACTTTGGTTCGTTCACTGAATCTTTGACGCTCTTTATAAAAACTCCTTCAGCTTCCCATGCGTTGACTATTTCTTTCACTTGTGGAAGTCTCTGAACTTCAAATGACGTCCCACTTCAGTGCACAGAAGTAAAACAGATTGTGTAGCAACACAATGCAATGTGTGACCTCATAATGCAATGTGTGACCTCGTAAGTCTGCGACTGTAATGTTATGTAGGCTAACCTTACAGTTTGCCTTCATTCAATCGGAAATTGCCTTACTTTCTTAGTGCGTAATTGTTTCATTTGGCACTTTTTATTTAAAGTATACAACAATATGACTTTATAACTCAAATATGATCTAACCAGGAAAATATGACTTTATATGACTTTATAACTTTCCTAATATACCCCATATGGATGCGGTTTTTGCGTTAAAATTGATTTCACGACTTCCTGATGCATAGAAAAAGATATGACTTTAAATGGCCCTAGTGATGACATATGAAATCCTTCGCGAATATTGCCGTTTGTTCTCAAACATGCGCGGTATATAGTCCTAGTCGCCATGGATGAAACAAAGAAGGCTACACCATATTAACACGTTTTATCGATAGTATTCGAAACGGATCATGCTTAACGGTATTGATCCATATCTGCAGAAACCCGCTCGAATAATCAATATGAATATTTTCATCATTTCAAAACAACACGAAACTGCGATCCAGGGCAGTCGTACTAACTATCCTGTCGCGTGTAGTAATTGGCTGCGACAGATTTGGCGAGATGAAAGTGTCTAGTTGAAAGTGAGCCTGACTCCAGTCAAGATTCGAATATGCCGAAAAACACCCTATGATTTCGTTTAAGCTTACATAGGCCGAACTAGGACCAAGAATTAGTGAGGATGAAAAATAATCACTAGCAGCGATAAAGTTTCCGTAGGGTATGTTGCGGCGTTGTAAATGTGTAGTATCGCAGTGCGTCAATAAATATGTGCCGTTCGCTGTGCATATTCATGCCGACAATAAGGCGGGTGCCTTTGTACCTAGATATTCCATGGTTTTGTCAGCATTTTAGAGCATTCTTGTTTAGTGTTTTTGAGGACAATTTACCTCGCTGACGTAAGATGAAACGCACTAACTCAAAAATAGCTTCAGAAATATACCCACTTGTCGCATTAAGTAATAACAAGGACAAAGTCAAATTGGATTTATTATTGGTACTGCAAGCAGGCGATTCGAACCAGGCTTGGACAACTAGATAATTCTAGTCGTCTAATCTCACGGAATTAGAGCGAAATGCCAGTAATATAATTCTAATCTAATTTGGAAAAAGCTGCGTAGCTCTAATTCTAATTTTAACATAATTTGAAAAAGCTGCGTAGCTCTAATTCTAATTTTAACATAATTTGGAAAAGCTGTGTAGCTCTAAATCTCATCTAATTCGGAAAAGCTGAAAATTTTCTAAGTTGTCTGGGTCTGACTCGAAATGAAAATATATTTACCTATATCTGAACGTCACAAGCGCTACTATTTCGGCAAGGTCAATACACTCAATACCATTCTGATCAGGAAGTCAATGCCCATGTGGAGACGCTGTAAATGGTCACGGAGCAGCGAGCCAGTTCGTTGGCTACTGTGTCCATTTTGTGTTGTGATGTATATCGGGGCCTTGTGTCGATTTTACGTCCTAGCGCTGAAGCGCCGGTATAGTTGCCGGCTATTCATCGCAAAAATCGCAAATCGCAAACAACAATGTCAACGGATTTCAAATTGCTACATCGGTACCTTTGTGGTAGACTCTGGAGAAGACCGACTAATATTCCAAAGTTTAGGGCTACTATTGTAATTAATATACATCGATACCTTGGTCACTTACTAGGATTAATAAAGAAGTATAATGTAACCGGAATTACTAGGCCTATAACATTGGGAATACTTGAGGCCAGTACTGCTAATATAAAGACCTTAGAAAAGTAACCCATGATTGAACTTATCCACACATTCGTTTTTCGAAACTGATGTGTCGATGATGGAAAATGACACTTGCCTAAAACCCGCTTTGTCCGCGTATTCACTTTACGAAGTGAATGCGCCTGACGAGCGCCATTTTGTCGCATTGCAATCATTACGTGTACGAACTATGAAAGTTTACTGTATTGGCAAAAATCAATCTGCAAAGGGGTATTTTCATGTGAGGGTTTACTATGACGTATTATTGCAACGTGACGCCTATCTTTCTTATATTGTCCAAGTACTGCATTTACCTAATCTTTGACATCTACCATCATATTGCTTTAAGATGACGCTAACATGTCTTAGATATAGGTATAAGTTATGAACATTTAATATTAGAATAGTTGGCTGTTACTGCAGTAATTTAATAGCGAGTATACTACAACTGTAGGTATTAATAAGGCGTCATAACTGACCCCGCCCCTATACTAGTGTCAGGACCCTTCACCCCAACGAGACAAAAGTTTGAAAATTTGATGTGTAATGGACCATAGGACAATAGAAACATGGGTATTTAAAGACCTCTCGGGGTAAGGCATTGGAGCATATGTGAGTTCGAAATTCGCGATAAGCGTAGTCTATTGCCTATGAAGCACGATATATACGAATGAATAAAAAAGCTTAAGCACACCAATACTGGAAATTAAGGAATATAGCATGATTACAATTGGGATATTGGTTCACATATGACCATTATAAGTGAGATGGTATCATTTTGTGCTTATCTGGGACTGTGTCGTATGCATGTTAAGTGTTAGCTATACCATCAGTTTGCTTTACCAAAAATGGCGCCACCATTTTTTCATGTATGCGAGCTTTTACAGTGAGCCGGAGTATGACTGACATATGTATGCATATCTATGCCATGTATGATGTCCACATGAATTGTACACTCAGTTGTAGTATCCAATTATTGCATATAAAGACGACATCGGTGCGTCCGCTAGTTTCGGCGAACTTGTGACTCTATGCCAATGTAAATCCACCAGTCTGAAACAGAGCCCCAAACGAAGCATCCAGTAGCAGACTATATCCAGAAAACCGGACATTGACGGAGGCATTGCGGAAGGGTTTGACGTCTTTTGAGATTTAAGGGTGATGTTCCGATGTCCCTCTGAAAAATGTTGACATGCTATTGATTTGGTCGGCTGCTTGCCGCAGTTGCAAAGTATACAGAAATAAAGCAGTGCGATGAAATGGGAGCGACTGCTAACCGAAATCGCAAAGTATACAGAGATGGAGAATCTCGATGAAATTTGCTGGAATCGCTCCATAAAGCCGATGAGCTAAAGATACAAAGAGCCAAGAACATAGAGGTATTGCATTCGGAATATCGTTACGACTAACCCTCAACAAACCCGCAGCGTTCTGTTGGACTTGGAATGCCCGATCTCCGAATCGACACGCAAGTACTTGATGATCCTAAGTAGTAACGACTCAAACAAGGGGTCAGTTCCTGGACTAATTGCAGTTTGATATCTGCATCTGGAAGACTGGGGAACTCTTATAAACAAGGTGGTCGGCAAATTGGTCAACTTGAACTCTGTGTGGTATTGTTTTTTTGTGGCATCTATTGGCATATTTCTTGTATATTATATGCATGTATATTGTCAGCAGGAAATACCGTCACATTTATGGTGTAAACACACCTTGGAGTATTGAACTGTTATTAATCATGCATGAATATGGGTAGGTTAAATCTTGACTCGTGTTGTGATTGACGTATGTTCCGTGTGCCAACTTAACCGAGTTTTGCATAGATACTTCATTGCTGTCTGCATGATAATTATTGGAGTATGTTGGTTGAATTAAGCCAAGGGGCTTGTCTATTGTATGAATAGTTTGAGCCGCTGGACCTTCCAAGGTCACTGCTTCGTTCGAGCTTCAAGAAAATATTTATTGAAATCCCACAAGAATTATCACGTTGATATTATAACCCGGTAACGCATTCAAATTACGAATACGCTATAACGCATGACATATAAAATTGACGAGTTTATATATTATCGCTAATCTACATTGCGATGTAATACTATTCGACACGGATTAGTCACGGCATGCGGTCAATGTTCCCCATTTATATAAGGGAAAGTATTGAATGAATTTCATGTAACCCATTTAGCCAAGTATGGCCTATATACACGATGTAGTATGCGAGGGTGGTGATTCCTTTGTGAAAATGTTCCATATTCTAATTCGATATCTAGTGCGCACTTATGAATCATTAAACTATCCCAACCGTATGTTATTCTAAATGGCAGATCTGCTCTGTAGCCTAATGATATCTTCATAATCATCATATGGACATCCAATTCCATATCAGGTATTGTGTATTATTATAGTATTCAGATTCACAGGTAAGATTATACCTTGATGTCATTGCAATCAAATCAAGATTCTAGTACAAACCCAAAGTCACTGAAATCGTAAATCTGTAACTGATACAAATCGAGTTATATGATTTTGAAATTATGATAGACAACTCTGAACGAGAATACGTGTGGAAATCGTCATGTCCCAGACAAGTAGCGATTTGAATAGATTATAAAATCTGAAGCAGCACCTGTAAATGCGCGCCTGACAGGCAGACAAAGAACGAGGATGACTATAGTTCAGTGCTTCCCATTTGGTATCTTCGCTATTTCCAGTGGGTCACGAAAAATTTCTAACTGATACAGTTTCCTTTTTAATTTGCCAAATACGCCGAATACTAGATATTCTCGCGACTAGACTAGTAAATGTACCATTACCTCCTCTAAATTAAATTGTTTTTGCGCCCATAATCGCCGCGAGCCACGTTCCCGTGCTCACAATAATTAGTGAGCCATATTTCCGTGAGAGTCATTTTGTATGCAGCGCGAAATTTCACGGTGTGTTATTGTGGTGTGCCTGAGAATGGGATTTAATTATTTCGTGCCAAGGTTTTCTGAACGTTGATCGGGAAGTACAGCAATCCTGCTCGATTTCTCGTTATAATCAGCAAACAATTGCCGTGACAAAACTATGGAAAAAAACCTTTGTGCTCGACATAAAATTTACTGATTGCATACAAGTTTTCTCGTTCGTAATCAGCTGTTATGTGTACTAATTCTTGTAAGCTTGATAATACACTGTTATTTTCGAATTATCATACAAAGTCTCCTGTTGGCATCAATTTTAATTCCTTACTCATGCGACACATTGTGATTTGAATTACGTTCTCCATACTTTGATGACATCTCAATGTGGGTCGCGCGAAGAAACGTGGATGAAAATTGGCTCGAAAAAGTTTGAAAGCACGGGATTAGATCACTACAGCAGTGGTTTCCGACCTTTTTGTTGTCACGGAACCCCTCTGTCAAATTAATAATTTTTCGGACATCTGCCTGGATTTCGCGTGAAATATATTAACGTAGGGGTAGAGTGGGGCAACGCGCCTACCCTAAGCGGGAAACGTCATAACCACCAAACTAGTCAAAACGAATTGAATTTCGGAATTTGCACGCGAGATATCGTCCCCACTCTACCACAATCATATGGAAATTCCAAGTATCAATTATCATATGTAGAATTATCATTCATATATGTCCATCAATTTGACGTTTTGCTACATGGGTGGGGTAAAACGCCTCCATTGGCGTTTCACCCCGTTATACCCTACTAAATACCGCATGGCACTCGGTAACCGATGAATATTTAATCCATATACAGACCTATACAAACTTCTCCACCTCATCATGGCGTACCGATACTTTTGAAAACAAATTCCATTCAGAAATACCAAATGATTAATAAGTCAAAAAACAAAGTCGGAATTTCTTGAAATGTATCTTGTTTAGTCAGAGGGATAGCCAATATTCGCCAGCCGAATAGCAATTTCAATAGAAATGGCGTTCTCCGAGAAGGCATCCTTGAGGAACACATAAACGGCTACTCAATCCATATTTACTGGACTTCAAGGGGTGGGGCGTTTTGCCCCACGGTAGGGGTAGGCGTTTTAGCCTCGTGGTCGCCATTGTTTGCCGATCAGCTACCAAGCGGTTATTATATGAATTCGCCTCCGGACTGTGGCTTAAATCCAACTACGCGCTGGTAAATCATAGTTAAGACCTGAAAACTATCTGCAGCATCCGTTAAATATGACATTTCACTTGGTTATAAAAGGTTCTCTTTTGGTAAGAATATGTGTAGAAGTCATAAATTCTCATTATGGCGTGGAAATCAAAGTGGCAGTCGTCTGACCATTAGGCGATATTTGCGATACTGTGACGCGTTCAACGCTAGCTTTGTTCTAATATATTGATAGCAGGCGTCTTACCTCGCCGGTGCGTCTTACCCCACTCTACCTAATATCCACTATTGTGCTACGCAACTACTGCACTGTGTCAAATTGTTGTTGTTCTTGCTGAAGAAGAGAGAAAAGGTGATGAACGAAAGAACAGAAGTTGAGAATTGAGATAAGAATGCAGAAGAAAGTGGGAAAATATTTATAGATAAAGACAAAAAAGGATGACGATCAATCCGCTACATCTGCGCAGCAGGGAAGAAGGCCAGAGGTTTTTAGCTGGAGTTGCCCGTCGCACTGTTAGGACTTGGTCATCCGTTTGCCAGGCGGTTTTCAACGGCGGTATAAAATTTAAAAAGAAAAGTTGAACCAAAGTGCCATGCTGAAGCTGTTTCAATATCGGTAAATTCATTGAGAGGGCTGTTGTTGCTTTTCAAGGACTGAACGACTAAACTGATGTAGCGGCAATCAGTATAATTTTCATTAAATGCATACCGGTACAGTTTATTCTCGCGTATGTTTGAGCTTGACACGTTTGCAATGTGCATTGTGCTTTTAACCCTTACGAGGTGGGCGTACCATATATGATATGGCATGTCCCCGACACCGATTTCTCCATGTTGACACGGCCTAGACATCGGGTACTACGTTTTTCGAAAAGGTGAGACTTTTCCGATGTATTTGGTACCTTACTCAGAAATTTTGGTTGGTAAAAATGAAAAAAAAATTAAAAATAAAATAAAATATGTTTATCACCTAAAAGTGGGAAGTATTGCCGGAAAATCTGCCAGAACATCAGAAGTTGATATGTACGGTTTTCTGTGTAAATTCTCACCGTTTCAAACATCAAAACGTTTTCTGGAGAGTTTTCTGAGGGGGATTTGTAAATTTTGCTCACGCTTCAGTGATTTTCAAGATCTAGGTCAAGTTCAAGTGCAAATTCAGTCGGCATATGAGTCATAAACAGGTTTACTATGCCTGCAAATGGTTGGATATGACAAAAGAAAGCATATCGCGTTGTGTTATGCCATGAACCGGACTGTAGGGGCCGATTGAGTCTTGATCATGAACTTGACCTTGATGACCACTCACTGACTACGCCCATTTGTAAATTTATATGTATTTTCCATTTTTCGATATCTGACGAACCACGCGGTTTACAACTAAGAATAACGGCTTGTTTGAAACCAGGCAACAGCGGCTACGCACTGAAGCATCACATTCCTCTCTCTGACGCCATCCTGAGGGTCAGCCTTGAAAATTCAGAGAGAGAGAGAGATTTTTTTTGGGGAAAAGATTGTTTATTTAAACTTATTAAAAAACCTCAGACATGTCATGGGGTGTCGATCAAGGGTGGAATCGGTACAGGGCTATACTCATCTCAGGTTGGGAACGACTGCTCTACAGATACTATTCAGTCTTTTTCTCATCCTTACTTGAGACTGTGAAATATACTAGGCCAGTGGTTCCCAACCTTTTTCGTCCCATCGCCCCCTTTTCAAGCTCAACACCGATCATCGCCCCCCACATTTTGTGTACCGAAAATTGGGCATACAAACTATAATCACCGGCGGGTTGCCTAAAAAAAGGTCAACTTTTCGACTGGAAGCCTAATTTGACACTTTTGTCACTAAATTTCCGTGGGTTAACTGAAAAAAAAGGTCAGCTGTTTTGACGCGTCATCGCCCCCCTATCGCCTCCTTCGTCGATATCGCCCACGTTGGGAACCACTGTACTAGGCGGATAACTATTTCTAGTTTCGTTGTTATACGGCGCTATCCGTGCATTGTGCTGTGCTGACATTTATTTCCGTCTTCGAAGATTTCAGGATAAGTATTTCATTGTTTAATATGTTTTACAAGCTGATGCAAACATAGATGTTTGTTTAATTAAATTATATTGAAATCACAATCCCGACTTCAACCAGTTCTAATGAGTTTGACATATTCACTTCAAGACGAAAATATACCCGAATTACCGATACATAACCAGTATCCACCTAGGAGAATAATGACAGATGAAAACATAAACAGAGCGAAAGAAACCCGCATTTTCCGGCGACGAAAACATACCCGAACTATGTATGTTTGTTTGTCGACTACTATACACCAAACCGTTATTGTTTATTATTTTCCGTAACTGCCGACGGCACGGCCCAACTTTACGATGTTTCAAGACACCGATTACGCGAATAAGGTGGCTAGGATGAGCCTAGGTAAACCTCAAACACTTAGTATTGGAATTCTGAAGTCGACCTCGGTCGGACTCGAACCTACACCCATTGGTGTTGCAGCAGCCGATACCACTGCGTTATCTCGCCACAATAACTATGTATGTATTCAGAGCAATATAAATAAAATACTTTCCCGTTGACACCCGCTGATTGCGACATCGCTTTTCATTGATCTCGCCCACTCGATGTTGTTGCACGTTCGGATGCTGACAAAATCTCGTTTCCAAGTTCAGTCGCACACCGTCCTGGCGTATCAAAACCACCGAAACAGAGTTTTAAGTTGAGGTCGTCAGAGAGGTTTTGGTTTATCCCAGAATCCACATACTTTCACGTTTGGCTTTATAGTGTTAATAGGAGAGGCGGTAACAACGTTGCTTCTCAAGTGGAATTCGAAGTAACACGTAAATGTCTACCCAAGTAGCAGTAAAAGTCAAAGTAGAAGCAAAAGAATTTCTATTACCCGTCAGAACTAGGGGAAGTAGAAAATAAATGGTTGCGGAAAAAGTCTTATTTCGATATAGCAAGATATGTATTCGCGACCGAGAGGAAATGAATATTGCCACTACAAAAAGGCGCAGTCTTCGAAAACATATTTAATTAGCGTGTTATGGGAATTATTCCTAGCTGTTTGTATTACAACTACGGTCATACAATTGATGGAAACATTGTATATATATATATATATATATATTGTGACGGGGCACTTCAACATTATAATCAAGAAATCAGGTACCAGTAAATCGCGCGAATCGGAAAAACTTTTCAGGATAAATAAAATCTGCCCTAAAACGATGATATTTTATGTTGATTTCTGAAATAATTTCCGAAATACTTTTTGGTCGCCTACAAGCCTAGTACATTTTAAAAGCTTCGGTTTCATTTTTTTTGCAAAAAAAATGGTTGCATGTCGTGAACGTCAAATTATTGGCGTTGGCATGAAAAATCATCTCGCGTGCCGCAAATGGCACGCGTGCCGGGAAGGGGGGTTGCCGACCTCTGATCTAGAGCAGAGGTCTCAAACTCAAATGTGCTCGCGGGCCAATTTCTCAGGTTTGATGACGCCGCGGGCCGCACCACTAATGATACGGGATGTTCAACGCAGAAATTCCAAGTAGACGTTATTTGACGGGAGCTTCAAATATCATGAAAATGTAATTTACTATTGTACTATTCACGCTTGACATGAAAAAAATCATATTTTCAAATATTTTAATAAGATTGTTTTTATGCCAGGCAATATTTTTCAATTAATGAGTCATAGACATCATGCGAGAGGATGGAGAATGACATCGTCAAACTGTCGGGTAATAATATCGCAGCTAGTGGACCTTTTACTTGCCACAATTTTACGTAGAATATTTTAAAATCTACTGAATATTGATCTGATATCAGAGCATTTGAGCGGTGTAGCCTAATCCGGGTTATGAGATGTATAGTCGTGATAAGTAGGCTATTAAATCAGCGCCAGATTTTGCCTTCGATTAATATTGGAACATGTCAATCACAAGTTGAATATAATCATTATGGAGCCATAGTAATAGCATTTGTTTCTTAACCTTGGCGATCGCATCCCCCGTCCTACCAATAAGATGTCTCGTAGCCCCAGTTCATTTTCAACACAATTTCTGATTGTACCTATATCAAAATTATAGAAAGCCCATACTAGTGAAATCGCGCGCAGCGCGCAGACCATTTTCCAGATCAATAAATTGGTCAAGAAAATATTCCACAGCATATGGGCCTAATTTCACAATGCATCGCGTACCTCATGATGTGGTGCTCCGTACCCTGAAGGGGTTTACGGGCCCTGGTTAAGAACCCCTGGAATAGAAATGTCCAATCGCTGATGAATTCATCGGTGTTACAGCTGTTGAGCGTACTACTACCTTATACTCCCCACCGACAATAACATGGATAAAGTGATAAGACAACACCCAGCATGTAATTAACTATACGTCACGGGGGGAATGCCGATGGTTGCCATACAGTATGGCCCATACTGACCTGATTAGATAGCTATATATACCCTACGTAACGCAAGCTACGACCTTTTGATATATTATTATTCTCCATGACAGTTTCGTGGATTGCTGCGTACGTAGGATTGCCAAGTCACTGTTCCTAGTCGAAGTCGTTCTGGGATTTTAACGTTTGACTCGACGTAATTCAGTCGTTTTTATTGAATCACCCAGTCAATCCGAGATCAAGTAATTTTACGAAAGATCGCACAAAACCAATTCACAATTTTCAGTCACGAATCATCAGCGAGTCATGTTTTATCATCATGAAGTAGAAATGTGACGTAATGTGATTGCGTAGTTCGTTGGGGTTTCAATGTTTTTATAGTTGTTTCAGGGTGAACTTCAAGTTGTTATATCTAAAATAGATATGTGGCACTGGAATATATTGTCGAATACTTGAAATTCCCAAATGCCGTCGCGGGCCACACAAAATGCTCTCGCGGGCCGCGTGTTTGAGACCTCTGATCTAGAGCAATTCAACATTTAAGCCTGATCCAAAGGCGTGTTATAGTGTCATATACACATCACGTGATTCCCTTCCATATTGCGCACTTATATTAGGTTGGTAAAAATTGTTGTGAAAGGGGATATGGGCGGAGGGGGGTCTCGCCCAGTTGTAGGGCTACCACTGCTCTCGTGTACAAGTACAACTGTTGATACGTATCGTGTATCATGACGAGGTATGCGTATGTGCTGTGTAGTTATTTGGGCTAAGCCAAAATGATTAACTGTGTAATTCGATCCCGATTCGAGTGTTCAAGGACTAGTCGTGTCATCTGAAACCTCAAAGAATCAATCACTTACCAGTGAGTGCTGTGTTTTAAGCTTCTCGTAAGGAATATCGTATTATGGTAAGCGGCTTTGAATCACTCAAGTTAAATGCATTACCAATATCACATCAGAAATATTCGTATTCGCGATTTAGGAGAGTCACGTCGGCCTTAGCGGCGGTGTCCGAATTCGGCTTCTTCCACAAAACCAGCGCCAGGAGCATGAACAGACGGAACGATGGCTCGTGTACGGGGTTACCGCAGCGGAACAGCGATCCTCATAACAGTTTTGGCTGATGCTTACACACCAGATTATTCGCGGCACCGAATTGAACGGTTGTCGATAGTAAGATGGGATTTGGGTGATAACGGTCGACTTGGTTTAACCCCGGACTTGCAGATTGCGAGACCATTGCTAGTATTTCATATTGGGCTGTGACGGCTATCGTGGTCGTTAAGTGCTCAATGACTAGATTGCGCCTTGTGTTGATTGATCAGAGAGAAGCAGACATGGCAGTGCATGTATGACATCGGTTTTCAAGCTGGGGGACGGGAAAGTATCTGAAGGTGGCGCGAAGTCACAGTTAACTGAAAATTTTTCGCGCTCCGCCCGATTTCCCTCCAGCTTATGGTGATTACTCTGTCTCTTGTACTAATTTGGTATTTGAGAACTCTCTCATCAACAGCCATAACCTTTAATGCCATCAAACTATCCCTTGGGATGGCGAGCATTCTGATTTATCTCTTTAATATTTTGTGATATCATAAGGAAGGGGGGCGCGGAATTTTTCACCATCAAAAAGGAAGCGTGTTTAAAAACTTTGAGAACTACTGCTGTATCACAATGCGGTTCTCAACTCCACATTGTCATCGTCATTATCGGCGAGAAATCGCTTCGAAATGACATTGCTGTCGTTAAAATGCATTCGTTAATTACGATTTATTCCTTGAATAATTAAATAAATGGGCGAATAATCTATCGATTCAGCAATCCGGCCCGCCAAGTAGGGGAGATGTGGTACCGATGGATCACTGGGACCGAAAATACTTTGAAAATTCTCTATGATAATTCCATGATTACACTCCGTGAACTTGTCTACAATAGCATGCTGGCAAAATCTTTCCTCACATACAAAAAAAATCGACGAGCGCGAGCTATGGGGTCTCTCACAGATGTTTTTTGTTTTGGGGGGTGTAAACTAAATTTAGATCGACATATACATTTTTCTTTTTAACCTTCAACACGAACAAACCAGCAATCATTTTTATTGTGAAGTGTAGGGCTTGTATCAGGCTATACAATGGCACCTATTATTTTTTCAGTACCTTCCTTGAGTGGAATTTTTTTCGATTCATGTGTAAAATTCGTAGGGTGGGGACCGATGATACAATAGCCAAATCAAGCAAAATAATCAAGCATACTAATCATGAAACAAATGAAACATGCCTACGTACAGAAATTCTTTATGTAATAATTGCATATGATGTTTTATCGCTATAACGAGGTATTTGGAAGTCATACTGTCGATTTCCGGGCAATATGTATGTACCCTCAAATTTATAGGTTCGAGCCTAAATCGAAACGTGATTTTATGACAACATTTGAATTATTATTTATTCTATTTTTTGACATTTGCGACCAAACATTCTTCTTTGGCGTGCTGTAGCTTAAATTATAATACTGAGCAAGAATAGTTGTCACATCTGACTTTTTTAGGGTATATGTGTCGTAGGTCCCCGGGTCGTGTGCCATTGGACCCACCGGGTGGGGACCGATGATACGTTCGAGCAACAAATTTTGAACGTCCATAAATATTTTTTGAAAAGACGGATATTCAAGTATATGTGCGCGATAGGTAGAGCTTGTATCAAAGTGCTGAGCCAGCAAAAGATCTGCTGTTTTCGGCTGAACGTTTTGGGGCCAGCGAACATTTTCCAATTTTTTATCCATCGGTACCACATCTCCCCTACCTAATTTTCCTATATCCGGCCCGCCGACTGGAGAAGTTGCCCGCCCCTGGCCTATCAGGTATACGGTATTCTCCACCATGTAAGATGAGATCAGTAGCTCGTTACCTTGTGAAATAGTGAATAATAGTATAACTACTAAAAAGTCTATAAAGGTTTCGAATTTTACCCAGGTAATCCAATGGATAACAAAAACCTGTACCCTATTATGGGGTCACGGGGATCCGATGCTAGAGTGTATGAAATGTGGGGTTGTGCATCGTAAATTCC
This sequence comes from Botryllus schlosseri, assembly GCF_051294905.1. Classification (NCBI taxonomy): domain Eukaryota; kingdom Metazoa; phylum Chordata; class Ascidiacea; order Stolidobranchia; family Styelidae; genus Botryllus; species Botryllus schlosseri. The sequence continues at coordinate 38,517 of NW_027648630.1, forward strand.
AACCCGCGTCACGGACTAGTCAACACGAAACTCGCAACATGACATCAATACCTTTGGGCAAGTTTCTGGACCTAGCCTATGCATGGTTCGCTAGGTAAACGCAGAATATCATCGCGCACGAAACGCGGACCTTTCGAAATTGCGAGATTTATTTTTATGAGCACCGTATAATTTCACAAAAATTAGATCTGCAGCGTGGAGAAGGGTGTGCCTAACATGCGCGACGCAACATGCGCGACGCAGCATGCGTCGTTTGCGTCGGTATTTAAAGGCATACCGTTTGGTCAACTATACGCTGTGTATAAAATGCAAAGCTGCTGGCAAACGCAAATATACATCCTGGCAATTTTACAATAGATACTAGATAATTCTAGTTGTACAGTCGGACTAATCGTAGACAAATGTAGGAAATGTGAAAACTGATAAATCGCTACTCAAAACATTTGTTGTTCTAAACATAGAAGATATGAGGAAGCTAGAAATTGCCAAGTTTTGTGGTGTTTTGAAATGATGAAAATATTAATAAACTGATATTGATACTGATCCAAGTCAAACCAACTTATAAATGATCTCTATGTTCTAAAATATAATTTCAATCTAACTTGGAAAAAAATTAATCTAAAATTCCAATTCTAATCCAATTTGCAAATAAAGAAAATTTTCTCGTCCCAACTCTGCCGTGTCAAGTTATCTCGGTCAACCCAAATGTGCGAATTGTGATAAACCTCTCATCTCGTACATTATCAATGTACTGTAATGTCATCTGACATCAAATCATTGATGGTTATTGTCATAAGCTGCAAACCAAAAGGTTGCATCAACCCTAATCGCATTGCAACGGTGCTTATTTGTAGGGCTGGGCACAATGATTCGAGTACTCGAATCTGAATCGAGTATCAATTTCAATGATTCGAGTCGAGTAGTAAAATACGATTTTTTCGAGTACTGAAATTATACGCTTCTCGCAACTGAAAGTTAAAGTACCAACGAGAATTATAGTTTCCATACTATTTTTCACTGAGGAAGCCTTGAAACCTTGATTCGCCGTGTCGCAGCATACGAGACATAGTACAAAGCTACGAACGTTACTGGAATAGCATATTTCCGAAGTCGTGATCATCCCACAACATTGTCAAGAAGTGCAATGAAATCGGTATGGTCGAAAAAATACCTAAGTATCTTTAATGTGACGTAAAACAGGCATTTTATCCTTTGTGGTGGCATAAAAGGTACATATCTTAACTTTGACATATTACATTATGTTATGACGTCATAATGAGTGATACTCGAATACTCGACTCGACTCGAAGCGTAATACGTGATTCAGAATCGAATCACTCAGGTACTCGATTTTGCCCAGCCCTACTTATTTGTCACCGAGACTGTATCGTACAGTAACTTAGCACGCCAAACCTCTGTTGCGAGGGATACGTTTTCTGCGTCAGCGTACGCCATATCATAATCAGTCGGTACGAATTGGAAACATAAGAACGCGACGTTCTCGTGATATTCAGTAGCTATGAATTCAATACCGTAAATAATAATTTGTTCGCCGAATGAAAAAATTGATTTTCATACTTATAACTATAGGCTAGATAGGCTTAACTAGGTTACCTATTTGCATCCGATACGAGTGTACACACACCCCGAGTGACGAGTGTGTAATAACTAGGGCCATTTTTATATGACCTTAAAAAATCAATTATATGACTTTATTTTATGGAAAATATGACTTTATATGACTTTATGTGAAAATAGTGTATTTTTACATGTAACCGACGTCACTCATGGAACTGACGAGTAAAACAAACACAACATAGCAGTAATACGCATCCATTTTTATTTTAAACCACTATTGTAGTACAGTTTCATGTTGTGTGGAATGTTGGAGTCTTTGAAGTGACAATTTGGACGTAAAATGACTTTAGTAAGGAAATGAGCGCTCTGCGGTTTTGCATACAGCGCTGGTGAAATGTCTTGCCTTTGTAGCTCCATAATTTGTTTCACATCGTTTTTGTCCACTCGCTTCTTAATGTAATTTTTGAGCTCAAGCGGATCTCTTCTGAAATCAAGGGCATTTAGATCAGCAGTAGCCTCTCTGATGGTGTACGTACGTCGTACAACTTTCCATTTTCTGTATCAAGTTTGAAGCATTGTTGCAGTTGAGGCATATTTCGGTGACCAATTATTTATTATCGTGGTGCCCATTGTAAGTACCATTTTATTCAAATCCAAATGTATTTGTATATAACTAGATCAAGATAGAGCTTTTTAGCCTGCCTACCCACTGACTGAACTCCAAATGACGTCCTACTTCAGTGCACAGAAGTAAAACAGATTGTGTAGCAACACAATGCAATGTGTGACCTCATAATGCAATGTGTGACCTCATAGGTCTGTGACTGTAATGTGATGTAGGCTAACCTTACAGCTTGCCTTCGTTCAATCAGAAATTGCCCTACTTTCTTAGTGCTTTGCTTATTTGCTTCACCGTCTACATTGGCACTTTTTATTTAAAGTATATACAACAATATGACTTTATAACTCAAATATGACCTAACAAGGAAAATATGACTTTATATGACTTTATAACTTTCTTAATATACCCCATAGGGACGTGGTTTTCGCATTACAATTGATTTCACGACTTCCTGATGCATAGAAAAAAATATGACTTTAATGACTTTAAATGGCCCTAGTAGGGCCATTTTTATATGACCTTAAAAAATCAATTATATGACTTTATTTTATGGAAAATATGACTTTATATGACTTTATGAGAAAATATTGTATTTTTACATGTAACCAACGTCACTCATGGAACTGACGAGTAAAACATACACAACATAGCAGTAATACGCATCCATATTTATTTTAAACCACTGTTGTAGTACAGTTTCATGTTGTGTGGAATGTTGGAGTCTTTAAAGTGACAATTTGGACGTAAAATGACAGTAGTAAGGAAAATGAGCGCTCCACAGACGCTGATGTGGGTTGACACTTCTGCAGTTTTGCATTCAGCGCTGGTGAAATGTCTTGCCTTTGTAGCTCCATAATTTGTTTCATATTGTTTTTGTCCACTCGCTTCTTAATGTAATTTTTGAGCTCAAGCGGATCTTTTCTGAAATCAAGGGCATTTAGATCAGCATTAGCCTCTCTGATGGTGTACGTACAAATTTCCATTTTCTGTATCAAGTTTGAAATATTGTTGTAGTGGAGCCATATTTCGGTGACCAATATTCTTCGATTATTTATTATCGTGGTGCCCATCGTAAATACTATTTTATTCAAATCCAAATGTATTTGTATATAACTAGACCAAGATAGAGCTTTTTAGCCTGCCTACCCACTGACTGAACTTCAAATGACGTCCTACTTCAGTGCACAGAAGTAAAACAGATTGTGTAGCAACACAATGCAATGTGTGACCTCATAATGCAATGTGTGACCTCATAGGTCTGTGACTGTAATGTGATGTAGGCTAAATTTACAGCTTGCCTTCGTTCAATCAGAAACTGCCCTACTTTCTTAGTGCTTAATTGCTTCACCGCCTAAATTGGCACTTTTTATTTAAAGTATACAACAATATGACTTTATAACTCAAATATGACCTAACAAGGAAAATATGACTTTATATGACTTTATAACTTTCCTAATATACCCCATAGGAACGTGGTTTTCGCGTTAAAATTGATTTCACGACTTACTGATGCATAGAAAAAAATATGACTTTAATGACTTTAAATGGCCCTAGTAATAACCAATGTTGAATGCCGATTGATCATAATAATCACAAGCGTAAGTGATTGCAGTTCAAAATAAGATGGGGGGAGCACAACCTCAAGGTATTGTGTGGTGAGACACGCTATGTTCATTGTTCATATTGAAATAAAGCTAAACCTTTCCGGCTGACACTCGTCGGGGTAATCGTCAGCAACTATAGTAGAGAATTTGAAAATAACATTATATATTAATCGTATAAATATATGAGTGTCAGCCGAAAATATTCGGGTTTGTGTCAATATGAATATATTTTTCAATCGTATACTCAAAGTCCTGTACCTCTAAGGGTGTTAATATTCTAATATGAAAGCACGGTTTAGTACAGGTCATGAAAGCCGAACGTTACAACTCACCCTGCTATCCAGGTTTCCGTTCTCGTCTGTGTCGTACAGCTTGAACACAACTGTAAAAGCGGTTCTATTTTAAGCACGCTCACGTCCATATTTAGACGCGGAATACGCACATTGCAGTTTATCTTCGGGCCTGTTTCCTTCCAGCAACGATAAGTAACACACGATGTCTTTGAGATGGACGAATTCTTCGTCCGAGGGTACTTGGTCTGGGTTGCTGGAACGCGCCGTGGTGTCGACGGGTCGCGCGATCGATATTGAAGTCGACCGCGAGGGCAATTAAACTGAAATTTTACATGTTTTATGTAGGGGCGGAAGCTGGAATAAGATGCGCATTGCGCAATATAGGCACTGTTTCACAGGAGTGCCAAAAAACTAATGTCATAATACATTGCATAGACTCTTGGAGGTATAGTACTTCAACACACCATTGAAGAGTATATTCATATTGAAAACTATGTTCGGCTGACACTCGTCAGTGGTAATCGTCAGCAACTATAATTGAAATTGGTGATGCGATTGGTGAATACCATGTTCTTTCCAATTCTCTACTAGTTGCAGACTATTCTATTACCCCTGACGAGTGTCAGCCGAAAATATTTGGGTTCGTATCGATATGAATATACCATGCCATTCAAATGTATAATACACGGTGAATAATACAGCCACGCGCGGAGTACTGGTGTCGGAAATTGACATTGGCGTGACATTTGATTCTTCCAGCCAGATATAACAATCGTTTTAACGAAGTTGACTAAATTCCAGTGAATCAACGTCATAATTTCTTTGATTACTTAGTAATGTCTTTACCCACACGCTATCACAGGATCGTCTCAAGGTGAAAACCAGTTGACAATTCATCACTTTCCCTTCAGGCACGCGCCCGGAACAAGGTATTTGGTCGAGGCGAAGTGACGAAATCTGCCACCACTGTTATTTTATAAAATGGTTGAAATTTCGAATTGTAATAACTTTGCTTCTACTGGTTGGAAATGAGGCGAATCTGGCGTGCGGCGTTCTATAAGCGACCTGACATTTTAATAAGTAGAGAGTAGCACTGTCCTAATGCGCATACACTACACATATTGTTGATAATGTATACAGGTTGTACAAATGTCGATTCCAGTTGACAGACTAATACTACGCGCACTGTGTCGGCCGTTGGATTATATCATCACAGGATTCGCCTTTGTACGGTTATCGGTTATGTATACGAAGACGTGTCGAAGTAGGTACAAAGCTTTCGATTACATCTCGTGTGGCCAAATATCACGAAATTTTGTTCGGTATTATGGCATTACTGCTTTCCGTGAGGGCTTGATTTATGAATGAATCGACCGACCGGTGTAGTCGGGATTGAAATAGGATTGCCACAAATACCCTGTATGTGTTCATGGCCTTACGCGTAACATTCTATGTAATCCCAAGACGTAACCCAAATCCCGTTACAAACATAAACGATTCTCAGCCGTCCAAATTATATAAATTGCAGCGTACAGGTTCGAATTACGAATATCGAACGTTAGTCAGGGTGTTCAGTACTGACATGGATCGCATATACTGATAACATTATTACGGTAGATATCGGCTTTTGCAATAATGACTGCCTACACTGCATATCAAGTTCGAAACATACAGTTGAAGAGACTATGTGCGGTACTGAACTTCAATATACTATTGAATAATATATTCATATTGAAATAAACCAGACAAACTAGTTGCTGACGGCTACCCCTGACGAGTGTCAGCCAAAAATATCCGGGTTTATTTCAATGTGAATATATTCAAGGCCGTAAAATGTTGCATATGAACAACACAACAGATCCCTACATGTACTGTACCTCAGGCGCACGTACATTTCAACAGCTACAGACGACTGTGGGCGCACGATTTCCAACGAATTCGCATTAAACACGGCAGCTGGTAATTCGCATCATTAAATAACGACCACGCGACCCTTTGATTTGCTTCAGCACATGAAATAAGTTGTCATTATTCGGAGACCGACGGCGCTATACATTAAGGCTAGCGAGCGCACTTTTGGCTAATCGAGCCCGTGGGAAAAGTCGAGAAATAGCACACACTTGAGATGACAGCAACGTGACGTCACTGCGATGCATATCTCGCTCGAAGAATGCGAACAGTGGAAGGTCAGCTACACGTCTTTCGATGTAGTTGCATAGGGTCGATCATGGGCGATTATATGAGGATTCGTTACGTCACAGCGATGCAATCCAGTCTTCCCATCACATGGCGTAGTAGAGTTATCACGACAAAATCAATGCACAAATGAATGAATGGGCAATTGGACATATGTTTATACAGCGATATTGATGGCATGGGGTATATAGTATGGTCTGTCGTATAAACGCAGTGTTGGGGAAACCTATCAACGGAGATTGGGACTATTCACGACTACAGCTGGGGCGCAGTTAGAAGACAAACTAGGGGTATGGGAAGACGAAACAAATGTGTAGTTATAATTCTAATTGTCGGCTAGAACGCTGAAACTCCGGCAACAAAAACGAGTCTTATATACGTGAACACTGAACAGGGACGATATCGATAGGACATCGCAGCACATTCATAGTTGCCATCGAGGTTCACTGAAGATTTCACTCTTGTGAATAATTCAAATCATCGACGCGTTGCGGAAGAACGGACTTTATCTTGTAACATCTTTGACATTTACAATATCAACCTAGTGCTGACTATTATTTATGATCAAAAGATACCATATGCAGCAGTTTATATGAATACGCCGATATGGATTCCGACGCCAGTCCCGACGCGTGAAGACTGATATGTAGGGTTGAATTTAAAAAATATATCAACATAAAACTAATAAGGTCCTTGTTTGAAACATGTTTTTATTGTTGTAACCACGACGTCACGAATTGTTAATTGCGAGGTCACAGTGGGTCGGCATGAACAATTGAAATTATTCCGTGAATGTGGATCCTAAGACGTAAAAGGCTTCCGACCCCTGCCACAAACGGACCAAAAATATCTTCAACCAGGACCACATCGTTTTGTAGGAGGTCATCATCATCACAAAATCCATTCCGTACCAATGGTATGTATCTACAAGCTATAACTGTCGAACCGATGGCGATTTCGACGGTTCAAACCATTCCATATCCAATACGTCAAACGTACCGGGTGTAAATATACATGCTTTTTCGGAAGTATTTACACACAATTATGGCATAATTTATAGATCGTTTGAAAACAAATGCCTTGGCCGTGGTTATGCTTGTCACATTGTATCAAAGTTAACCATGGCCGAGATAGGACCGAAAGGAAATGAAAACTTTACCTTTGCAAAAAATCTTCATCTCGCAAAATGTTTAAAATGGAGATAAGCTACTGTGATTCCGTACAGTAAATAGAGATCTAGTATTTTTCAAAGAAGTCAAGAGTATATTGGCGTAACATCCCATGCGGCGATGCTGATGGTCACTGACCAGTGTACAAACCTGATGGTACAGTCAGTGATCGATTTTTCGTTTCACTATTGTCGGCCGTCTTCTTGACAACGTTATCGTTCGAGTCCTCGATTGTGACGGACGGCTCATCCCCAGAAGCGGGCGGGCGGAGGGAGTTGGCTTTTCCGTCCACCTCTGGAAGTGAAGGGATGGTAAAAAGAAACTGTTTCGTTTCGCCTTATAGGCGACAACGACAACAAATCATACCTATAGCGCGTCTCTGTATTAATAAATGATGGGTTCTCGTTCAATTATCGATATCTATGACGTGAACGTGACAAACGCTTCACTATAGGATAAAGGTGGTTAAAGTGGTCATTTCGTTGGTAGTCAAGATTAAGTAACAAAATCTGTACTCACGGACAAGCAGAAATATATATTTCAAAGTAAGTAAAAAGTATGTATGCTGAGCCTAGTTATTACCAAAGAAAACTGAGAAATGTGAAGTAGAAATGGTCTAACCAAATCATAACCATTAGAGTAAGTAGCGTGCCTATACTTGAGTACTCCCAATAATAAGGAGTTATTCGTTACTGACCAGATTACTATAGCGCGCACGCATATAGTTGGGCAGAGATCAAACTTTAGCTATATAATTCTAGATGTCTAATTAGATTATTGGGAGGGAAATGCCGGTAACCCAATTGTAATCTAATCTGTGAAATGTTTCTATGCCCTAATATAAAATCTTTATCTAATTTCTGGTTTTACTAAAAGTGTTACAGGATAACTGTATGGTGCGAAACGAGCCAGGCTTGGTGTACAGACATTAGTCATTCTCATGCTTACGATAATGAACTCTGATTTGATATGAACTGAACTTGATTTTTGTTGTGTTTCTTTCTTATTTGGAAATTATTTCCATTTCCAATTTCTTTTTGCGAATTCAGTAATGGTAATTATAATTGAAATAGTTGAAAATTTCCAAGTCGCAAAACTATGGAGTACTTGCTTCTGGCAAGACAAAAATGCCCGATGTCATATCTTCATGACGAGAGCAATAAATCATTGGAGACGCGGCTGTGGGCAATGTAAGGTCAAAGTGAGGGGGGCGAAGTAGAATCGACAGGAAGAGGTTTCGAAATATCAAGGAAACTAAGTTTCGTGCGTGAACAGCATCGGAAATAAATCACTAAAGCCGACTTCTTGAAACCAAAGCCAGAATATTGTGAGAATGTTTTAAATTATGCATCAGGGTCAGTAAGGTGGTTAATCTCTGTATCTGCTAATACGTGGCGTGCCCGACAGCGCTTACCAGCACGATAGACACCACCGCCAATCCAAATCGCCATTCCCAATCTAACGGCGGCTTATTTGTAACAGTATATCTGTCGCCAGATGTATCAACGCAGCGCGCGGTAGTAAACACAACACATTCACAAGCAAATGAATTCATCAAAAACAACATGCACTCTGACAGCGTTCGGTAAATACTCTATCATCAAGCCGCTGTCGTCATATCCGTATTGTCCTTGCAAAGGAGCATATTGTTTCTATCTGATGAGCGAGTGACGCTATGCAATTATATCCTCGAGAGATAGAGTTTCATCACCTGCGACTTTCGACCGGACGTACTTCACGCTGTTTGTTGGTACAATCTCGTAAGGTTATTACGCGCTGATACCGGTGGCTAAGATCTGCTATTTCCCGGTTCGTCACGGTAGCGCCTCTCGACTGTTATTGCTACTAGGCCTCACAATGATTCGAGTGCGCGAACCTGAATCTAGTAATAATTCTAATAAGTCGGGTCGAATAGTAAGAGACGGTTTATTTGAGTATACTAAAATTTTACGCTGCTTGCCACTAGGACGAGAATTATAGTTCCGATACTATCATCCACCGTGGAAGGTAGCAAACCTCGATTGGTCGTATTGCAGCATATACGCAACATGTAGTACTAAGCTACGCACGTTAGTGGAAACAACATATCTGTGGAGTTGTGATAAACCCGCAGTATTGACACAAAGTTCTGTGAAACCATCGAATATTAACTTGGAATGGCAACGACCGATTTTGCAGCTTCGTTCCGCTACGCTTGAAGCTGTAATCCGAATTGTTTTGCGGCAGCGACTGTAGGATTTCTAGCAATCCAAAAGTTATCTTCCATAGCGCAGAATTTACTGAATCTGGTCTTGATCCAAATCTACTGTCGCACCGATTCCGAAAATATAAAGTTTGGGAACCACTGCTCCAGTTGTCTTATTAGACGAATTTTCGGGAAATGCCTCTAATCTCATTCTGATCTAATTTGTGAAATATTCCTATGCTCCAATTGTAATTCTAATCTAATTTCTGTTTTTTCTGAAAATGCTGCAGTTTCGCGCTGCAATGTAGCGCGAAACGAGTCAACCTTGGTGTGCAGACATCTGCCATTCTCGTGCTTGCGTGGTACGAACTCGATTTTTGTGGTATGTCTTTGTAATTCGGAATTTCAATCAATTTCCATGTTTTTGAGGTTTCAGTAATTCAGTAATTCAATAATTAGGATCTAATTCGGAAAATATGTACAGCTATATTTCTGCTTCAAGTCTAATTCGGAAAATACTGTGCAGCTGTAATTGTAATTCGCATCTAATTTGGAAAAATTTAAAGTTTCATGGTTGTCAAGCTCTGCAATCAGTACACCAATCAGAGACGCACAGTCCCTGCGGTATAAACTCTATTTTTACAACCAAATATTCTTATCTGCGTCATCGCCCTTGAATAATGGATGTTACGGGTGATGTAGGGATATCTCCGCGAATTTAGCGCCGTGCGATACAGGCGACGAACACGGTAGGCGGAATGACAAACCCTGGATTACTCCATCGATATAGGATATAGATATGGGAGCACGCTGTGAATCCATATATGTGTACCGCCCTTTGGGTGTGAAAACACTCTACTCGCCAAAACTGTAGTATACAGCTGGCGCGTGTCAACAATTTTTGAACGGAAGCTGGGTGCTTAACGACCGTATTGCGCGCGTAGAGAGACACAGTATTTGCGGAAGTTCGTTCCCAGTCTTTACTGTATGGTAGCGTATTGAGATTCCGAAGCTATGTGCTCTCTGGTGGCAAATTTATTTTCGGAAGCATTACCTGGTCGATGAACATTAAACGCTAACGAGGCTGGATGAAACGGCTAATCGTGTCTGTAACACGCAGTAATCCTACTGTGAAGGCGCAAGCGATTCGCCCATACACACTGCATAAATGGGTGTAAAATAGGAGCTTTTATAAGAATTCCACCATACAGTACAGAGTGAGGTGAAATATATTGACATTGAGATGTATTCAATCTTGCTTTCACACCCATCCACAGAGTGAAACCGATTCAAATACACCAAACCTTATGGAAGTGTATGTTTGTTTGATGTTCATCGTGTTTCGGCTACATTGGTCATTTTACACCAGGCTAATATTCTTTATATTGATTCCGTATTTACCGACTTGTAGCACGGCCCACTTCTAGGCTTTTATAAAACACCGCTTGCGCGGATGACATGGCGTGGAGGAGCCTAGATAAACCTCCAACACTTGGGTACAGGAATTCTGGAGTCGACCTCGGTCGGACTAGAACCAGTAGCCCATTGGTGTTGAAGCGGTGAACCATATACCAACACGCTATCTCGCCACATCTAGGGGTGTAATGGATCCTGCGCACGGTACTGTACAAACGTTATGCGCCCTTTTGAGGTCGTGCAAGAAACCCCCACCCACCCCACCATGGAGATAGCTCTGTTAAAATTGGTGTGCCCGACTTCTTTTCATCCATTGGAATGAGCGTGAAAGCAAGGAATCATGCCACACTTTCATTTGTCTGTCTTGCAGTCAACTTGTATCAAAATACCCCAACCTAGTTTGTCTCAACAGAAGGAGTTCTCGTACCAACTAAAAGCAGTAGGCTACATTGAGCGTAAGCCATCTCGACACGATTTTTGATAAACAATTTTCTTTCCAATTCTCTTCTAGTTGCTGACGATTACCCCTGACGAGTGTCAGCTGAAAATATTCGGGTTTATTTCAATATGAATATACAATTGTACCTATGCCTATGCCGAGTTTAATATTTAAAACAGGGTTTGGAGTTTAACTTCATATCCAAGGCCAAATCTGAACTAATCCGAACCGCAGCTTCATATCCGGTGTTTACAAACGTATACTTGATCACTATAATCTAGTCTCAAGATACAAGACCCATATTTTATCGCGAACTGATACAATCTCAACACAAGGTCGGCACCCGCTTACCATATGACTTTGTTTCCTGCTTTTATTTCAACACCAAGCAGTTTTGTGCTCCAGGTAAGCCGCTTGTACTTCACCGAATACGATAATGTGTCAGGTACAATTACGCTATCGAGGTGTCAACACAATTACATTCCCACTCATAAATAGGTCTGGGCAAAATCGAGTACCTGAGTGATTAGATTCTGAATCAAGTACCATACCTATCTAATCTTAGATACGTATTCTTGTGGTAACTAATTATTTCGTCGCGGGCCGGACGATTTCGCTGGGCGGGCCGGATCCGGCCCGCGGGCCGCAGGTTGCCGATCCTTGTACTAGACTACTAGAGCACTAGATAATGAGTTTGAGTATCTGCATAGTATGAAATATTATTCATAATGGCGTTCTATTTCTGAGTTCGTCATTAGATATCCAAGAAAACTGCTATGGCATACCGCTTGGTCCAAATAGCTTTATATACATGGTCATGTAACGCGAGAATACAGTCGTTCGTGGACCTATGTCGACGAAACCCACTCTGATGGTGGTTCAACAAATTGTTTTTAGTGAGCCACCATTCTAAACGATTTGCAACCATCCGCTCCATCGTTTTACACATGTTGCTGGTGAGTGAGATAGGACGATAAGAGGATGTCTTGGTTTCATCTTTACCTTGCTTAAGTATGGGCACAACAATTGAATGCTGCCACGATTCGGGACAAGAACCAACTGCCCAAATGTTATTGATGGCTGATAGCATGACCAACTGACTTTCCTCGTCCAGGTGCTGCAGCATCTGATAGCAGATTCTGTCCGCTCCCGGAGAAGTGCTTTTGCGATTATTTATTGCACGTTTCATTTCTACCATATTGAATGGCGCGTTTACTCCGAGTGTTCGGGTATTATTTTCAACAGGAGGCAACGAAAGATTGGATTCCATTAAAGTTCGCCGATGAAGGAATTGGTAATCTAAATTATTGTTGCTGCTGGTTTCAGCAAAACTATTTGCGAGAGCATTGGCCTTGTCCTTGCTGTCAGTCAGATGGTTGTCAAGATGATTGAGTACACGGATATGGTTCCAGGATCCGCTGTACCCGTTAATCGACCGCACGACACGCCACACTTGGTACAACTTAGAATTGTGATCAAGAGAACTACAGAAGTTATCCCAGTAGGATTTTTTGGCTGAAAGTATGATCCTTCTAGCGTCTGCTCGCCTTCGTTTGAAGACTACGATATCTTCCATTCTGAATGATCGCTTCAATTTGCAGAAGGCCGCCCGTTTCCGGCGAACCGCCCTGGAGCAACCCTCATTCCACCATGGGACGGAACTCTTTCCTTTGATATGTTTTGTTAGGGGTATGCTTTCGGTCGCGGCTTTGATTGTCGAGTTGCTGATCTTTTCTATAGTTATCTCGTCTAGATTTTTAAAGTATTGCGAACATAGCTTTTGAAAAACGTCCCAGTTGGCTTTCTTGAAAGACCAAGACCGGTAATGGAATTCATCCCCGTGACTGGATAACTGCAAGTCGTTCATAACAACAAAATGGTCGCTCCCCAATAGTTCGTCCGTCACCGAGGTCACAACCTTCGGGGCGATATCTCTGGATGCAATGCATAGGTCTAAAAGTAAAGTCCGTGTGGTACTCGATACGGAGATTTCAATACGAGTTGGCGTTGTTGTATTGATAACAACCAAGTCATTATCGTCTATTATTGAGTGAAGATGACGACCATTCGTATTGATGGCACCACTGCTCCATATTGGATGGTGAGAATTGAAGTCACCCAACAGGATCGTTCTCGAGTTGCACTGCGCAAAGCATCGCTCGAAGAGAGCGTGTGAAATTGCTCGATTCGGTGGGATGTACACGTTAATTATTTTCAAATCGTGCAATTTGATAATCTGGGCCTCTATAGGATAAATGTTGTCTATGGGGACTTCGAAGAAAGACAGGTCTTGTCTGGCAAAGATACATACACCACATCCGTGCTGGTCTCGATCTTTTCTAATAAGTTTGTAATTCGCAATTCTGGGAGTGTACTTATCGATCAGGTGCGTTTCCTGCAGGGCAATGATGTCGGGCATTTTGTTAAGATTTTCCAAGTAATATTTCAATTCGTGGATTTTCCGATATATCCCTCTACAGTTCCATTGCATGATTCTTATCGACATTGTGTTCCGTTACTCGATACATTGGAGTCAGTAATAGATGAACTATTGTGAGTTGCCATGGCACTCGGTTTGGTAGTAGAGGCAATAGATCAGAGGTCTCAAACTCAAATGAGCTCGCGGGCCATTTCCTAGTTTTTGATGACGCCGCGGGCCGCAGCATCAATAATCGGGATATTCAATGTATATAGGTTTCAACTTGGCCGTATTTGACGGGTCCTTGCAGACAGGCATTCCACAGACATCGTGAAAATGAGATTTACTATTGCATTATTCACGCTTTACACGAAATAAAATCACATTTTCAAATATTTGAATAATTTTTTTGTGCCGGGCATACTTTTTCTAATTAATAAGTTAAAAATATAATACGAGAGGATGCATCATGACATCGTAGAACTGTCGGGTTATAATAGTGCAGCTAGTGGACCTTTGACGTGCCACAACTTGATGTAGTATATTTTAAAATAGACTGAAGATTGATCTGATGTCAGAGCATTTGAGCGGTGTAGCCTAATCCTGGTTTTGATAAAGTCGAGATAAATGTAGGCTATTGTTATTGTCATTGCCAAAGTCAAATTAAATCAGCGTTATATTTTGCCTTCGGTTATTATTGGAAAATATAAATAACAACTTGAATATAATAATTATTGAGCCACAGTAATAGCATTGCTTCTTAGCCTTTTTAGCGATCGTACCCCTTGTGCTTCCAATGAGATTTCTCGTAGCGCCTGTCCATTTTCAACAAAATTTCTGATGGTACCTATATTAAAATCAGAAAGCCCATTCACACAAGATTATTTTCCAGTTGAATAAATTGGCCAGCATATAGGCCTAATTCCACAATGCATCCCGCACACCCTGATGTGGTGCTTAGTACCACGATGGGGTCTACGGACCCTGGTTAAGAACCCCTGGAATAGAAATGTCCAATCGGCGAATAATTCATGGGTGTTACAGCTGTAGAGCGAAGTGCTACCCTACTCGCCTACGATAATAACATGGACATAGAGAACAAACAACACCCAGCATGTAACCAACTATATGTCACGCGAGTCATAGAATGCCAATGGTTGCCATACTGACCTGATTAGATAGGCAGCGCAAGCTACGTACCTTTTGATATATTACTATTCTCCATGACAGTTTCATAGATTGTTGCGCCCGTAGGATTAACAAGTCACCGTTTCGATTCACAAGTCCTTGTCTGATTTTAACGTTTGATCCGACACAACTCGAGTCATTTTTATTTAATCACTCAGTCAATTTAAAACCGAGTCATTTTACGAGAAGGTCGCACCAAACCAAATAACAATTTTAAGTCACGAATCATCAACGGGTTCTATCGTGATGAACTAGAAATGTGACGTAATAGCTGATCTTCTACCTCATGGTAGCTTTTAAAAGTGATGTGATAGCGAAGTTTGTTGAGATCCCAGTGATTTTTATAGTAGTTTTAGATTGAACTATAAGCTCTTATATCTAAAAAAAATATATGGCCCTTTAATATATTGTTGAATACTTGTAATTCCAAAATGCCGTCGCGGGCCGCACAAAATGCTCTCGCGGGCCGCATGCGCCCCGCGGGCCGCGTGTTGGAGACCTCTGCAATAGATGGTGTCACCCAGGTGGAGCCATGTGGCTCAAACCGTTGCACGTCAGGGATGGAGATGACCGGTTCTACATTTGAAACTATGGTAGGCCTATTTGGTGTAGTTGCTCTGTTGGCAGATAAGTCCATTGCTACTTGGTTGTTTATTCTGGAAATCGGTATGGATATACCGAGGTTTTCTCCCGCGGACTTCGCGATGATCGTTTCGATATCAACTGTCTTATTCTCTGCAAATGAGAGCAGGGTGTTTTTGATCACTTCTGCAATGAAGGTAAAGAAGGATTCGGTTGGGATCGTTATGTTACCATTTGTTTGGGTAAGGCCTGCAGAGCTCTGTGATTTACTGTGCATGGGGACGGCGTTCGAACCCGCAACGGGCTTCGACGTTCGTTCTGTAGGTGCATGCGCCTCTGTGTTCAGACGTACAGAGCTTCCTAATAGTGTCTCAGCAACTACCGCTTCTATAGGGGCGGTTTTCTGTTCTTCCAATTTACGCGCGTCCCTGTAATTTAACTTATCATTAGCCATAATAGATTGAATTCGCGCCTCTTTCTGAAAACGGGAGCATCCTGCATATCCCGCAGAGTGGGCTAAGCCACAATTGACACAATGTAGTTCATTATTACAATTGTCGTATGTGTGTCTGTTCCCACATTTCGTACATCTCTGCGCGCTCCTGCAATACTTGGCTTTATGCCCGAAACGGTTACAATTGAAACACCGAGTGGGTGGCGGATTATATACCCTGGTCCGGAATCGAAGAAAACCTATTTGCACCACAGTTGGTAGAGTGGGAGACGCAAAACATAAGAGAACAGAGGTACTCTTCGATAGACCTTTTACACCACGATACGGAAAGCGACGCACGAACGTGACACGAGAGTTTTCAAGAGCTTCAAGTATTTCCTGGTCGGATAGATCGATAGGAACATCCGATATGACGCCTCGACTTTCCAATGGTTTGCTACGATATAGCTCTGCTTTGATTTCAATATTAATTTTCCCCTCACCAAGATCGGTGCACGCCGAGAGTTTCGTCACCTGATTTGAGTTAGAGCAAACTACACAAAGGTTTCCCGAGGGAAGAACCTTAATCTCCTTGTACGAACCGCCTATGACTCGCACTAAACTTCGATTGATAGTAATCGGATTGTACCGTCGCAGAGGTTTAGCGATTCCTGAAATAACTCCCGAGGTGTCATCTGGGCAGAGGATAACAGATCCGCTACTCCTGCCTTTTGATGCAGGACCTTCAGCTTCCTCACTAGCTGGGCGCTTATGCCCGCCAGATCCGCTCATCTTAGAACGTCTGGCTACAACTGCGCTTCCCGGCTAGTTTGTAAAGGCTATGCTAGTACCGGTACTCAAGTTTGTTTTTCAGGCGCAGTAACATACCGACGGAGCCCATTTGTGTACGATTACAAGCAACGATCTGCACAAAAACATCATTATTTGTCACCGTTGAGTCCTCGTCATCTCCCGATGCAATTTTACGTTTGAAAAACTTGAATAAATACCTATATATTGGCGTGAAGTCTGTGTTGTCGCAGTACATGTATTGATTTGGTGGCTTCAGTAGATCCGTATATTAACTTAACGCGCGATGTGTCGCTGAAGATTGGTGATAATGATGTAAAATGTCTTTAGGTATTGGCATCTGTTGAAAATCATTACCGTCGTGGAAATATATATCAAATAAAGTTACTATTCCGTACAGTTAATCCAGCGAAATTGCCTCTTAGTAGCAAGTCTTGAATTTTGAATTCATTACCGCACAATGCCCCGACTGCCATGAACGCAAAACGGCATGTCAGATTTTCGAGACAAAAATACGCTCTCTCGATTTAGCGAACATCAAGGATCGTTTACCGCGGCGAATCGTCCGAGATCGCACCGTCGTAATCAATATTCACATTTCCGTACACCAAATAGCCCTTGAGATCGTTAGCCGATAACGACAATTATTGTATTATTGCCGCCTTAAAAGATGGTTCGCTTGCAAGATTGAAAACATTAGGAATGAAATTTACATATCATCGAATTCGCGAGTAATATTGATTGCCGGCGCCACAATAACATAAGTTATTGTTTAGAAGTACCAAGCCATGCGTGTGATTCTGATGTAAGCCGTGCTCTTGGTCTGCTGTTGTTCATATTTAATTGGCATATTTAGTAATTGTTTACCTTTCTACAGGCATAATCAGTAATTAGGATCAATGATGTTAGTGTAGGATTGTTGCCGGAATAAATTGGTAAGATTTGCATTGTTAGGTAGGACTCAGTAGGCTAGTATTGATTCTGCTTTTGTGTAACTTTTAGTTCACCGTATCACTTCCGTATTTCCACTGCAAAAAGAAGATACATGCGCCTTGGCTTTAGTCAACGAATACATAAAGGATATACAAGTGTGGATTTGGTTGTGGTACGCGTTGACTACCGGGAGCCTTGCTACGTAATTCGAGTTTGATCTTGAAGAGCCGTAATAATTGGTATGTTATATTTATCATGTGTAAGTCGTCAGAATTCGATATCAATCACAGTAAATAAATGTGTTGCAGTCATGCTGTCTCGACAAGTGCGAATCAGCAACCAATTTCTACAAACATAAATTTTAATTTTCGCTGTAAATCGATTTCTTAATATCATTCTTTTGAGCCGCATGAAGGCTAGCAGGGGGCCGCAAGCGGCTCGCGGGACAGCGGTTGGAAATCACCAATCTATAGGCTCCTCCTCGCAATGTCATCCGTTTGCACGGTGTCTTACAAAAGCCTAGAAGTGGCTCGTGCAACAAGTCGGCGGTTACGGAGTCACAAAAATAAGGAATATCGGCCTGCTGTAAATGACCATTGTAGTTTCCAAACACCTCCAATACCACAAACAATAACATCGTGCGACACAAATGTAACCTTTTTAAGCTAAATACCACATGCACAGCAGTAGGGCTATACAAAAATGACTTTCTTCTGGATTCCGGAAACTCACTGATCAAATTGTAAGGTTGCCTCAATAAAACGCTGCACAACAAATTTAGCTCAACCAGTAGAAGCGAATGCAGAGCTAATTTTAATTTTTAAATTTATGATAAAAAAAAATTAAAAAATTAGATTTCAAACTTTACTGTCAAGCCTATGAAATTGCTACGTTGCCTAAAAGAACGACACATAACAATTTCTTCTCACTGTTATCCCGTAGAAGAGAAGTTATTGCTGTTGAAACTTGTGGAGATATGCAAAACTAGCCTACTTGGACGGTTGGTAATCCCAGAATTACTGATGAAATACTCAAATAACATCGCTTCCACGGGTTGGAATTGCGTCAAATTTGTTTTACATCGTTTTTGTAGATTATAATTCAACAATTTCATAGGTTTGTGTTTAAAATATGAATTTTATTTATTTATTTTTACCAGAAATTGAAAATTTTCAATTGGATATGGGGCCGCTTCCGCTGGTTGGAATTGAGTCTAATTTTATGTGCAGCGTTTTTCAGGCACTCTAACAATTAATTTAATCAGGGAATCCCGGGATCCGGAAAAATTTATGTTTAAACAAACAACCCTAATGCACAGTCATCCGACTATAGGTTTTGAATAGACCCCATGGCGGCGTTCTAGGAATAATCAATGTTCTTGCAACTATCGCTGTCGCAGGCAATTGTACTCAGGCAACTGGAAAAGTGATTCAGTATCGCTAATACCATTGTAAAGTAATTGACGACTGCGTGGTTGAAAAAACACGTAAAGTTTATGGTCATTGTGAAAGATACGAAAGGAACCCTAGTTCATATTTGCAGGAAATAGCGCTACGAAATCACGTGCACATAGAAATTAGATAACTTCTCGGCAACCCCTACACGATTTTACCTGTGATTGATTATTATATATTCCTCATCGACAAGCAACTATAATGCAGCTGAGAAATCGGGCGCACTTATTGTCAGATGCACAAGGCCGCAGCTGCTAAACACCATAATTCACAATATGCATACATACATTGCGTGTTTACTAGCTACGAAAGGATCCCTAGTCGTTGCTGACCCCAATGGGACCTTCCACCAATTCTCTGGAATCGTGAAGAGTAGAACTAAATAACAATGACCATTTAAAGACTGCCGATAAGTTTCTGCTTCAGGCGGGTCATTTCTGAAAATTTAGTCCATTATCCCAAATTGCAAGAAGAGGTCTTCGACGAATGCGAACCCGGCAAACTATAGGTATCATATCCCACGTGTCAAAGCGCAACGTACTATAGCAGGGGTCTTCAACACGCAGCCCACGAACTGATTTGAAATGTCGGGAGAACGTAAAGCATTTCGATGTAATGAAATTTATTTCATTTTAAAAATGTTGTTGTTGTTCAAAATAAGCGGATAACCTGTGCCTAACAGAACTATTCCTCATTAGCTGATATGAATGGGCAATTGGCCATATTGCCTGGACGTGCGATGGCCCATACATTGTCAAGACCGACATACTTAAGAAACGACTTGAAACTTCGACACAAGATCAAGCTTTGCGAACATATAGTTTTCCAGCAAGTACCCTTAGTACCGTATCTAGCTAACCCCAATATCGATTCTTTTGTCGATGAAAAGGGCTGCCAGGTACCCGGCGCAGCTCATGGTTCAAATTAGAATGAAAGTGATGGTCATGATATTTTATGTTTCATTATTATTTCTTTATTCAATTATTTTTTTCTGACTACTATGTCCGTCGCCCACGATAGGGAGCATGTCTTTCTACTGACATAATGATATAAAAACGTGGTTATCCAACTTTGTTTCCTATTTCTTCTCGGTATTTAATTTATGCGGCCTGCGGCCTTTTATAAATTTTGAAAAGTGGCCGCGATATGTTTTGAGTTGGTGACCCCTGTCCTATGGCATGAGGTTGTTGTTTGGCCACCACGATAGAGATTTAAATGTCGGGAGCATAGTAATCAATAGCATAGGAAAGCTACAAATGATAGCTAGTGCTATGTTTGTTTGTTTGATATGGTGTTACGACTACATTGGTCATTGTACACCAGGCCGATAATCTCTATTTTTATTCTGTGTTTACCGACTTGTAGCACGGCCCACTTTTAGGCTTTGTATAAGACACCGCTTACGCGGATCACGTGGCGAGGAGGAGCCAAGAAAACCTCCAATACTTAGAGGCCAGTAGTTCCCAACAAGGGCGTAGCCAGAAAAAATATTTGGGGGGGCGAAAAATTCGGTGACGTAAATGAACCCCCCCCTAAAGATAAGGAGAAAATAGGTAAAAAACGATGGTCTTATAGGGCCCTTATTGGATGATTAATACAACATCTGGGGCGATCGTTTAACATAGATCCCACTCACAGACCTAAAGTGATGTAATAATAGAATGATTGTGGAAAACTCGGGCGTCAAAAGTTTCGCGCGGAGCGCTAAAATTTTTCATGGATAATGAATGAAATTGGTTCATAATATTGTTACTTGCTTATTGCAAATACGTTTTCATTTTCGGATTTACCGGTATTGCATATAGAAGTGGTGTCATCGAACACTTAATTATATACATCTTGAACTGTGTTCATATCACATGACAAGACTATTTATGAGTTTCTTTTTTCGACACGCCCCCGTTTATGACAGTGAAAAATTTCGCGTCCCCCTTATCATCATATCACAAAATGCCACAAGAATGCGAGCAATCCCAACGGATAGTTTGATGGCATGGAAGGTTATGACATATGACTGTTGATGAGAGAATTCACAAATTTTAAATTCGAACGCAGAGCAATAACCATGACTTGGAGAGAAATCAGGCGGAGCGCGAAATTGTTTTTCGGTTTACCACAGCTTCGCGCCCCCCTTCATTTATTGCTGTTATTTCATGACTTACGGAGAAAGCAGTCACCACTCAAAAGATCGCTCACACGCAAGGTCGTAGCCAGAAAAAAATGTTTTTGGGGGGGTCAAGTATAGGGAAGCTCCCCCGTGGGAACACCTCGCAGAACCGTATATCCTTCCATGGCCAATTTCATCACTACCCTTTATACACACGATTCTTAGACGCACACACACACATACCCTATGGAAGCTCCCAGTTATTGCCAACTATAGCTTGTACTGGGCGATCGTTTCACGGACGAGCCCAAATCGCTGACATTAGGTGTTGAACAATCAGTGTGAATTTCGGGCCTAGTCGCGCAGAGCGGAATATTTTTTTGAATAAATGGAAGAATTTGATCAATAATATTGGAGCGTGTATATGAGCAAGTGGTGTCCATTCTCATTACTTTACTTCGTTGAAGCACGGATATTTAGTAACCTCTGGTAAAGATTGCCGCTATCGCTGATACTTGAAAAGACCCAGAAACGCAGTAAGCCACGCTGCACAAAGTCGGCATCCGAGACCAGAAGTTGAATGCATGGGAGAGTGAAATGAAGAGTGAATAGTGAAATGAAAGTGAACGATCGCGAAGCGCTTGAAGAAAGACGCAAATATCAACGATACTTAAAAAGACAATGACACTGAACTGTATAATTTCCATGTCGTGATGCACAAGGCCTAACAAGCGTCATTTAAGTGCCTTGAATTCATAATAATATTAATATTGTGCAAATAGAAAATCAATAGCCACCTTAAAACATAACATTTCGGGCTTTGGCCGAAACAAAATCAGCGATAATATCCTCAAATTCAAGTTTTTGAACGTAGTCTCTTTCTATAGACAGACTGGATGGAGCTGATAGGCGATCATCATTCATGGCAGAACGTAAATACGACCTAATCAGTTTGAGCTTTGAGAAGCTCAGATAAAGTTACAGACACGAGCATAAATACGGTGTCGATTCAAGTAGCTTTGCATTAACTAACACCTGTAAAACATCAAACGCTGTTGCACTATACGATCAAACGTGGTTTCACTGCTCCGCACCAGCGTCTTAAATCTGTCAATTTCCGCAGCCTACTCCATAAAGTACGTCCTTTCGGACTGCAGGAAACATTGGTATCGTGGTAAAAACAACATTGTATCACAATCTCGCTCTTTTCGGTTTCGTATGATTCATCAATGATGGCTGTCGTACTGACTTTGCCTTGAAACAGAAGTATAGTCGCATATGATGAATATGTAGATCGAACGTTTTTTTCCCATTCTGCAATCCAGAGTTTTGTTACTTTCTCTGTCTTTTCATGCGAGCGACTGAATATTCCGATGACTTTCTTTTGAAACTTGGCGGTTTGGATTTGAGTTAACATCGGTTTCATTCGACGAGTCAATTTCCTGTACATAGCTTCTGCTTTGCGAGAAATTTCACTTTACGCTGTCTTTTGATTTCGAGAGCTTCCCTAAAAGGTAGGAATCGGTTGATTTGAACGGGAAAATTGTCCTCGTATCACAGTAACTTTATATATTTTCAAAGATAGCACTTATTGTTGGGCTAGGCACAATGTCCAGAGGACTCGCATCTGAAATCAGTATTAACTCTACCAATTTGAGTCTACTAGGGAAATTGTTCCTCTCTTTACCAGTAGGGGTGTGCGAAATCGACTACGCGAGCGATTCGATACTGAATCACACATTTGGCTTCGAGTCCAGTGGAGTATTCAAGTATCAGTCATTATGACGAAATACCAGTATGTAAGATGTCACAGTTCATATATATACCTTTTACGCTACTACAAAGAATATAATGTCTGTACTTTGATATTTAATCCACAATAGGTACCAATCTCATTGCACTTTGTGACAATACTGTGGGTCGATCATGACTTCAGAAATATGTTAATCCCAGCAACATTCATAGCTTTTTACTACATGTTTTGTAGGCTCTGATACGGCCAGTCGAGGTTTCAATGCTCCCACAGTGGAAAATACCGCCGAAACTATAATTCTCGTTAGTCAATTACATTTCATAGGCAAGGAGCGTATAATATCAGCACTCCGAAAATTTCACTACTCGACTCGAATCATTATATATATTATTCGAAGCAGATTCGAGTATTCGTATCATCATGACCAGCCCTACTAACCAATATGTGTTCATTGTTCATTTATTAACTAAACTTATCATTTCGATCGTATTTCCACTGTGGAAGCCTTGGAACTTTCTTGGTCATATAACAGCATACGAAAGCTGTTGTACAAAACTACGTTAGTGGAAATGAAATATTTGTAAACCTGCAGCATCTGCAATGAAATAGCAATGGTCGACAAATACCATATCATTTTTAATATGACGTAGACCCGGCATTGCATTCTTTGCGGTTGCATGAAAGGTACAGATTTGCACTTTCCACATTTCCCATACCCCTATGATGTCATAAGTAGTGGTACTCGACTCGACGCCTAATATTCGATTCATGGTCAAATCACTCAGGCGCTCGATTTTCACAACCCTACCAATGAATACTACAAGGAGATTGTCAGTGGTCATCAAATCTCACAAAACATCATATTTCAATAATGAGTGGCGGCATCTCAAAATCTATTCGGGTGGCCAACAAGTTACAAATCCCATTGGGAGTGTTTTTTTTTTCACATACTTTTTCAGGCCCCGCCGAGCATCTGAACTTGATGGCACCGATTTCAAACCTTAGTCGTCTTTCAGAACCCGAGCCATGATACACATCTTCTGATCGTTACGTTCAAGTATTAGTGGGAATCAATTGCACACAAGGTAAAGTCTGTTTGCAGCGATTCAATGTTACTCAGTTTCGCGATGTCGCTTTTTAATGAATACGACATAAAACAAACACTAATTAGCGTAAACTCGACCGCATTGTCTCAAAACCAGGGAGAGATAAAAGCCAAAGCATGTTATGCCCCAGACACTATAGTTAGGCCAGCAATGATATCGTGCACACCAGGTCGAAGCCGCCAATGCAGATGCGATTGCGCAGTAAAGCGATGATATAGTGTGAACTAGGCCTATTGCAGATGCGATTGTTCAAGCCTGCGGAACCAGGCTAGCTCGATACGCGATAAATCAGGCTAGCGACGATTGCCACGCGCACAGGAATGAATGATCTAATTTAGCGACCATCTCAGCGAGAGATCATCACAGACTTTTCCCCCTAATTGAGAACACGTTTCTCGCAAATCAGCCGCGCGGCACACTGATAACGCTATTATTGAATTGCAACTGAGTATTAGAGTTACAATGATCATTTCAAAATGACGGGGTTTCGCGTTTCAAATAGGGAATTTCGACCCCCGAAACCCCCGTGGCTACGAGCCTGCCACACGCGCGTATCGAAATCGATGACGTCTCTAATGAGGTCGCATCGATTCGCCTGATTACCAATAGGCCTTTTGCAGGACTTCGATCACGTGACTACATACGCATAGCAACAACAAATTGGTTAGCAAGCTACTTTCTCGCGCACCTGCTTCAGTGCTAAATAGCGCATAGTGTACTGTTGATTTCTGGTTGTAAACGTTTCGGAAATTTGTTGTAGAAGTCATCAGAGATTTACCTGTGCTAGATGTCAATCTTGTACAAAGCATTTAGAATGATATCGTCTCTAATGAGGTCGCATCGATTCGCCTGATTACCAATTACTGGTCAGAAATCACTTAGGCGTTTGAGCATTTTGTACGAGGTGGCCGCCACCTCGTAAATGTGGTCACGAGGTGGCGCAGCCACCTCGTAACCGCGTAAGTCGGCGCCTATGCCGCCGAGTATAATATTATTTACTAGTATGCAGACTTGTAAGCTTGTAAGCTACCAATCTGGATAGTTGACGGTCAACTCAAAACTTTTTTTGATTAGTTCAAGTTGTGGATTTTGAAAAGTGAGCAGTTTTAGTTACAGTAGCGAATTAAAAAAATAGTTGCCAATAACTGGAAAACTCAGGTCATCGTTTTGCATGAATCGTGATAACGTCTTTGTGATGTTCTTGCAGCCATTTCTAGCTCAGAGTCATCACTGAAGAGACTGCCGTAGGGGTGATAGGGGTTGAAAGCCTTCCCATTTTACCTAGAAACCCTTACTTTTAGAAGTGACGATTCTGTATCCAATATTTCCTATCTCGTTAGCGATTCACTGATTTGTATTATCAGTGCTGCCAATTATCGACAATCGACAGTGAATAGCGGTATGCGATCTGGTTAGTTAGTTGCAGAGCTTTAATGGCCGTGGTTCCAGTTACGCATCTCGAACACCCAGTAGTTTGTAGGAGTCTGTTGGTATATATTATTTTAGGAAGTGGGTAGAGTTTTATCATTGGCCGAATGATTATGATCAAGTGTTGTAAAGGAAAAATGATACCATAAAATGAAACAGAACGAGAAAAGGTAATGTCAAAGTCACAAAATATCTGCTTTGCTTGCAGTTTTACCTGTTTTCTGATGAAATTCAACTATGGGCCTCTTGATCGGTACGAAGATGCCAGGATTGTCATCAAAACTTTTCGAAGCTTTCAAAGCGTGCTCGTGCTTGGTGATGTTAATGAATGCGTATCAGAGCGGTCTTCCGACTCCCTCTTTGTTGAAAGTCTTATCGAGAATCCATGATAACTGCACCATGTCGATCTTTAAAATGGGAAAGGAGAAGCTCCTGAAAACATAATGGAATCACTTTATCGAAGTACTCCTCAGAGTAAACATGTTAGTCACACAAAACGGGTACAGAAAAATATAGAACAGCGTTTCTCTACCTTACCAGCTTGTGTAACGGTAAAATTTCCAAAAATCAAGGTCAACACAGAATGTAATGGCGACAACATCATGCAATTTGAAACCCAGAATCTTAACATTATTCAAATGAGAAATTTGCTACCGTCCGTTTGATATCACACCTGTTATAACAGGTCTCATTGAAGCCTCTGAGAGACGGGATAAAACCAACAACTCACTTTTAACCATTTGGTGTATTTTGGAAGAAACGCGACCAAATGTTTGCCAGATATATAATACTGTCAAACATCGCTAATTTGGTATTTTAGAATGTCCTCAAATTTCGGAAAGTATTTACGACTCATGACTGGTCTTTAACGAGTTGTAGGTTACTTTCAAACATGGTGCAGCACTTGAAGCATTGTTCGCTGAAGACTTCCAGGTTAGCATAAGGTATCGCCAGGTTAGAAAATGCTAAGAACCACAGCTCTAGTCATTTAGTATACTACCTTGATGATAGCACTTCATACAACACACACATATTTCAGCAGAGAAGTTGTGTCCAGTGATAATCAGTTTAACGATGGACTTGTGTCATAGCTATAAATGGAAATTGTTAACATGACGGATCGAATACTCTCAACCGATGCTACTTGTTGGAGGTTCTCATGCGAGGACAGTGGTTCTTAACCTTTACTAACTCGGTGAACCACTACATTAATCTGAAAACATTGTGAGAACCCCGTATTTTCGGCAAGTCACTAATAAGCTACCAGGTAACACATCTAATACACTACCGTACTATAGAATACTGGTCCACTGAATCAACTTTGCATTACCATCACTGTTGAAGGAAAAAAAAACATATAACATGAACACACAACATATATTGCAGTAAATGATTGAGATTTCTGCTGTATGAGTCTGGTTCAGAATGACTTAGACAACTAAATAATTCTAATTGTTTGATTTCACTAGTTGTAGGAAAATGTCGGTAATATAATTGTAACATAATAAGTGAAATTTTTCTGTTCTCTAATTCTAATCCGATTTCTTAATTCTAATGCATTCAGGATCATCCAGAATTGCTACAGGACAACTGTACCGTGCAAAACGAGTCGGGCATAGTGTGCTGATATTTTTCAGCGTCATGCTTATTAGAATAAGGTATGATATGATATGAACGGGACTTTATTCCGTGTCCAAGCTTTTGCAAATTGAGTAATTCTAGTTACAATCTAATTTGGTAAAACTGTGTAACTATGTAACTTGAAGTCGGGTCTAATTTGAAAAAAACGGTCCAGTTATAATTCGAATTCTAGTCAAATTTAGAGAAGAAAAAAAATGTGCAGCTATAACTCTAATTCTAATCTAATTTCGAAAACCTGAAAATCATGTAGTTGTCCAAGTCCGGCTCATAAAACCCCTGGGGTAATCGGATGAGCCCCGGTTGTTAGGCACCGCTCCAAGGTAAAATACAAAGCATGCTAACAGTTGTGATTCTGACATACCTTCAACTTTTTACCGCTCACACTTCTAGGAAGATTGTCAAAATAAAGTCTAAAGTTGCAGAGAGACATTAGGATTTTTTCTGTTTTGCCCGTTTGGCATTGTTGATCTTTTCACGTTTCTTCCATGCTATTGCGTTGAGACCGTCCGCGGCTCGCGTTCCTACACAAAAAAAAACACAGCCGGTCATTGTAGTCACCATTGCAATTTACTACAAGTGTTAATCGGATGTGGCTACTTTCGAAGTAGATTCTCGATTAGAGCAAAATGATTCACACGTTACACAGGAAGAGTCTTGGAAACCATTTTCAACTACAACGACACAGGGGGCTGTAACTCGGTAAAATAAGTGTTGTAACTTATCTCAAAACTACTCTGTAGTTTTCAAAATCAAAATGCAATAGTAAGTACCGTAGCACGAGCTTTGCCACAATAATGTCCGACAGGAGTGCTACACAGGTACGCTATTGAGATATATTCTGACTTTGGTGATTTTAAAGATGTAACTCGATACGACCTATACAGCATCACCCAAAAATTCCAGGAATACCGGAACACCAACACGCGAATCGTCAAGTCAAAGTCGTGAGACTGGTAAGAACTCAAAACAACGTTTCCCAAAATCTACAAGAACTTATTCGGAGCAATTCATAGCGCCCAGATTTGCCCGCAATGAATATAATCGCGGACGGTGTAATTGTGTCTATATAAATAACATGCCTATGAATAAATTGCCCTTAAACTTTTACCACAGCTCCAATAAGCATCGTATTAATGATATAATTTTAAGCCTGCTATGATACGATAACCTACACATGTACACGATCTTGTAGGCGTTCGCGTGTATGATATCAATTACGTAAAATAAATCGCACAAACACCATGGCGGATTAGGTTCACAGAATTATCGATTGGTCGGTTGGCAAGTTGACTAGTTGAGGGTTTCAATAATTTGTGAAATCAGATAATGAGTCTATGGTAGAGGTATGCGGAATTGGTAACACAAATTTCGGGGGGGGGGGGGTCCGCCAGTTATTTCACCACAATAAAAGTGAAAGAGTGTACGAAGACAATTCAAAAAATAGTCAACGATTGTAGCAGACTTGGACCATGCATTTCTATAGACTGGTTATAACGAAATTCTAATTTTTCTTCTTCAGGTTTTCGTGAAAATGTGATAGCGCAAAACGAGCAAAGCTTTGTTACGGACATTTGCCATCTTCATGCTTCTGAATTCAACTGATCTTTATTTTTGTTGTGTTTATTTCTGAATAGGAATCGGATTCCATTTCCAAGTACATTGCGGGCCTTTTGCAGGACTTCGATCACGTGACTAGATACGCATAGCAACAACAAATTGGTTAGCAAGCTACTTTCTCGGGCACCTGCTTCAGTGCTAAATATCGCATAGTGTACTGTTGATTTCTGGTTGTAAACGTTTCGGAAATTTGTTGTAGAAGTCATCAGAGATTCACCTATGCTAGATGTCAATCCTGTACAAAGCATTTAGAATGATATCGTCAGAATTACGCAGAAATCCATCGGTAACGTAGTCGTATTACGGTACTCAACTCTGATCATATGTACTTAAATTTATGCATTTGAAGTAAAGCGATTGGCTTATATTCTGGTAAGAGTATTTGTTAGTTCAAGCAGTACTATTTGTCTGTTGTGGAGCCTGATTTTGGATGGAAGATATGGCTGAAGCAGCCGGGACCCGCAAGGATCAGGATATACTGTCTGCTGGTTTGGGTGCTGGCGTGCTGCTATAAAACAAATGTCGCTGAACACATAGGAAGTATCTTTTGGGAGAACCTGCCGTCAAGACTAAGCAAATCAGTGCACTTTATTGTTGCCTTATACAATGCCAATTTTATTACCACTACTTCGCAACTGCGATTGAAGTGGATGTGGCAAATCACACTCGATTTTGATAAATAGTTGATGTCACATATGTGCGATATTTAGCGAACTAAGGGAAGTAACTGTCATATAACTCTTAGAGCAGTTCAAACGCAGTGACAAGATCGGTCATCCTATACCCAGACGTGGTCATTGTTGGGAACCAAGTAGAAGTAATGCCTTAATTTATACTCCAGTACCAGTAGCACTAATTACTTCCAGGACATGTCCAAAGTACTTCAAGTGGAAGTAGAAATTAATTTCTGAAAAGCGGTCAAGAAATTCGTTAAATGAAGAAGATTTGGTTGAGGGTCACTTAGTTTTAGAAATTGATGCCATGTGACAACTGTAAACATTGCATGTTGCATCTTCTTGATCAACGCAAAAGGGTGATGACACCACAAATATGTGCAATTTTCAAAAATTAATTTAGTTACCGTGGTACTGGGGCTATTTGGCCCAGTTGTTATGACAACCTCACGCTTGAAGGGGATGCAATCATGCGCCAAAGCTACTTTCTAGTTGACAAAATCCCAAACCTGACAAAAAAGTACTACCTAAAAAGTGTCAAGTAGAAGTGGAAGTAGCCTAAACTCATAATGACGCTAGTACTCAGGTAAAATAGTACTTCGTTGCTGACCCCCTCTGTGTATTGGCTCAACCAACTCAGAAACATCCTCTAAAGACGACTAACATTGTTTCTTTCGCATTGACTCCGTAATATTCTGAACTGATGATATTCTTTGATCCATTGAATTTACAAATAAACTTGCAAAGAAGATCGATTTATTATTATTTTTGTGTATTCGATACCCAGAGCATAAGAAATAGTTGAATAAAAATGGATGTTAACCTTATCAAGTTCAATAACTGCCGAGACTGTTATGCCTATGTATTTTCCTCTACCTCCATAGCCACTTGTCTAGACATATTCATAGCATTCACGGAAGAGCGCTTGTCTTGCTGTACACAAATGAAATATCATTTTCAAAGCAGACATCAACATCGGGAAAGAAGTTCAGGACAGTTAGTCCATAGCAATTTACAACGTTGTAAATTGCTATGGTTAGTCAGTGGTCAGATCATCTGCAGACATTTTCTGTTGGCATGAAACCACGCTGCCTTCCACCACATGACCAAATTTTATGTGGTGATAATAATTGGCTCCAGGCTGAATTCTTGACGAGGGCATCATCAATTTCTTAGTTGCCTATGTTCGGCTCTCTTGGGATAATCCATCAGATCATTAATCCGTATGCATGTGATATAGCCATATGTCTTGAAACTCAAGATATTTGCACTGTGCCATAGAGTGAAGTATTCCAATCCAGGCAATCAATCAAGTGATCCAGGCCCCGGGACAGTCTGTTTCACCCTCAATTGGAGCTGATGATCATTTTCCTTCGGGTAGTGGCACTTGGCAGCATGACAGAATGATCAATAACTTGTAATATAGGTGTAGAGGTCTAAATATTTTGAATTGTTTAACTGAGAAGTCATACAATAGCTTGGGATATTTAATATATATATGGTATGTAGCACATTGCATGAATTCATAACACATCAACGTACTGGCACTGGCAGTCATTGTCTCTTAGGCTTAAAAATAGCAGTATCCTATATATATTGCAATCGATATCAATCATCAAAATGCTGCAATGATTACCAACTACCGCTACAATACAACTATAGTATACTATCCACACCTAACTTGATGCTGCAATAAATATCACGCAGTCAATGTCCTGCAATGTCGAATTTTGTGTCATAAAATCATAGTTGACTACCAAATAACGGCTACAATGTCGATCATTTTGATGCAAGGAGTTTACATAGTTCATGAATCAAAGACATCCAACATATTTGAATCCTTGCGCATCTCCATGACACTTGCGAACGTTTACAGCCCGAAAACGATAATATACTGTACCGGTATCCGAAATACGGCTACGTTAACGACGGATTTCTGCGTAATTCAGACGACATCATTCTATGTGCTTTGTACAGGATTGACATCTAGCATAGGTAAATCTCTGATGACTTCTACAACAAATTTCCGAAACGTTTACAACCAGAAATCAACAGTACACTATGCGATATTTAGCACTGAAGCAGGTGCGCGAGAAAGTAGCTTGCTAACCAATTTGTTGTTGCTATGCGTATCTAGTCACGTGATCGAAGTCCTGCAAAAGGCCTATTCAGTAATTTCAATTCTAATCTCATTTCTAGTTGCACTGAGCGAGCTCTACAGCCAACGCGCGGAAAAGATTTCCTTACTTTGCTTTCGCGATGACCAACAAGTCGGTGTACGGGGAAGCGAGTGGCGCAGTTGGTTAAACACTGCAGTCACGACACCAATGGTTGCTGGTTCGAGTCTCGGCTCTGCCATGTTTCTATGGGTCGGAGGTTTATCTAGGCTCCTCATCGCCGACCTCACTGCTCGAGCGGTGTCGTACGAAAAGCCCAGACGGATAAAGTGAAGTCGAGCTTTCAATAATCGACAGCAACAGATACTGAAGTGGACGCACGGAAGAGAGAGTGAAAGATGGTGAATGCGTGCGAGGCTGGAAGTCGTCCGCGAAGCGTACAAAAGTGAAACAGACCAACGAACTTTACAACATTCATGTTCTGGGCACAAATGACCAAATAGGCGATAAGTGCCAAATACTGTTCAATAAAAACAAAACAAAAACGAGTCGGCGAAGAGGAAGAAGTATCTGTCTTGCGTCTGCATCCCAGCTGTTAGTTGAACCTTCCCCTCCATAACGTCTTCCCGTTTCGTTAAATTCAGCGTAGCGCCCTGGCTTCCGAATTTCAAGCTCAGACGCAGGTGGTTCGTGTTTGGAGAGTGTGTGCCGCTATTGTCCTCTTTACCGGGGAAGGCGTAAGGGGGCTTGGCGGTACGTCCCAGCACGGCCCTGGTCACGATACTGGGTGCCGATTGGCGCCTTTGGGCCATTTTCTTAAATTTCGCCTGGAATAATAAGATTCTCGCGTTAAATCGAGGCTGTACTCGATTATTTTTAGCGAAGGTACAGTTACAAAAGCTCAAAATTCTCTCCGGTCAGAACAATATTGGATTTTGAGCCGATACCGATAAAGCCAATAAGTAGCACCTTCACCGCAAACTCCGATATATTCAGTCGATATTTAAAGATATGACATCTAGTTTGATAGGATGTCACAAAAATTGCCGATGCACCGTTGGTTTTTTAATCTCCAATGTCCGATAACGATATTTCTGTCAACGTGTAATGTCGGGCTCTATAGTAATACCTCTCATGAAATGATTCACAATCATATAAATGTATTATGATATATCTGTATACAAAAGCCTGTAAACGGTAATGCATTTAATGTTCTGTAAGTCGGAGTTAGCGGCATTGATGTTCATATCGTACTAAAATGAGGCCATCAGTCTACTCTAAGCTTTACATACTAGCGAGAGTAAAGTATTTGCTGAAAAATTGAGCTCAGTTTACAACGCTTCCTTGAATAGATGACTGGAGGTACCAAGTTTGAGCATTGATTTCAAGACAACATTCGTTGCAGCATATACCACGATCACTGTGCTTTCTAAGGGCAGATCTTTATTCCATTTATATGTATTAAAGTTCTTATTTATTAAGTAACCAATATTTTCATGGCGACAGAAGGAGTTCCTTTACAATCTTCAAATTTTTCATTGATATATATTGCTATACGTGTGTCATATTTGTGTCCATGCATTGCATATTTTTAATTTGACACCCGTTTTCCTTTGTTATGACAACCGCACAGTTACCAGGACAGCAGATTTCGTCTGGCATTAGTTTTAAAGTGACGTTGTTACGTCATACTTCGTCAAATTGGCATTCATTGAACTCTGTTTAATTGTTTATGTTCAAATATTCGTGTCACTATCACTATGCAGTTAACAATTCATAAGGAACTCACGAAGAGTCTTCGAGCTTATAAACTATACTACAATGAATGTAGACTTCAAAATACCAATGATTAGTGTACGCAATTTACAATGTGTGTCGCTAGCATAAAGCCAGTGCCAGAAACGTATCATGTTCGCATCGAAGGAAAATATTGGTGGCGGAATCTACAATCAAAGCCGTTATCACCGCATCGCCATGTCTTCCTGCCTGACAACAACGCGTTGGATTATTATTGTCAGATCTCCAGTCTTTCAATACAACATCCATTGTAGCAGTATATTTATTAAACTCGAAGACTTTTCGGGTGCCTCTTTTCAAGAGTTATCGGCACACTAAAGGGATTTAAACAGATTTAAAAGCAAAACCAAAAAGGCAAAGTATGACGCAACAATCAAAATCACAGACCATGAAATTCGCATCGTATCAATGGCAACAATAACAAACTACGAATATAGATAACTAACCTACGGATAGATAGCCAACAGCCGTCGTCACGCTTGCTTGCTCGGAGGAAAATACTGCTCAGCAATCTGAACTCAACGTAATTGCCAATCCCATAGCTGACGACCCGAGCGCTCAAATTTAACAAAGTTGATCTTATTAGAAAGCTACTGTCGCACTGATTCCGAAAATATACATTAAACTTTCGTCAAGGCAAAGGAACCAGCCTGAAATAGCGTTCAAAGTCTGAAAATCGGCATTGTTCCAGACAATCGCATGGACGCACCACAATGACCATAACAATAACCCTTGCGTGTCCTCGATTGTTCAGAACAATGCCAATTTTCAGACTTTGAGGTGTATTTCGAGGCGGTTCCATTGCCCCGATCGGATTTGAATGTATATTTTCGGAATCAGTGCGACAGTAGCGTTCAAATAAGATCAACTTTATTCAATTTGAGCGCTCGGGTCGTCAGCTATGGGATTGGCAATTACGTTGAGTTCAGATTGCTGAGCAGTATTTTCCTCCGAGCAAGCAAGCGTGACGACGGCTGTTGGCTATCTATCCGTAGGTTAGTTATCTATACTACGAAGTATACGGACATACGGTACTATAGACGATTTCCAGCGCTCTGGCGCCAGTAGTGTATGACTGGCCAAGATTAGAACCAGCCACATTTTGCTCCCCTGACGAGGTTATTCGCCGACCTTTCTGAATACCGCGCCGTTGGAATGCAAGGAAGCCGCGTATATATAAGGTGATTTGATATTATTTTATGCTAATATCTTGTAAGAAGTTCAACTTGGAACCGTAAAGAACGTAGTTCTTGGCTTCTTATTGTCGCGAACAGATGCATGGCTACCGGTGTAGCCTATGCATATTCCACAGTTTTTACGTTTGTGGACATTGAAACGCTTGCACAGAAATCCACTTGATCGTGTCATTAAAGCTGAATTCAACGCTACTAGTAGACGAATTAAAACGCGCCAAATTAAATCCGTCCAATGTATTTCTTAGCTCATTTGATGTGAAAAGTCTTTTCACTAACGTACCATTGTCGGAAACTTTCGAAATCTGCGCGGACGCGCTTTATGATGGCACGCTTGAACCTCCGAAACTACCGCGTGAAATATTTCTTGAATTGTTGCAAACTGCTACTAGTAGCGTTGAATTCAGCTTTAATGACACGATGTTCCGTCAATGCAATGGTATTTCGATGGGTTCACCGTTGGGACCTACTCTGGCCGATATATTCGTGGGATACCATGAAAAGAAATTGTTTGAAAACGTCGCAAAACCTCTCCTCTATTTTAGATATGTCGATGACACCTTTGTTGGCTTTAAAAATGAGCGAGAGTGTCATAATTTCTTCGAAAAATTGAATTGTCTCCATCCAGCTCTACAATTTACCGTGGAAAAGGAAACTGATGCTGCCCTTCCCTTTTTAAACGTCTTAGTAGAGAGATCAGGACAAACGTTTTTAACGTCGGTGTACAGAAAACCTACTTTCACTGGTCATTATATTCGTTGGGATTCATTCTGCCCAAAGCGGCGTAAATTAAACCTCATTTCATCTCTCGTTAATCGCGCCTTGCGCCTCTGCTCACCGGAAAAACTGTCACGCGAATTGGATGATATCCACTTGATTCTCTCCAAAAATGGCTATCCGGACCACATATTAAAATGCTCCATCTCTAGGGTATTGAAAAAATCGGATACAGCTCCAAAATATGGCCCAGAAAAATGCCCGGCATTTTTACACCTACCTTGGCTAGGTAACGTGTCCAGCCGATTTGAAAAGCTTATTAAATCGGCTGTTCACCGTTGCTACTACAGCGTTAACACGCATGTAGTGTACACGACGAAACCCTTGTTACCCAACTCTCGAAAAGATGTACTTCCTGCCTTTGATGCAAGTAATGTTGTTTACCAATACAAGTGCCACTGTGATAGTAGGTATGTAGGACGAACATCTCAAAGATTGTTTGAGCGTATTAAGCAGCATATCCCAAAATTGATTCGGTCAAAAACATGCGCAAATGATCGCACGGAGCTCACACGTCAGTGCAAATTGGCTGCAAAAACAGACTGCTATGATGATTACCAAGCATATGCTTCGTCAATCGGTCAGCATCTGAGCGAAAACCTTGCCTGTGCACAGCACTATGATGACAATATGTTCACTGTCGTTGCGCGTGGTAGGTCTGTGTTTCATTTAAAAGTGTTGGAGTCTACTATTATTCAGTTGAGCAAACCTATTTTATGCAGACTGAAAGATTTCCTCTATAACCTACAAATTTCTCATTAGTGCGTGTTGTTCCGTGCGTGTAATTGTTTATTTACAAATTGTGCTGCTACTATAGTACCGTATGTCCGTATACTTCGTAGTTTGTTATTGTTGCCATACGATGCGAATTTCATGGTCTGTGATTTTGATTGTTGCGTCATACTTTGCCTTTTTGGTTTTGCTTTTAAATCTGTTTAAATCCCTTTAGTGTGCCGATAACTCTTGAAAACAGGCACCCGAAAAGTCTTCGAGTTTATTAAATATAATGCTACAATGGATGTTGTATTGAAAGCTATATTCAAGTTCTGTACCACGAACCAGCTATTTAAGATCTCCAGTCGCAGCGTATATTTTCAGACTTGACAAGGCGCTATCAAACACGTCGTAAGATCAGAAAGTGGGCCGCCTGCGATCTGTCTTTACGAAAGTAACACGAGTGCGATATATCTAGTGCTCGGATTGATGTACGCGTGCGCGCCATCGAATCCAGATACATTTCCGCTCTGCGTGCTGTTGTACGTAAGTGTTTCGCTTACGCATTGGCGAATAGTATGGCCTGACTTGAGTTTGTGATATCTATTCTAGTTGCGAAGCGGCTGACATCGTGAAAATATCGCGCATGCTATTCTTGGACACAGCTGTTGTTGTGATTATATCACGACACTGCGTTGTCCAAACAAATTCCTCGTCCAGCGAGCGGCAATGCGTGGAACATACGGGTGGCAAGACAATGACTTTGCTGTGTTATTTCAAACCGCGGTGACTTGGAAAAATCGACGTAGGTGGAGAGAGGCGCTATACTTCAGTGCAAGCCAACAGACTTCTACCAGCTACTAGAACTAGAACTAGAACTAGAACCAACGACCTTTGAAAGTAACTAAAACAAAACTAAGTAGATTCAATTCGGAAGAAGATCATTCATTTATATTTTATCGGAATCGCATCGCCTATCCACATCCACATCAACATCAGCAAAAGTTTGAAGTGGGAGGCGTTTCGACCCCCAAACCCACCCCTGGCTACGCCTCTGTTAGTAGCGATAAATCTACGGTACCAAATGGCTGCAAGAGCATCGCATAACAAAACAGCGGTATCACGATTCACGCTAAACGACGCGTTTTCTAGTTGTTTGGCAACTAAATTCTGTTTCTAATGCACCACTATAATTAGAATTACTAACTACTAAACTAAAATCCACAACTAAAACTAGAACCAGAACTACTCAAACATGCAGTAGGCTACTACCAGATTGCGTCTGCAAGGCAGTAAGCACCAAAATTGTTTTCTGCCGTTTGGAACGAACGGACGCGACAGATAGGTCTTCTGCTGTATTGTACACAAACTATGCATACTGCTTGGGAGAATATAACTCAGTAATTCGCCCTAATGTCCTTCGTCGCGCAACGCGCCCTAACACTAAAAGTACCAACCATTCCAAGCCTTTACATATACTCGAGGGCTAATTACTGTTATCAAAATAGAATATACTGGTTCATGCGAAAGCTATGCCGTGGGATCTAGTAAAGTGAGTACAGCTTTCTGGAAACAGGGTAGATATCCGGTGCAGTAACGGGAAGCGCCGACCGATAGTAGGGAAATAATTGATAGCCGGCGTAGTACTATGCCATTACAATTATGTTTCCCGACTTCACAGTACAGGTATATCGCAAAGGTTCATGTCCAATTGTCCATGGACTATCGCATTGAAATAATTGTCCCGCAGATCGATAACGTCGTTGTGTGTGAATCACATTTTTACATACCACTGGATTTGGATTTTCAACATGCGTAACTAGAACTAGAATAACGAACTTCAAAAATTGGCAACTAACTAACCGACAATATACGACTTACGAAATTGCAAATGATCGAATAAATAGTGAAGGTAGATTCGGCATTTCAAATGGACGGCGTTAGTTTGATATGACAGGGTTTCCGACCTCCAACCCACCCCTGACTACACCACTGTTAGCAGTGATGGCTCTGGGCTAGCAATGGCTGTGAGAACAACACATGAGAGAACAGCGGTTTCACGATTCACGCCAAACGACGACGTGTGTTTACTATAGTTTATTTACTACTAAATTATTTTTTAAATGCGCAACTAGAACTAGAACTACTCAAACAAGCCAGTTTCAGTTGACCGCCAACTTCCTAGATCGGTAGTTTGTGAAAGTCTCGTTTGAACAGTGAATATAGTCGCTTTCTTCGGTACAAGCTTTCTTTTGGTGTGACTTTGACGGGATACGCAAATCCCGGCAACTACAACGCATAATCTACAAAAGGCATTGAACCCACAAGATCCGGTCGCCGCCAATTATAGTCTCCAGGTCCGTCGCAAGGAACAAAATACGATCTCGTATATATCCGACTCAATGATGCAGCATCGTAGCGTCTTTCAAGTATGAATCCAGGGTAAAATCCCCAGCATAAATTCCATAATCAAGTAACGCCTCCCAATGCGACAATCACAGTCACTATGCTTTTCAGTATACTATACTATTATAAAAATCGCGCTCCCATAGCGTCACGAATGGTACGGTACCAGCTAAACAAAGATATCGAATAAATTGGAGGTCAACGCGGAACCCAGCCGATTTTCATAATGACATCAGCTGCAGCGTCTACAAACCAAGCTTGATTTCTGACCCTAGACATGTTGCTCTCAGTATCATGTGTACGGCTTCACGCTACGTTACATATTCGAGTAGGGTGGTCACTGCATGACGGAATTAGAAACACCCCATTCGCTAGTCTTCGAGAAAAATCTCAAAGTTTTGTTGAGGTAGTTACTTCGAAGAAACGCTAATGAGATTGAATTATATTCTTAATGAAAATCTACAAATCACTATTTCATTTTTCCAATGGAAAACACCAGTCATATAGCGCTCAGCTTTCGGATCAGTACCAATACCCAAACACACCGACCGGCATAGCATACAATATTCACAAATCGCCAACAATTGCATTCACAAAGATTATATCTATCGAGCACTCATACATAATGCAGGTATGAACCAAGGTGGTTCGTCAAATTTTGCCTTTTCACCGCAACCACAGTATTAATCCACACGATTGCAGTCATTAGCCATCATTACATTTTTAAAACCACCATATAGTTATTGTGGAATGGCTGGACTTAAGTACATTCCACAATAAAGCTTTATTATAGCAACGATTTTTGTGATAAGCGAGAATAGCTACTTTGCACACGAAGTGAGACTGAAAGATGTAAAATGTTCGCGTGTGTATCTTTCACGCTACCACAAAGAATATAATGCAAGCTCTACATCACAGATTATTTGGTATTCTGTTGACCACACCTATTTCATTGCACTTTGAGACAGTGCTATGGGTCGGTCGCGACTTCACATATATGTCATTCACTCTACCTCTGTACCAGATGTTTCGTATACTGTGATACGACAAATTGAGGGTTCAAGCCTTCCACGCTGGAGAAGAGTATCGAAACTATCAATCTCGCCCAGCCTCAATCAACACATGGCAGGTTTAGGTACCGCATAGATAGGTTGGCTCGCCTTAGCTGAATAACACATTCGCTCATATTTGTAATGGCGTAACCTCGTTGAACTATCATCACCATGCCAAATCGGATACGATTTCAAGTGGCAGAATCGCAAACCCGCAAACTTCGGCGGTAAAGCCGATTAAATCGTAAAACACAAACATTGCAGGATTCGCAACACGCCGCTATCTCACGAGCGTGTCTGCAAAAGTGACCGTCTAGTTGCGTTGCGAATCGGCAACGGAAGTTCCACGAAACGCTAGCCTCGACTCTAGACACGCTAATGAACGCGGCACATCTAACAGAAACTTGCTATCCGTCGCCAAGCTTAAACGCCCCGGAGGCTGAATTTATCTTTATCTTGCTTCTACGGTGCTGGTTCGGTTCCGGTATAGCGTATATCGAGCGGAACCGCGAAAGTATTACAGCCATCTAACCGTGAACGGTAAGTAAGCAAACTTCAACGTCGAAATGTTCATCACCTTATCAAAATTCGAAGCATCAAATACAAAACAGAAGTCTGTAAATCATTTCACCGTAATTTGCGACACAACTGAATGCCCCATACGCAGATATGGACTGGACATCTAGTTCTAATGTCATTTCTACGCTCTCGTGTTAATTATAAGCTAATTTCTGCTATACCCGGGGATGCTACAGGAGAACTATATCGTGCGAAACGAGCCAAGTTTGGTGTATAGAGACATTTGCCATTCTTGAGCTTATTAGAGTAAGCAGTGATTTCGATGTGAATCGTACTTTATTATTGCTGCATTTCTTTGTAATTCTGAATTGAATTCAACGAGTTTTTAGTCATTTTAATTCGAATCTAATTTGTTTGACCTGAAATTTGTCCAGTTCCTCAACTCAGCGAATACGCACTACAATTTTTTGTAAAGAATACTGACTCACTGTGTTATATAACCGGCAGTCCGATAAGCGTACAATAGCGTATCAATACTAACACAGTTACACCGTCACTATACGTATGCGTGAAGACAGACGACCTATTGTTTTCGGCGTTAGTAGGCGTTTGTAGGCGTTATTCTTGTAAATAAATATTCATCACCATTATCTCTATATTCACGGAGCAATAACGTCCACGCACACGCGGCAGAAGTTGGTTGGAAATGTCTCGAAATTAAGATCAATCGATGATCCTTTATTATATTCCACGCGGTTAGCTCGAAGAAACTGCGGAAATCGAGGAAATGATAGGAAATTGCTTGCTGTCTGTTGATTCTATCGACTTTACGCGTCTTGCAATATGTCTTGGTCGAATTCGTATAGCCCGTGACATCGAAAAAGCTAACGTATTGTATTGACACTAAAGTTACGCAAAACAAGCAAAACTTGGAGTAGCTTTAGCAATGCAAGTAGAAGCAGCACCAGGTCAGATTGCCAGAATTATATGCACTCAGTAAGTGAGAAAGTACCACATGAACTACGTGGGTAAACACTAACTCTAACATCACACATGATTACACAATGTAGAAAAATATGTATAATAGCCCGATGGAGGTAATCATAACGAATTTTGTAATAAGTTATTAAAGAGCGAGCAAATTTGAGCTTATCCAAATAATCGGAAGTATATGATGTGAGCGAAACTAACTTATTACTGACCTTTTCAGGTCACTATTAAAGCGCACAGTTCAGTCTAACATTTAGCATCACGCTGACAAGGGATAATGGATGTTCAACACGGCGAGTCCCTTTACCTGCAGCCTTAATACATGACGTTCGTGCTTACTCAGTGAGGAATGCGATCAACTTGACTAAATATACGAGGCTCTTAGCCGCTGATCTCAAATAATCTTTCACAAATTCTCAGCTCCCGCGGTCTCTGATGCCACCCAAAATGATTGCTACCTGCGAGCAAATTTCATAGCTTAGCCTAAATTTAATAAGAATCAATCATCATTTCATTCAAGCAATGCACGTGATGAATTATGAGGCCCATGTCAAATTTCTTTGGATGGGAAACTTCGCATATAACAAATACATTTTTTTAATTTAAATATTTTGTTGAGCGCAATTATGAAAATAAGTCTTGAACTACATCTGTTCAATTCAAATGCCAAAGTGCCAGGTTACACTGGTAGTAAACGGCGTTTATTACTGAAAACATTAGTGTCGTTGGACAGAAGTCGAAATGACAACTCTTCAACGGTAGCATATTCATCCTTAGTATAATAATAATTTTCGGCAGGCACTAAATTCTGTGCTTGTTGCTGGCGATTACCCCTGCCCAAGCCGCCGGAAATATTCGGGTTCATTTCAATAAGATATATAGGCCTACCATTCAATTGTATATTGAAGTTGTGCACCGCCAAGAAGCTCTCGATCCAAGCAGAGTTGTAAAAACTAGGGCTGGGCAAAATCGAGTACCTGAGGGATTCGATTCTGAATCATGTATTATGCTTCGAGTCGAGTCGAGTATTCGAGTATCACTCATTATGACATCATAACAGAATGTACAATATCAAAGTTAAAACATGTACCTTTTATGCCACCACAAAGAATA
Organism: Botryllus schlosseri; assembly: GCF_051294905.1. Classification (NCBI taxonomy): domain Eukaryota; kingdom Metazoa; phylum Chordata; class Ascidiacea; order Stolidobranchia; family Styelidae; genus Botryllus; species Botryllus schlosseri. Next base: position 80,842 of record NW_027648630.1, read on the forward strand.
TAATGCCTGTTATTCATCACATTAAAGATAATTAAGTTTTTTTCTACCCTACCGATTTCATTACACTTTGCGACAATGTTGTTCGGGAGGATCATGACTTCGGAAATGTCTTATTTTATAGATTACTAACCTACGGATAGATACGCAGGTCCCGTCGTTACGCTCCGGCAAGCAGCTACACTTACTGCTGAGCAATCTAAAAGCAGCATAATTGGTGGTGTTATAACTTGCGACCCAAGGGGTGAAATTTAATGAAACTGGTCTTAATCGAGAGCTACTGTCGCACTGTTTCTGAGAATACAAATTAAAATCTTGTCGGGGATATGGAAGCACCTCAAAACAGCCCTCAAAATCTGAAAATCGGCATTGTTCCAACAATGGCACCACCGCAAAACGATGAACATAACATTGGCAATTTCGTCAAGCGATTGTTCAAAACAATGCCGATTTTCAGACTTTAAGGGATGTTTTGACGTGGCTCCATTTCCCTGGCAAGATTTTAATTTGTATTATCAGAATCAGTGCGACAGTAGCTCTCGATTAAGACCAGTTTCATTAAATTTCACCCCTCGGGTCGCAAGTTATAACACCACCAATTATGCTGCTTTTAGATTGCTCAGCAGTAAGTGTAACTGCTTGCCGGAGCGTAACGATGGGACCTGCGTATCTATCCGCAGGTTAATAATCTATACTTAGTAGCTTTGTACTATATGTTTCGTATGCTGGGATACGGCCAATCAAGGTTTCAAGGCTTCCACAGTGGAAAATAGTATCGAAACCTTAATTCTCGTTGATAAATTGACTTTCGTGGCAAGGAGCGTACCTTTTATGCCACCACAAAGAATATAATGCCTGTTATTCATCACATTAAAGATAATTAAGTTTTTTTCTACCCTACCGATTTCATTACACTTTGCGACAATGTTGTTCGGGAGGATCATGACTTCGGAAATGTCTTATTTTATAGATTACTAACCTACGGATAGATACGCAGGTCCCGTCGTTACGCTCCGGCAAGCAGCTACACTTACTGCTGAGCAATCTAAAAGCAGCATAATTGGTGGTGTTATAACTTGCGACCCAAGGGGTGAAATTTAATGAAACTGGTCTTAATCGAGAGCTACTGTCGCACTGTTTCTGAGAATACAAATTAAAATCTTGTCAGGGATATGGAAGCACCTCAAAACAGCCCTCAGAATCTGAAAATCGGCATTGTTCCAACAATGGCACCACCGCAAAACGATGAACATAACATTGGCAATTTCGTCAAGCGATTGTTCAAAACAATGCCGATTTTCAGACTTTAAGGGATGTTTTGACGTGGCTCCATTTCCCTGGCAAGATTTTAATTTGTATTATCAGAATCAGTGCGACAGTAGCTCTCGATTAAGACCAGTTTCATTAAATTTCACCCCTCGGGTCGCAAGTTATAACACCACCAATTATGCTGCTTTTAGATTGCTCAGCAGTAAGTGTAACTGCTTGCCGGAGCGTAACGATGGGACCTGCGTATCTATCCGCAGGTTAATAATCTATACTTAGTAGCTTTGTACTATATGTTTCGTATGCTGGGATACGGCCAATCAAGGTTTCAAGGCTTCCACAGTGGAAAATAGTATCGAAACCTTAATTCTCGTTGATAAATTGACTTTCGTGGCAAGGAGCGTATAATGTAATCCAAGGTGTGTCTCTGCGAGTTGAAGGCTTATTTCGTGTTGATCACACCGCAAGAGGGAGCTATCTCGTAATTCTATAGGTCGTTATAAAACGAGGTTGGAAACTTTCGGTCTAGTTGATCCAGCTACGTATTGAAACGGTGCACCCACACAGACCATTGAGAAAACGTTGTCGTAACCTAACCATATCCACGAGTAAATATGGGACTACGCGTAACTGTCCATAGATTCCTCTGGCCCCACACCGTGGTTTTACGACACAGGCAAGATGCGGTAGTGGAAATATTAAAAATGAAAAACGATTATTTGGTGACATTTGATTTGGATTTTACACCTGATGAACCATACACTCGATTGATACATTGGGAGGACAACTCAATCGTCAAGGTTGAGGGAAAAGAAATGTACAGATTTGTTGGTGTTGTGGATATTCAGCGAAAATCAGGGTATATGATTGTGTATGGTTCGCATATTTGACTGAGAATATATCAACAGGCATAATGCGCTGTCAATTGTGTCATGCCGTGTGTCATCTATGCCCACATTGAATGTACAGAGTCGTCGCATGATGAGACTTGAGAACATGAATTTGTTTTCCATGATGTTTGTACACCGACACATTGTTTGTACACCTCGTTTACGCGAATACTTGTGAACAATCGCGACGTTACTTGTATGTGATGGTTGGTATTTTTCATGGAGACAAAACACTGTCTGTAACATGTTTACTTGAATATCGGTCGTTGGTTCATGAGTGAATATCCGGATCAGGCCCCCCACACACTTTCTCGTATTAGTGATCCGGTTTCAGCTGACTGGAGCGACATGTATTGATCAGTAAAGACACAATATAGTAAACAGACCTGAGGAAACTCACAAGTAACCCGGAGTTGTTGGCGCGATGGGGAACATAAATTCATCCGTTTTCCGAAAACCATTATCCGTGTATCAACCAGCTACCAAAGTCGAGGAGGTGTTTTATTCAGGCATTTTGACTCTGGAAAATCCAAAGCACGAACCCGGACATCACGGACATATCGGAAACCCCTTTATTCGCCAATTCCGAAAACATACATGTCGATGTACAACAGCTCATTGTTATTGTATGTGAGTAACCAATGATTTTGATGGGATGCATCAGAGCAAGTGAATATTTGATTAGACAAATGTATCGGAGTCGTTGTTGGTGTATATTTTGTCGCTGCCCGTTGTAACAATATACAAAAATATCAAATTGTCCGGTGTGGTTGTCAGTTTTCAAAACGAAAATGATATTGTTACCCAGGGAGAAGGTAGATTTCCAAGTGAAAACTGTATTGGTACTCAGGTAAATGATAGTTTTCCAAACGAAAAGGGTTTTTCTAAAAGAAAATGATTAGTCACTCTAGGTAAAAGTATTTTTCCAAGTGAAATGATATTTTTACTCAGGTAAACGACGGATCACCAAGTGAAAAAGGTTTGTAACCCAGGGAAAGATATATTTCCAAGCGAAAAAGGTTTGTTACCCGGGGAAAAAATATATTTCCAAGTGAAAAAGGTTTGTTACCCAGGGAAAAAATAGATTTCCAAGTGAAAAAGGTTTGTTACCCGGGGAAAAAATATATTTCCAAGTGAAAATGGTTTTCTTACTCTGGGTAAACGTCAGATCTCCAAAGGAAAATGATATGTTTAGTCAGGTAAACGATGGACTGTCAAGTGAAAGTGGTAATTTTACATAGGTAAACGTCGTGGGCTCAGTGTCGTTGGTCTTGTTAAACGTAGCTGTCGAGTTGTACAATATACTTGTCGTGAGTATACAATTACGAAGGGAGAGAATGAAATTGCTATTATGAGTGCCAGAAGGTTGTCGTATGTAGATTTGACAGTAACCCTATTATTCGCATATGACAAACACAATCATGGCCATTAACTAACTTGCTCGGTCTCGATCAATGCAAAAGAGATGATTCGTTTTTTGAAACCGTAGCGAAGACCACATGTAAATCTATGCGATAGACCTCTATCTCCTTACATTCAGTCGTGTCGTTTGCATTTTAATACGGACCCCACATGTATGACATGCACACACTAACGCCGTAAACGGAAGTCGATGATTTTGATTAATAAAAATATTTCTTGACTACATCGGAATGTCTATGTTGTAGAAAGTAAATACTATTATGGTGTTGTGTGTTTAATGAAAGCGATTGGTTACAAGTATGTTTTAGGAAAATAAAATTTATTTATCTAGATGTGGCAGTTTGTGAGGAAATGAAAATAGATCCGTGGTTTTAATTGAATTGCGCTGTTTTAATGTACGCTTCAACATGGAGACTTGACGCTGAACAACAACTCGATTCACTAAACAATTTGTCACTGGTGTGCAAAGGGTTAGGAAAATTTTAATACAGCTCCATCTACTGGTTGTTTTGTTGTGAGGACAATCATGTGATGACTCAGCACTTTTCGGTAGCAAAGTAGCTTGTTTTGTGCGTTAGATTTGTGGAACATGAGTCGAATACACACTCTTTTGCGGAAGTAACAAGATTACTGCGATGACATTGGTAGGTCTCTCAAGCAGTGGCCATCGATTTGTTTTTGAAAGATGTCGCGATATCGATATAATATTTTCTAAAAGTCAAACTCGACATATATCATGAACGTGTAGGACTCACGATAAACATTATACTTATACAACTTTGTTACAAGAACTATGATATTTCTGTAAGGTGTGTTGGATTATTTGAATATTTAGATGCGTGACCATTCATGTAAAAAAAGTTCTTGTGACATCAAAAACAGTTTGTAGAGTATAACATTTAGTTTCGTAGTGTGAAGATATCGAGTAAAGTTGATTACTTTGTGTGATGTTAATATCCTTCGTACTTTTGTAAGAGTTGTGGAGTAACATACAAAGTAACTAGTTGACACAAACAAAATATTGAATGACTGCTAACGCATTGAGTTCATAATCCAAGAGGGTGAAATTTGTTTACTGTTAAACTAACATAACTCATATCCAGCAAAACAGATACAATCCGATGATGTGATGTTGGTCAATATCCATTTTGTAAAGATTGAGTAAATCCTCCTCCGTCAGGTGGGTGTGATTCAAATCAATAGCATGTTACACATAAACATCATTTGTATTGAGGGTGATATTGTGAAGATGATGCCGCAACAACACAACAAGTAATATTTTGTATCGGGTGTTTGTACTTTAGGAATAGCGGAGTGTGCGATATTTTGGATATGTGTGCACGGTTGTAAACTACGGTTGTTCTTGGGTCTTGCGTCGAGTAAATTAGAACTATGTCTAGAATTCAAACACATCCAAGTTAGTTCTTTAGCGACTATGATTACATCTACTTTGACGAGAGGAAATGGAAAAATTCAAATGGATACTACTGACGAACACAAAGTGCAAAATGGTTTTATCAGATTTAGGTGTAGGATATCTTTTCGATTTCTTTACCAGAGTGTGTTTTACAAATAATTCCAGTACACCTAACTATAGGATACATTTGGCAAACATCGTGTAAATTGTTTCTTTGTGATGGTAACGACTTTCGGCGGCTTAGTTTCATGTCGGGAATTATTATTTGAGGGTTCAAAAACAATTTCAATCAATACTACAAATGAACAACAATACAAAACACGTTTAATGAATTATAGTGTAGCAAGTACTTCCTTGATATTACGATTGTTGTGCACCAGACATTTCTACCTGATTTGAATGCATCTAGCAAACATATTCCAATTTACTTTTGTAATGATCAAAGTCTTAGAGTGCGACCTCGTGATATTTTACATTTAGCATGTATTATAGAAAGTGTGAGCGGAGTTGAGTATTAATCGTGTACTTGGTGTAGTGCTTTGATATCAAAGAGATATTTTCGCCCTGTGTAATGTTTCAATTCTCTGTTGTGAATTCCGACAGTAACGACATTGATGTTAAATCCTCACCCGTGGTTATTGTACGTGAATCCTAAACATCGCAACAGTCGGTATGGAAATCGAACGCGTGCGTACTTTTAGATAGGCGACACTAACAAGTTTATTACATCCGTGAAATACTCTGAAACGTCGATTCGTGATTGTGTTAGCTATATTCATCTTCCATATCTGTGGGCACAAAGATATCTTGACTTCGGTTACAACTCACTCGAAACGAATTGTCGCGGGTAATCTAAAAAAGCACAAGTCGAAGACGAATGATTTGATTTCAATGAACTAAAAAAGTCCTTTTGTTTTGATGTTGGATTTAATACAATTTGTATGACTATACCGAATCCGATTCCGAAAGGGAAATGTTACTTTAGTAGAAAAATTGGATGACTCGCATTTTGATATTGATAGATGTGTAGAGTAATATGACTAGTTTATAAAATCTCGGTAATGTTGTCATGTCTGTGATCAACAAATATGTGATCAAGTCTTACCATTCGATATTAACTTTCGCAGTCGGTGTAAGCGAAAATTTGTTGAAGTAACAATACCGACGAGCTCAATAATATTTTCCATCGACGCATTCGAATAATCTGTCAGCTACAAGTGGATTAAAAACTTGATGCCGTTTTGTGGTTAACTCAAGTCAGTGGCCGCGTTTGTGTAGATTTCAGGAATGATCATGACGTGTTGGCCGGGTAAATTAGTTAATGCGGTTGTAACTATGACCGTAAAGAGTTGCTGACATTCCAATAAGACGAGTTGGTGGTATATGCCTAAAACCGAACTTGATATGTTTGTTGGTTGTAGTGATTACTTGCGTAGTCTTGTCTACTTTTCATAAGGATACTTTTTGTTTTGGTTGGGTAAGTTACAAACGGATTGACTTGACAAGGTTTTTTGTATTTTACTCTTTTGTGTATGGGAAGATGTTGAAATGTTGAGACGTAATACTATTTCCGTTCACTCGATTGCAACAAAAAATAACCTGATAGTTTGTTCAAGGTTTCGACAAATAGATTGAAATATTCCGATTTAACTCATCGCGTCACAAGTCAATCGTGGTATGCACAAGTGGTTGTCAAGTTAGAAATATTTACAACAGGTGTTATTTCATTGATTGATTCTATTGTGTGTAGTAACACATTAAAATATCGCGATAGTATTTACTGAAACTGATAAACGGGAAAACTCAGTCGTGAATAGAGTTGTAAGTTTCAAGGATTGTTTCAAAGTATGATCTTGAAATGTGACTGGATCAAAGTTGGTAGTCATGTTTGTCAATATATTTCAATTCAGACTATGTCAAAGTCCAAATATTTCATTTTGGATTATCAGGATTTACCTTTAGTACATCTCACGAATGGATTCCGACGCCACGCTATAACATTTTTGATGATAAGAACTCGAGGATTTTCATGATAGAGTTGACGAGTGATAAGATGCGTGTTTTTGTTAAGAGTTTGATTTCAAGTTGATAAAGACAATAACTGTATAATGCACATACTTGTGATTCTTGATTCTTGTAGAATTATAGTTGGTATTGATTCTATAAGTGTGAAAACAGCGGCGTGGAATGTGCGAATAATTCGATGTAGCTGAAAGTCGGCGTCAGTAATATTCGGGTTATGGTCGAATCAAAGGATCACGAAAAGATTTCTCAAAATAATTAGAATTGTACCGAATTAACACATTCAGATACGAATCAACTTGGTTTGTGTAGTAAGTTTCATTTCGAGTTGGTAAATTGATACATTGGTTGAATATTCTCATAATTCTTATCGCGCAACTAAAGTCAGCCACTGTTCGAAGTGTCAAAACATATAGCGACCACCAGAAAGTGTCAAATTGTTGGTTTTCGAATCACCGTCTGCGACGGTTCTGTGACAAACTAATTACATTGAGAAAGCATTCTCCAAACGAAAAAAACTCATGGTCAAATCCGGTTGGGTCCAAATTGACAAGTTTACTGGAAAACCTGCTGTATTACTGGGACGGGCTTCGTCAGTAACTCTGCATGGAAAATCGAGACGTACGACTGAAGAATACCCATTATTGACCTGTGAATCGGTATACGGAAATAAAGATGAATACGTCTCGATCGCCGCTACTTGTGTTTCTCGAGAGGAGAAGATGGTCAATTCTGGTCCCGGAAAGGAGTTGAAATTATACAGTTTTACATTGAAGGATGATACTGGTGAGGTGGTTTTGGATCAATGGAACAAAGCCTCGCTCGTACCCGGGAAGAAATATCAACTCACTCGTGTTAAAAACTGTGTCGGCAGCTTGAAAATCGATTCGTTAACTAGACTTGTTGAATTGAAAGAATAGTTTGCATATTTGTATACCACAATACAATATTTCATTTTCACGTAAATTGTATGACCTATGTGTTTCGACAACTGGGTTAGCGCGGTGTTGTTCTACTGATCGAGGTGTGAAAATTGTCCTATCGCGATGAAGTTGCGACTGTGAACAGCAGACTATTCTGTAGGCGCGAAACAGCGGTGTGAATAAGCCGAAAGTATTATTCAGGTAGCAATCAATAGTGAGGAAAGAGAACACGATCGGTCATTTGACACGACTAAACTACGACATCATATATCATAATTTACGATCAAACTATTTCGCACTGACTGGTCTAGTGTAATAATCGATAGTAGCACACGGCTGGACGGGGAATAATTCAGCGCGCAGGTCATTCGAAATATAGGTCGCACGCACTGCTTAAATTGAATGGAAAAGGTACCTACTTGTCGTATTTACTCAATATCAGTTCTGCTCGCTTATTGAGTCTTCCGAAAATTTCATCTATCGTTTTAGGCATGTCATTCAATGCTTGGAATTCCATCCTTGAAAAATCCGCACAGTGTTCACAAATCTACCGAGACTATTGTTACCTGCGTTGTTCTTCGGATAAATAATTTACTATGAGCACGTCCAAGTGGAATAGAAATGTTTCCAAATATTCTCTCTTATTGATATTACCATAGTGTGCTGTGATATAACTAGTGACCGAATTACCTAATATTGTTCTTCGCATTCCGTTTGCAAATAATGACTTGTGGAAGATACGTAGTTCAGTGACGTTTACTTTTGAAATATATACCGATTTTCAGCCAAATTAGTGCAGGTCAGTATGAGAATCTGGATATCGTTAAGGGTATTGATATTAGGTACTCCTTCATAGCAATATACAGGAATTGCACTGTAGACTTAATCCTCTTGCAAGCCACGTTTCCGTTTGTGCGGTTATTGTTGGTGACTCGTACATATTCAACACCACACGAGAGATGCCTGAAAGTACGAATCACGACCGCGCCCATAAGAACACATGGCGAGTCACCACAGATCCCGTAAGAATACATGGCGCATCACCGCCGCAGCCTATAGCAAAAAAGGCGAGTCACGACCACCAGTATTTCAATACGATTCACCGCCGCAGCCTATACCCGAAAGTACGAATCACGACCACGAGTTTTCAATACGAGTCACCGCCGCAGCCTATACCCAAAAGTACGACTCACGACCACGAGTTTTCAATACGAGTCACCGCCGCAGCCTATACCCAAAAGTACGACTCACGACCACGAGTTTTCAATACGAGTCACCGCCGCAGCCTATACCCAAAAGTACGACTCACCACCGCATCCATAAGAACCCATTACAAATCACGGCCGAGAGGGGGGTCTGAAAGTACGAGTCACCACCCCGGGTTTTCAATACGAGTCACCACCCCGCCCATAAGAACCCCAGCCAGGTCACGACCGATCCTATATACTACTATCGTTGGCCCCGGGCACATTTTTTATTTCTTGCTAGTTATTCAAGTCCTGGTTCTACAGTGGCGGGAGCGAGTCGAAGGCAGTGGTGACAGTTTTCACTGTTCATACAGATGCTAAATCTATTATTATTTATAAAATTCACGTTCGAAAAGGCCTAATCGCAGCTAATCAATCAATCAACGATAACGGATTTGGTTTCGTTAAACAGTATGTGAATACGAAGACAAATAAAGTTCGGATTTAGCACTAAAAATGTCAGCGACCGCCCGTTGAGTAGCCCTTATATAAAAGGTTGTGTAATTAAAACGCAAAACTAACCTTTATCGCCACAGAGTGTTGGTCCTCTTCGTACTCTTCGATGGTCGAGTATCCGGCGCCGTTGTAGGTGTTGCCCTCGTCGTAAACCGGACAAACTTTCGTTATACGGAAGCAGCGCCGATCAGTAATGAAGCGCTTCAAATTTTTCGAAGTGCTCAATTGGGCAGGCATACGTACCAGACTGGATTCAAAATATTAGATGACATCATAATGAGGCATTTAAAATCTAAAATTACCGCCTGCATAACACCCATTCCCGCAGGTGCGGCGTCTTTGTTTTTATAATGTTTGAGAGGTGGCCTATAACCAAGTAGCCTACTTCGATTTTTTCGCGAAATATTCAAGTATGGTTTGCATTCTTGCAAGGGTTACCATTTTCACAGGCTGCAAAAGTTACTACAGCGGACGGCAAAATGGGTATTTTTATGTTTAGGCCTATACAGCTAACTTCGTTAGGTTGACTATGAGAAAAGAAAAAAAGGTCATTTTAGCCGATTCGACTACCAAAATACACACTTACACTTACACCTTATATTAGCCGAGTTGACAAGAAAAATAAAGGTCATTTTACAAACTCGGATCCCGAAATAACCGTCGTCCGTCATTTTGGTCAACATTTCCCTATTTCGTGGTCTTCTTGGGCATTTTAAGCTAAAATGGAGGACGTTTCTTGAAAAGCAGGATAAATCCTCCAAAGGAGGATGTATGGTAAACCTACGACTTGCACTACATATTCAAGTGATTATATTTTATACTACTCCCACTTCTACTCTTAGAAATTTCTTTAGGAAAAACGACTCGCTTTATAGACTTTGCATAAAAAGTAGTTTGTACACTGCATATCAAATTTCCTTCATGTTTAGGTGTGACATTGCCGCAACGATTGGGTGAAACAGCCCCCTGTACCAAGGTAAGTGAATATGTTTTCGAAAATTGCACCAATTTGTTGCGACCGATTTTACGTTTTGGAAGATGCACTCTGTGATTTTAAAAGTAGCGCCCCTCGATCGGATAGGCCTACTAAAACTATTCGACACCTCGGCCAGATCTTTTTGGAAATTACTGACTTCAGCGAATTCCAGACCCTGATACTTCAAGTAGCTTTGAGGTGTCTTGGGAATCGCAAACTCTACTTGCGATTTAGCACAAATTCGCGGCGTTATACCAAGTAGGAAAGGATTGAATAGTTGAAATGCGTACATTTTATGGTATCTTAAGTAAAAATAATAATCAAGTGGTCACTGACTGAGTAATCCTGTCTTTTGGAGTCGTCAAGAAGGTTTTGGCTGCTTGCACTACGAACTAATCGGCTACGATTGTAGCTCCCTAGTTCTACGTCACAGTTTTCAGATTTTTGGGATTTACGACGTCGTTTCCATTTCCGGTTGGGTATCAACGATTAACACTGGGGGTGTTCGAAAATGACTTTTTCTTTCAAATCGTACTGGCCACTTGATAAAATTGTTAAGTTACCTAAAAAAGCTGCACACCAATTTTGGTTCAATTCCAACCGTTATCCGCATTGCTGCGACAGCAGCAATTTATTTATTGTAAAAAAATAAAGAAGAAAATTTTCAACATTTTCTGTTCACCCTATGAAATTGTTAGGTTGTCTATAGAAACGATGCTCACCAAATTTGACTCAATTCGAACCGGTAGAAACGAAGTTATTGATGTTCAAAATTTGAGATTTCAAATCAAAGTAACCACGGTGGGCAGGACGATAATAAATGATTAAAGAATTTGCCCCCGTAAATACTATTTTATTCAAATTCAAATTTTTCAACTACAATAACTCCGTTTCCACTGGTTGGAATTGAGTCAAAGTTGGTGAGCATAGTTTCTGTAGACAACCTAACAATTTCATGGGGCGAACAGAAAATTTTGAACAATATTTCACTGACCACCTCTGCTTACTTTTTATCTGTTTCTCGATATAGATCGCTAGCACGCGAGTATATTTCAGCTATTTTCACTACCTGCGAACACAAACACGCCACCATACCTGCACTCGGTGAGGCCATGTCATGTTCACTCCCTGTACTAACGAGCACTGCGCGTTTGGAGGTGACGGTCGTTATTTTCATGTCACGCATAGGCACCGCGTATTCCGAGCTTTTGTTATAGTCCGCCGATGATAATATCCCGTGGCTATTTCGTGCTGCGTTATCCGAAGGCCGCGGCACTGCCGGAGCCGGTGTTGTAGGCGCTGTACTTGAGTTAGTAATATCCGTTGGTATATCCCGAGTGTCTTTCGCGGGCGAGTAGGCGAATAATTCCGGCGAAACGCTGCCTTGCACTGTGAGAGGCGATAAAGCGCCTTCTATACACTGGATTTGTACCTCGTGTATCGAGCACGAGTCCGAAGTGTCGTTATCCGATAGTTCCCTGGAAAAACACGGAGTGAACTTTCAAAATATTGACGAGACAATGTCGCGGTGGGACAACAATGCGCGCGAACACAATACGAACGGATGTGACCGACAATACCAGCACGATTTCGACGCCGCTATTATGACAGTGTTGACGGCGCGCTCACTACAAAACCGTTTGATAAAATACTACGAACAGGTTTTTGACTTGAATATCGACGGGCATTAAAAACTGCTACGCATTCAAAGATAAATACTGTCATCTCTAAGTAGCGGGGTGCAAAGTTTGTTTTGTTTTGAGCATATGTACGCGTCAACTAACATGAAAGAATTTCATACCAGAAAGGAGAAACGCAGTATAATATTGCTATCTACTCTTCTCGCATCGTTGGAGTTTTCTGCATATTATAGAGGCCTCGACTAACTCAATTAAAACCTCCATATTACGAAAATGTTCCTTGATTTATACATAGCATTACACAGAAATTGTCGGTATAAAATGACAGAAATTGTCGGTATAAAATGCCAATGTCATCTTGTCGGGGCGATTGAGTATGAAATTCGTGTCGCTTCAACCATGATACCAAAGTAAATCTTCGGCACTACGAGCAGGTTTCTGACTTATATGCAGTGCTACACTGAAAATTGCTTGTATAAAGATGACAATATTCTCTTTTGGATGCGGTGCAGTTTAAAATTTGCGGTGTTTTTCTCAAATCGCGGTCTCGGCTAGCTAAATAAAGATACAAGTATTGACTTCAGTCACGTTGCTATACTACGACCGACTTTGTTGTGGCTTCCGACATTTCTCTCGCTAGTTCAAGCGTGACGCAGCGTCACCAATATCGGACGGGCTGCGGACTGCTAGTACGAATTCGGCGATGAGTGAATACTCAGTACGGTCCCGCTTTTGACTGTATTCTTGTCGTTTTTTCTCGCGATCCTCAATCATGATAATTATGACGCATATTTTACTAGCTAATGGACGTTGAATACGTGTTCAAAGATTGACAAGATCTTCGTGTTACTCCTCCTCAATTCCTCGATGATTGGATTCGCGGATATATACAAATAGCGACCAAGCCTCATCTCATCTTTCTACTCGAAAATTCCAAGGACCACTGTGCAGCAACCTTGTTCTGTAAACTCTTTTAAAACTGGCCTATCACACGCTCTCTAGAACAGCGGTTCTCAACCGGGGGTCCGCGGACCCCTAGGGGTCCGCGAAGCAATTTCAGGGGGTCCACGAGGCCTCTAAATTTTTAAAATGGTTGAAAACCTAATTTTTATTTTATTTTTCAATTTGAGAAAGCATGAGGCAGTTTCGCACCACAACTGCTAAAACCTCATGACTCATATCATCATAATAATCGTCTGACATGAACTATCGTAGTGTGGAAATTCATTTTCATTGCCAATTTTCCAATAACCTACTGATACAAACATATTGGTGTTTAGAGACGTTTTGTTGGGGTTTGAGGAAAAAGTAAAAATATGGAGATAGTAACGTCAATCAGGGTGACTTCGTAATGTTTGCGAAACCTTCTCTATTTGAAGTTTTAAATCTCATCAAATTAGTAAACAGTCGTTTGAAATAAAAATTTCCGAACTATTTCCCTAATTTGTCCCAATGCAGGGATTGAAACCTCTCCACAAAATCCATTTTATCCTGTGATATACATAACCACCATTTGAACAGTCTCTTGGAGGTACATAATTTCAATATGCAATTAAATAGTATATTGATATTGAAATGAACCCGAAAATTTTCGGCTGACACTCGTCATAAATCGGACAATGAAATTATTGATATACCTGCTCTTAAAGCTCAGCCATCAGATTTGGCGCATTCTTATTGCGGATGCCCTATCGACAAGGTTTTTTTATGAACAAGGAGTGTTTCGTTGCTATCAAACATTACGCTCCGATCATTAAATTAATATCACCAGATATATTGGCATGCAGCCTTGTCTTGTTAATGTTCAATATTTCAATGTTCATGGTCGAAAATGTTTGCTTGCAAATATGTATGTAAACCCGAACAGAACAAGTCGTTTCATGACAGTCGTTCTCGGGTTGGAAAACTTGGATCCATTATTTGGCGCATAAAATTTGTTTATACTTTAAGATTAGGGTTTCGCTTTGACGGTACAAACTCTCTGCGGGCCGATGAAAATGCTGTCGCGGGCCGAATCCGGCCTGCGGTTCGTATGTTGCCCGTCCCTGCGCTAGATGCTGGACGTGATATGTTCATAAAATATATGTTTCTTCATTTTGGTGCCATATATGTTGCGATCACACCAAAAGTATCGTTGGAAGCGTTATGCTCTAATATTGCATGATCGTCCATCTATCTTTGCGGAAATGGTTTTCGGCATTCCTCGCTCATATCAAAACGAAGACGCGGATTTTCAAGACACGACCACGTACTTTAAGAAATACAGCAGCATAATTAGCTTTGGACTAATAAAAGTCTACCAATTTCTACATAAATAGTATGATGTTATTTTCCAAAAAAAATCATTATTTTGCTGTTTATCACAAGCCTACAGTTCATATTTGAACAAGACAGACGAAGGTTTCACCATGATAAAGCTAAAATTGAACTAAAACTTGAGGGGGTCCGCGAGGGTCCGTGACGGTCAAAAGGGGTCCGCGAAGCCAAAAAGGTTGAGAACCACTGCTCTAGAACAACCACAAGGCTCATCCAAACGCATATACAAGGCAATGAAGACGCACACGATTGCACTTGACCTGATATGAGCTGCTAACTCCGAAAATAAGCCCTCGAATAACATACAAATCCGCAGACACTTGCTTGTTTGGTACTACTACAGCGTATAAATTCTTTCCCCAAAACGTCGCAGACAGCTTGTCGAAAAGACGCTACGCAGTAACGACCAGAGAGGAATATAGGCCAATCTCATCAACGCCCAATTGATGCATAAGGCAGACTACGGTCGCGATGGACTTAGCAATGTCTGCCAACATTACTATCACCGCTAACAGCAGAATAAATATGTCATTTGCAGTTCTACTGGGTTAACGATTAGCTTCATTCCGACGACGTAGCTTGTTTTGACTCTGGCGAGACGCATTTACAAAGCTGCATAGCGTAGGTCCACACATAAACAAGCCGTCATTTTATAGCAAAGAATATTCGACAATTATTATCCTGCATTACGCATAATGACGACGAAACCGCATCATAGTAGTGACGTAACAACGTTCGCAATTTATATACTGATGCTGGGTGGTAAAAGCGAGGATAATCCTCCGATTAAAACGTCAGTTGCATTGCATACTACGTAAACCTGCTGCGTGGCAACCTCGCGCCAGTACGCACTTGACTTTTTGTTGACGCTAAATTTGTCATTAACGCTTGTACACGAAATGAATTGATGCAGAATCGAATTATTTATTTGACGCGGAATCGGATGTCCGTCAATTTATTGACCGGAATGCGTCAATCAAATAGTTGGTCGCATGACCGAGTTATGTACAAATATGCGTGTCTGATAACTAACAGAAGATAAATTGGCTTTTTGTCGGTAATCTACGGTACACCAACAACGCAAGTTATTTACAGCAAACTGGAGGCGCTGTTTCCTTGTAATGTATCGTGGGTACGTTTGGAGAAGCACACAGTACAAATGCACGTGAAATTGGGAGCGTTTAAATCTGTTTATTTCGAGGAACTCAAAGTTAGATGATTCGAGATTAGAGGAAATGTGTCGGAAACCCAAGTATCAGTTATCGGGATTAAGTTCCGAATTGAAGTCCGCAATGCGACCATATCCGGGTTCATAATCGGTCGAGAACCCCAATTCATTCAAAGTTCGAAGTTGCATTACTTTGAGACATAAATGTCCTGGAAGTATACGTTCAGATGCAATCCAAGTGGGCAGCAATCGGAAATCTGCCACGGCAAATCCGAATCACGACGTACTTGCTGGTCTCTGCTGATCTGCCGCATTCACTAGAGGTCCAAACCGTAACAGACATTCGTTGATACGGAAAAAATTCATTTTCAAAGTGAAATTGACCACCACTCACACGAAAATTGCATTACCGACATGGAAATCTGTAATTACTATTCCCAGTATACTACAACAGATTGAAAATATATCAGAGGCAATGGACACCGTCTTCCGTCGCTGACGGTCAAGTGTCCATCGCCTGTCCAAGGATTGTAAACGAAAATGTGGTATTTCGTGGATTTCAACCATAGCCGAATGTGTGCATAAAATTTTGCTTTCGCGTCCATTCAAATGGGTGAAGAACGTTACAAATACGCAATTTCTTATGGAGATCTAGACCAGGGGTGGAAAGGCTTCCGTTTTCGCCAAGGCGCAAAAATGCGTTACACGTAAACATAACCCACTACAACACTACACCCCTGGTATGCATCTCTGTAAGAATTGGTGTTCGACTTGCTTACCCATTTAGAATTGGCTGGATTCGCACCCTACAACAAGGTGGTTATCCGGAATATACACCTATTAACAACTCATATATTTACATGGGTGTGATAAGTTATGTCTAGCCACAGATGCAAGATTCGGTACGCGGCACTGCGGTCTTTGTGACGATTAATACAACCGCGCCACGGTCCGGCAAACGCGTATGAGCGTGCGGGATCGATTTGGGGTAACGTGATTTATAGCCGCTGATTAACGGGTCGGCGGATGTCGCCCGCTTTTGTGTCATGACCGCGTAATTAGCGTGAAGGGCGATCACGCTTTCATTTGTTAAACGGTCGTTACCGATCGTAAATAAAGGATATTCAGGGCGATTTCGTGACGGCAGTAATCGAGCTTATAGGAATGCATAATGTGGTAATTCGGAAATCGTTTACAAGAGGTGACTAAAGAAGCGCTCACATTCAGAAAATTCGCACTTATCAATCGGTAAAGTTTGGACAATATACATCATACAATATTACCTAATTCTATGCTTGAGGACATGTTACTACCTACCCACCCCTACCAAAGCATGCCCCCAAATCCCAATTACATCCAAAATACGCAACTATATGACGTCATAATTCCATTGTGCCTAATTCAATGGGTAATACTAATCAATATAGAATTTTTACCCGATTCTGTTATAAGGCTAAATGACTCTTTCCAACCCTAAAAATAAACGATTACATCCAATCCAGAATATCCGACACTATTTTATGGCTAAATGACCCTTTCCAACCCAGCTCAAAAAAAAACGATCACATTCCGAATATTCGACTTTATGACATCATCGTCACTATGACGTATTTCCTTCAAATGTAACTAAAGCACAATTCAACAGGTGATACTTTGATCACATCCAACTTTCACCCAGTTTGCTGCTTCAAACTATCCAGGAATCCCAGTTACATCCATAATATTCAGCTATATGACTGTGACTGTTACGTCATACTTCAATTTTGACGAACGGTCGCTTTCGTACCTAATTTCATTTTGAGGATCGGTTACTATTTCAAATCATGTTAAAATCACAATTGCGTCTAGAATATTCTACTGTATGACTTCATCGACGTTGTGACGTCGTGCTTCAATTTTCACGTACACTCGCTTTAGCTCTCGAGGAAAATACTTGCGACTGTGTTAACCTCAATTCAAGATAAGCTACTATAGCATAAATCTCGTTTTTCGCCCGGCAAAACCTTTTACTGTGAATCTAATTATGACGGACGTCTGCTCCTACTGCTCAGACTAATTTCTCTGCATCGCGTTTGCCCCAACCTTTTACAAGATATGCGTTTTGTTTCTAGCATTAGTACATTTGGGGCTCTGTTACGGAAATTCCAGATACCCATTTTAAAAATAGATAGCGGGACTTCCTAATTACCACATCACATAATATTGCGATGGGTATTACTCATAGGCGCCGACTTTTATTTTTTTATGAGGTGGCGAAGTCTTGTGACGTCATAATTGTTCCATATCGATAACGTCATCGACGCACGAAAACGAACTTTACTACATGCCGGTGGTGTGCATGCAGTGTTAAACCATTCGCGTGACATTTTAATACTTGGCTTGCACTCATTAATATCAAACCATGCAGTCGAGTTATTAAATGGAATCTGAAGTGTTGAAATGCCTGCGCTAGCAGTCCGTCCGACGGAATCTGCAGTTGCATCGATGTTATTCACGCGCAATGCCCAGTGTGACTAACGAAATACACTACGCACTGGCCTTGCAAGTAACACACGACAACTCTCGAATACTTCAAGCAGACGATAATGATGAGATGATTACAAACGCGAAATTGCGCAGCCAATCAATAATTGTCTCTTACGGTTTCTTGCTTCGCGTTGACCAACTCGCATCGCGGCAATTGTTTGATGATTAAAACATTGGTGCATTTCCCGATTCAAGTTCGCGAAGCATTTCGGGAGTACATCGGTCAATTCGAAAAGTCAATCGGCATGTTGACGGCCGCCAACGCATACTAATTGAATTACGTGTTGACGGCCGCGGGTTGGCCACCCTTGGGCTAGAATTAATTCCACTTTCGGACGCATGCCGCGATCTTACCAATAGAAACCCACTGTCTATCTAATGCCTAATAGTTTAATATTCGATAATGTTGTTCTCGATAGGAGTAAATCCAGCAATCATCAAGTTTATCGGAATGTAGAAGGTTCCCTGTTCAAACGAATCGAATAAAATCAGAATTTGTGCCACCCATAATCTTGTGATGCATCACGTTAATAATGAAAGGAAGACCGAAAAATGACTTTGTGCGACAATTTCGGAGTACGAATGTATCAGGTAGATAACAAGGAATATGGATGATGGCAAATAAGAAAACGTGTGATCTAATCAGTATCGCCACGAATCGGTTTTGAGTGTGACACTGTATTGAGTGGCTTTCGTCGCGACAATTGTGTACTCATTATATTGGTGTTTAAGCTGTATTGCTGCATCTTCCGTTTAATGTCACGGGAAAAACGAATCTGCGAAGAAATTAATTCCAATTTGCAGGCACAGACCAACACACCCTCCAATTCCGCGCTACGATTACCTATCACGAAGCTAGCTAGCTCATGAATGGTTTTGTAAACGAATATGGGTGCACATAATTTAGATTTCAGAAAAGCAGAACGTATATTTGGGCGGTTGGTCGGCAGAGGAGATCTAGAATGGTGCTTCTCAGCACACGCTAGGCGCGTAGCCAGTCGAAAAATTAGGGGGATTTGGATTTTGTTCAATTTTACCATTATAGCATCAATTCAATTAGGGGTCAAGTACATGCGTAAATGGCAATCATATAATCTCTTCGTGTCGACGAGTTTAGGCGTGTGATAAACTTGCCAGAGTCCGGGAGTGCTATCAATTAGCGAGTCACTGATCTCTGGTGAACAGTTAAATACGCGCGAGTATTACGCAGTCAGGGCGACAGTTTTCGCAAATCAAGATGTCCGAACTTGATTGCACCGATTTCAAACCTTTGTCGTATTTCAGAACTCGAGACATGATACACATCTTCTGGTCGTTACGTTCAAGTATTAGCGGGAATCAATTTCGCACGTTAAAGTCTGTTTGCAGCGATTTGATGTTATTCAGTTTCGCGGTGTCGCTTTTCAATCAATATGACATAAAACAATAACTAATTAGCGTAAATTCGCATTGTCTCGAAACCAGCGAGAGACAGGATCCAAAGCATGCTAGGCCCGAGACGCGATAGTTAGGCCATAGGCCAGCAATGATATCTTTCACTCCAGGCCTATTGCAGATGCTATTGTGTAGGTCAGCGATGATATCGTGCACACCAGGCCGAAGCCACCAATGCAGATTCGACAGCGCAATTAAGCGATGATATAGTGTGAACTGGGCCAATTGCAGATGCGATTGTTGAAGCCTGCGCAACCAGGCTTGACCGAGACGCGATAAATCAGGCTAGCGATGATTGCCCCGCGCACGGGAATGAATGACCTAACTTCGCGACCATCTCAGCGGAAGATAATCACAGATTATTCGCGCTAATTGACAACACGTTTCTCGCAAACCCGCCGCGCGGAACACTGATTACACAACTATTGAATTTCAACTGTTGCAATTGCAAGAGTTAAAATGATCATTTCAAAACGACGGGGTTTCGCGTTTCAAGTAGGGAAGTTCGACCCCCGAAAACCCGTGGCTACGCGCCTGGCACACGCGCGTATCGAAATCGAGGTCGCGTCGATGCGCCTGATTACTAATTACTGGTCACAAATCACTTGGGCGTTTGAGCATTTTGTACGAGGTGGCCGCCACCTCGTAAATATGGTCACGAGGTGGCTGCGCCACCTCGTAACCTCGTAAGTCGGCGCCTATGGTATTACTCAATTATTCCTCATCCTGTGCGAAGATAGTAAATTAGGACTCTGCCTCGCGAAAAACCCAGCTACATAATTTTACAATAGATAGCAAGACTTCCTGATTACTACTGCACATATTGCGATCGGTATTACTCAATTATTTCCATTATAAGAGAAGATATATATCACTACTATAACTTATGTCACAACCAACTGCTATTGTTATTTGGTATTTCAACAGACACAGAAAACGTTCTCTCAGTACCACGGAAATATTCTCTCAGTACCACAGGTCAGCTCTCACAGTCGGCAGCATCTCGTCAAAATATTCTCACAGAGTCCAAATACGGAAGAACAAGCGAACTCACTCATTTGTAGACCATTTGTGCGACACATTACAAACGTTTGCTGACGCGTGTTTTGTAACTCAAGCGACAATATTGACATTGCTCCACCAGCGGACCCGTGCTAGCGAAAACGAATTTCTAAAGCAGACGATGTTTCGCGGCGAACTGTTCACGTTAGGGGGTAAATATCCAAGGTCAACTGTCTTACAATGGATAGAGTAAAGTACATCCTATTTTCAACAATCAGTGTCAGTTCGCTAGAACCTAGCACGACGCCATGGAACAAAATACAAAGTACCCTTCGCCTCGGAAGGCCAATTGCGTTCGGGTCAAAGCAACTATTCTGCTCCTAGTTCTACTGAAATAATTCCGGGTTTTAGGCCAAACTAAACGTAAAATGCGTACTTCTTTACTGTTGCTTTTCCTTACTTGTAAATCGCTACTTTTTGTACTGGAGTTGATATTTACGAAAGTATTTCTACTTCTACTGGAATTGGAATGCCAAGGGTGGATTCTCCAAACACCTATTTAAAAATTAGGTAGCTGGAATCGTATCATAGTTATGCAAGTCATTGTTTTATCAAAGTCCGCTTTTGCTATATCATGGCGAAATCGTGAAGGGCCATTCAATTGTCAATCAATCAATCATAGACAGTCTTTGTAGTACGTTTGATGTTGAATGTTGTTACTTTAACAAAGGCAACACGAAGCCGTGACTCACGGCACGAATGTCAAGCACAACAAAGTCCGTGATTAGGGGTGGCGTACTATGTTAAGTTATAGTATATACTTCTATTGTCAAGTACACATGACCATAGCAATATAGCCTACACTAGAAGCATAAAAGTGCCTCCCGGACCAATCACGGATATCCTACACAGGTAAAAGGCCTCTGACAGTAAATTCGGAGACGGCGCGTACCTCTCTGGTTCGGATTAACGAAATAACTTTTAATCGCACCAGAGTAAGTTTTCAGGTCTTGCACCAGTTATCAATCCTTCCTGATCTAAAAGAAAAACCATTTCTACATAACGGTATTGCGTTTTTGACCAAAATTATGCCTAGAATACTTATCCTTACCTGCTTCGAAAGAGATACTGGAACTCATGCTCGTATTGCAGCATAAATCCACGCTACTTCTACTGGAGTTTACAAGTATTAGTTTATTGACCCCACTGGTTGCAAATTCCAATGTTTATTGATAAAACCTCAACCACCACGTTACAGTCTCGTACCGGCGAACGCACACGTCATAGTCGAGTCTAAAATCACGTTTGTTTCGTCACCAGCCTATTAACATTCCACTGGTGTCAAGGTTCAAAACGCTCAAAACGGTACGTAAACAGGCCCGGCGCAACATCAATAAGGCGCCTACGCAAAGATACATAAGAATGGATCTAATCGGTGTGCTTTCCTAATACCCACAGCCAAAAAACCAACGAGCCATCACGGTCATTTCGGTTCGGCGGCCAGAAACACCGCGGAATATTTGACGAGCAAATTATCATCAAAGCGACTCCGTTAAGACATCGCCTGTTTCTCACGCGGGGTCCGTACGGTACTGTAGCGTTCGGATGATGTATTAATTGACTTGGGTGAAAAGGTGCGCTGGAAGGCAGCGACTTTGTGTAGGTAGGAACTAACTCGCCAGAAAGAACGATACAACAAAGTAGCATGGCCGCTTGGATTGGGGACGTGTCAAAGATGGCTAGCTGTTAGTTGAGGTGACATACGTAAGACGTATTACTGCCACCGGTCGTCGAAAGAGAAATAAATTATAATTATTATCATTAACTACTACAAATGGATGTCGAAATGAAGGTTTGAGACATACCAATTAATTTGTGAAGTAGATTTATACGAGGGGTCGCATACATTTGGCAGTTACTAATAACGCACAATTACTAGCCAACGCACACATAGGCTTAATTGCCGAAATATATTCGGTTACGATGATACAGGAACGGCTTCAAGGAGTCCTAATGAAACTTTCACTAGCAACAGTGCTGAAAACATATTCAATACAAAATCAATACAGGTGACACGGGAACGTCGCGGACTCACTGGATACAAGCTAGCTAGCCGTACTTCCGTCACCATCATGGTATATCGATACACGGGAAGTTGATAAAAGCAATATCGAACAGACGGTAGCGTTATTAACAACAATGACAGATTCGACACAACTGGCGTTGCATCCATTCGATGATGTCACATATCACTGGAATGGTACCCGACGCTTGCAGAGAGAAGAGGGATTCAACCTCGGCGGAAATCAATTTCGTCAGTTTTTGACACCATGTAAAAAGATGTTGCTTCACTATTGACAACGAACGACATCAAAGCCTTGTACAATACCACAGACACACAATAAACGAACGAACAACCAATACAAGAACATCTACCCAGCGCAATTCAGGGATATATAAAGCTTCCAGAGTTCAAGATATCCCCCGGGCGCAATTTCACAGCACCTGGTATGCTGTACGGCTGCATCATCAACCCGGGGAATTATGCGATCGACAAACATGAAAATACAAATATGAATCACCGAAGTTGAATGCGTACACGTTACGACAATAACTAGCGCCTCCATTTCTGTGCAGAGTGTGCACTACCTGACTCCCAGTTATGAAACATAAGCTTTTCTCAAGACCGGGATGCCCGACGTAAAATCTGCCGGGTGTACAAGTCGCTATTTCGGCGAAACTGTCTGATAAAACCCAATAAACAAACATACGACTGGGCGTAGAGAAGTAAGCCGTTTTGACGCGCTGACAGCACATTTACAGACATTTCCCAGCACAGTAAGTCACAACACTAAAAGCTATCGACTGATACCATCATAGAAATAAATCCCTCGCTTCGTAAACTAAAATGTACACTACACGCGCGGCATCATTCTCCGGTAAGAGCCCTCTGAAACATAATTCCGCGAGACAATAGCACTTGATACAGTCCAACAACGGATAGTAAAGAAGACAACCGCGTATTTTCGTTATTACTGGAAGTCGACTAGGTCAATGACGGTTACCGACCTTAACGCGTTAATCGCAATTGAAAATACCGACTATATTCGGAAAGGTAATTGTGGTACGCTGATCCTAATAACTGCTTTCTGACTAAGGAACCACGAAGATGCCGCAATTAACAAGAGGTTATGACAAACAAGACAGTTGGGGTAATGATGCAAACGAATACGGCATAATCACAAGCTAACAACCTAACATTGGTGTATTATCCTGGCTTTGACATATGTGCTACGCCCCGTTTCGTATTACGGTAAAACAGCCACTGCGCTGTTCAAAGCGACCTTAATTTTCTCGAAATGTCAAACTCGCCATAATCAGGCATGAATATTTCATTTCTCATATCCGTATATACCTGCCGTTATCGAAGGTACCTCGCCATGGCACAAAACAGCATGTGCAAAGCGTAACTTTGGTTCAAGCGGGGTTGAATTGATGACTATGGGCCGAGGCCAATTCTTCTACTCAGTAACGATTCTCTACTCAGCAACGAATTCGATACTCAACTCGCGTCAAAAAGTATACTCACACTTAAATACGTCAGAATCGGCACTCAAATCTAAGTCACCGCACCACCAGACTTAAGTGTCAATTTTCACGGCCGAGCAGCCAACTGCAGGCAACACCAGCCGAATACAGGAGTACCGGTACTGTCGTATATAGGTAAAACGCTATTTTGTGATGCGAGGTTCTGCTGAGCGAATGAAATCAGTGGCGCTTGGACGGATGTTGTGTTTATAATTGTATTTGTAATTATCTTCTGTACCCTTTTGACTTCTTATCGTACGGCATCTCGGTATACCGGAATGTTGGGTGAAGGAGTGAGATCGCACTTAAGTGGATTTTGTTCAATATAATTTTATTATACAATTTTCCCGTCAACTGCGTTTTGAAATTTATAGACACAGAAATGACGACATACGATATTGCAATCGTCAAGCAAAACCGACAAGTTTTGTGCTGCTGCTAGCTCTCGAATTGAACGCTGCTGGTAGCCTACTTTACGCATGCTCTTCCCACAATAAAATAGATGAAGCATCTTGAACAGACCCCCATTAACCTCAGCTGATAGAGTTCCTGGTAATATCAGTGTTGGATGGAGTCGCTAATATACCTGCAAGCCAATTTAGACGATAGCAGCAATGAGCTATTGGAAACAAGAAATCATTATTCAAGGGAGAAAATGTCGGTTGGGTCTGGCCGGTCTGGGTATATGGGAAAGTTCAAAGGAGCTTCAATTGGAAAGAAATCCTGGAAATGCATTAATTTTTCAATTTGTTTTCACGATATTGATGGATTCTTTTGTTCTTTCGGGCCTGCACTTGCGTGTTCGCCTGCTGTGAAACTTATCTTTATAAATTCCAATGGGTTTGTAGCGTCTTGCAAATATACTTCTGTGGGGCATAGGAACGTTCCGGGTATCTACAAGGATTTATATATTTCGATTGGGTCATCTTCAGAGAGTGTGAATCAGCTGAGGGCCTGAGGCTATTCATTGTATGGAGATTGGAGATAAATCAGTGAGAGTTGCGTCTACTGTGTAGGCCAGTGACGAAATAATGCCGACAGCGTCGTGTTGTCATGACAAAATCGTTCACGCGTCTCCGGTTCAAGGCGAAAAAAATCTGGCAACGGTATCTCGGAAAATGACGTCTGAAAATCGATACTCAACTAAGTGACAAGAATTGACGCGCACTTAAGTTTGAGTATCGATCTGCACTTAGTTGAGTAGAGAATCGCACTTAAGTACTGCTTCGTTAAGGAGAGGAATTGGCCTCGGCCCTATATTGTTTACAGAATTTCCTATACCGGTGTCACGCAAGAGCTACGCGATTCTGTCGTTGATAGACGCGAGACCGGCGACAATGTGACATCACAGTCGCACCTAAACACACAGATATTGCCGTTGTGACATCAGAAAGATGATCAATCAGCGTCGTCAGAATCATCAATTATCAAGCTTTGGCGTGATAAAGCAAATTCGACGGCGTAAAAACACCCAAATAGCACTAGAGCTACTTCCAAATTGAGAATATCATCATTCTATACACGGTATACGATATAAGACCGTCTAGCGTCGCTAAATAAGCTATACACAGTACACTGCACTTCACAACAACACAAATAACTATTAAAATGTACGGTACAGATGCCAGTACCTGATAATACTGTCTGCAACTACACTCTAATTAACCCACTACTATTCTCAATACATCAAAGCTCACAACCTGGCCCGTTGCTGTAACCGACTGAAAAAGCGAATCTCCTCTCTCTACACAGCAAAAAATGTCTTTCACTGCCGACTTGGAGAGCAAATAAAAACATTACGTCAGTAGTTTGCTTTTCCTTGCCAGTAATCCGAGAGAAATTTGTGCCGAATCTATACAGAAAAGAGGCCAGCATTCTGCGGCGATGGATCGCACCTTTACAACATCGAAAAGGATATCAACAATTATAATCGAACACACCTGTACGCTCGCAGAGCAAATATAAAGCATTCGCCTGAGAACGAACCACCGAAGCGAGCGAACAAGAGGCTTGAACTCGGTCTGATCTGCTAATCTCTACTTACGAGAATTGCGAGCATCTGACAACACGCGCGGGCCTAATGATTAATATCGCCGGTTAGTCCCAGTATTTTGGATATAATCTTCGATTCTATATTAGCTTCTGGAATACCTATCACCCACCTGAGACTACGACATATTGGACGGAGCCAGTGTTGCGCGACATTCCCGAGGATTAAATTAATCTTAGATTATAATCCTTCGAAGCCGAGATAACGATCAAGCAGTTTTGATTTACGAGGATGTATTGCGGCTAAGGGATGAACGGGGCTTGGTCGTATACTGACTCGCGCTAAAGTATAAAATGTCACCCCAGAGACCATCCATTTTCCGAGAGAATACGCGTTTGACCATAAATAGACACGGTTATTTTACTTCGTTTCCTCAAATTGCCAACGTTTGTTGCGATTTCAAATCTGGGTGCATCCCAGATAAAAGATCAGTGGAATTCTAATGGAAAACATTTATAGATACATCCCGATTGATATCGGTAGCAATCTCTTTTTAATGAGTCGGTTGCCGTGGCGACGCGTTATCTGTCGAGCATTTGAAGGTGAGCATTAGACAGAGAGCTTGCGATTGCGTGATAAAACGCAAAATTGCTGGAAGAATTAATACTTAATATTTAGCACGAGATAGTGTTGCGCTCTCGTATTGCTTGGCGAGGATACGTAAGTCTTCAGTGCGCGATAATACTGGTCACTGTGACGTCATTTGAAATAGATTCAGGCAAAATAGTGATGTGTCCTTCTTTAGTGCGGGAATAATTCTGCTGTCACCGAAATCTTTACTTGTGTGGTAGCTATCGTTTGCTATTATTGCACTGGTGCAGAATACTAAATAAACAAGCAATCCGTGATAAGTGTGGAGGAATAATATAGAAATAACATGCCCCAACGCTATCAATCAAAATGTCCGAAATTAGCGAACACTACAGCCCACAACGATAAATTTAGACCCGATAGGCACCCAAACAAAAGCGACGGTACGTCACAATCGCTCGAAATAGCGCGGTCGATGAGCTGGTTTCCATGAGAGACCAAAATCGCTACCAGCGACTCCCTTCAAGTACACAAAAGCCAGTTACTTACAAGCGCACATACTGCTGCCGTAGATGAGCATGAGCAGATTTAGCGTTTTGAAGTCCAACCGTGAAACATTCTGATTCACGTCAAAATGACGAATCTAATCAAAACCCGATGTCTTGCTCAAATTCTTTGCCAGCTGCCGGGAAATAGTCAGCGTACTTATTGGAAATTATTCTAATCGAGTTCTGGAAAATCCGTTTCATTCAGGTCCGATCCAAATCAAGCCAAAATCTCTAAATCCGTGTTTGTTAGAATCAAAATCCATGCTCATTAGAGAGCATGTAAGCTTACTCCGTCTATACTAGTATTGACAAATCGAGCACGGCATTACAAACAAGAAGATGGGTTTTATAAATTTGATTTTAGGACTATTGCATAGCTAGATACGGAGGTGTCCAGGCGGATTCGTATAATTATCAAGTTCGAATGCGATTGAATTTTGAGTCATTACCATTTTTAGACGTGGATTTGATTATGCTCAGAAATGGATTGAAGATTTAGATTGAATATGGAGCTAAAATCCGGAAAAGGATTTGGACTGGAACATATTAAATCCACACTCATCTTTTGTTGCTTGCATCCACATCATAGCCACAGGTTTACAGGACGCGGTTTTCTGCTTTTTTTAAGCTGCAACGCCTGAGGGGGTATGACGTTAGCCGTGTATGATGGAATACTTCCATCAACGCGGGCTAAGAATGGAATGCGTGAACTGCGCAGGAAAGATTACAAATATACCTCCCGCCTTCGACTGTGGCTCTATTTCTGTACAATATCGCCGCGCGGTTGCCCGACTGCCCGTACAGCTAGCCGCGGCTATGACGTAATACTCAGTGATACTCACGCCTCACTTGTCCACGTCCAGTAACACTCGCAACAAATCCGTGTTTATCAAATCCAAATATACATCTGTGCTCATTACTGTCGAAAACACGAAAAACCCACGCTCCTACGGCACCCACACTACAATGACAGCCGGGACAGCTCGTCAAAGTAATCTCATGTCATCTCCGATAAAGCAGGCCCACAGCGACTGACAAGCGATAACGCAGGCCACAATCGCAGCTAGTTGAATGAGTTGACTGTTACCAACCAACCGCGATAAAGTGTAGCCGCGGGAAGCCGTTTAACACACGCGAACCCGTATGTACGCCGGTTCAAACCTTGCGTCACACGCGACACTGCGATACAGCGACGCTGGTGTCAGTGATTACACCAATACGGGAAGTAATCTAAAATTGATTGCATTCCCGTGGCATTGTTACATTTCCCCTGATAGCAGACAGGATTATAGATCGCCGGGTCATGTTACAAATCGACGCGGTACGCCACAGTTGCCGCTTTGCGGTCAACGCATTCGAGCTTACTATAGATATCTATCATCTATGTCCGCCGGACATTGTCCGGGTATGATCGAAATAGCCATAAATATTGCTCAAGTACAAACATAGGAGCTCAAAAGAGTCAGTGTCGCTACTCAAGTAGCCGTGTAAGTAACGCAGTAATACCCTACTCAATTACAATCAAGAGTAGCCATTTCCGAGATATGCCAAGATCACTTGTAGTGGAACGAGAAACAGAAGGTGTGAAAATACCAAGTGAGTAGTTTCAAAGGTATATCTGACCGAAGGATCGGTACATTTGAAATTCCCGGACGCGTATTCGTGATTAACGCCAAACGACGAATGACGCTACGAATAGAGAGAGAGAGAGAGAGAGAGAGATCAGATTTATTTTCGCCGGCACCATCGAGATGCTTTGACTATAGGACACTATGCTTTGACGATGGAGATGCGATACGACCTTTAAGCAAGGTCATCTAGTCTGCACCACCGTATTTTTCTCCTCCACGCAATCCATGGATGCTGAGCGCCTAGCTGGATAGCCGCGGATACCAGTTTTAGAGTCTTTGGTCTGACCCGGCCGGGGATTGAACCCACGACCTACCGATCGAGAAGCTGGACGCATAACCATTACACTATCTCGCTCGGTTAGGTTATCGAATAGGTGCGATAAACGAACATATGTCAGTTTACTGTAATACAAGGGCTATGACGATTTCACTCATAAGATTGACGAATAATTAAACCAAAACTACTATCTAGTTTTCGAAATTCAATGTGTGGAAATCAAGTAATTCTGCCTATATAAACCGTTAAGTAGACGTGGGAATACCCCGAAATATATCCTCTGGTAAGTAATGGAAAGTAGACAAAATATACTTGTGTACAAAGAAAGAGTAGTAGTACTTGATTACTGACCGCCTTACACACAAGTAGAGCTATCGCTAGAATATTCTACCCACTTACCAACCAAGTAGAAATACAGGACACTTTAAAGCTAGACATAGTATAAGTCGAAGCCAAAATCCAACCTAAGTCGAAATGGTAGAACACTTCAACGCTAGACATAGTACAAGTCGAAGTAGAAAACGAAATACACGAAAAGAACTTGAAAGTAAGTAGTTTTAAAAAGTATGTAGATTGAAGCATCAAACATTTTAGATCGCAATCGCCGGTTATGAATATTTCACCCGACAACGTCGTAATCACCAATGTAAACTAAGCGATATTCAAAACGTAAAAAATATGCAGTCCAAAATGTTACCACTAGTGTAAGCTGAGAGTATAGGCAAAACACACACAACTCCGCGCGGCTGACTTGAAAACGCGAAGAAACCGGAGAAAAGTCAAGATAGCAGACGATCGCTACGGTGATGAGAGCAGTGACATCACTACGAAACTGTGACGCCACAGCGATCAGAAGACGAAGAGTGCGTCTCAATTGCGGTTGCCCGACATATGAGCAATGAGCATGCGACACAATGGAAAACGACAGTCCAGCATGGAACACATCAGCATGCGTCACTTCAGCAACTGACTGTATAACCCAAAAACTTACCCTAACCCGAAACATAGCCTAACCTACCCTAACCTAGCCTAACCTAACCTAAAGCCTAACCCTAACCCAACCATAAATCCAACCCTAACCTACCCCTAACCCTTAATTCAACCCACATGCTCATGTGTCGCATGCCAAATTGTCGCATGCCGAAGTCTCGCATGCTGCAATGTCGCATGCTCATTGCTCAATGCTCATTAGGGCTGTTCAAAAATAACTTTTTTTCCCCGATTCAAGCCGGTCACCTCTTAAATCGTCAGGTTGCAGTAGAAAACCTTGCTCACCAAATTTCACTCGATTCCAACCAGTAAAGGCCTCCGCAGATCCAATTAAAAATTTTAATTTATTATGGAAAATTGAAAAAAAAAAATTCCAAATTTTTTTGCCAACCCCATGAAATTGTTGAGTTGTCTTCAAAGACGTTGCAAAACAAATTTGAGTCAATTCCGACCAGTAGAAGCGGAGTTATGAGAGTTTTTCGATGATATTTCTCGGATTATCCTTGATTGGTGGATAATCCGCGATTTAGCAACGAAAAACTCACATAACTCCGCTTCTACTGGTCGGAATTGACTCAAATTTGTTTTGCAGCGTCTTTGAAGACAGCTCAACAATTTCATGGGGTTGGCAAAAAAATTTGGAATTTTTTTTTTTTAATTTTCCATAATAAATTAAAATTTTTAATTGGATCTGCGGAGGCCTTTACTGGTTGGAATCGAGTGAAATTTGGTGAGCAAGGTTTTCTACTGCAACCTGACGATTTAAGAGGTGACCGGCTTGAATCGGGGAAAAAAAGTTATTTTTGAACAGCCCTAATGCTCATCTGTCCACGGACCCTCAATTGCTACCATAGAATCGGTTTCAAATCGGCATAAAATTGAGTAAATGATTAAGCCCACCAGAAAAAATTACGTCACTAATTAACCGACCGAGCAGCTGAACCCGAACGCGTCTCATGCTGACTAGCGGCGTTGCCTGTGACCCTAAAACTGTGGTCTTGTATAACCCCTGTAATTCACGAATCGCTAACGACGGAGCACCCTGACATCTGTTATTGGTTAATACAGCGTGACCTCATTTCAGAAAGGCCATTTCTCTGCAATCTCTCGGTCAGTATATCCTGAGAGCAATAGCTATTATCAATTACACATAGTTACTAAGCCATAGTATATCTCTGCGATAATCATAACATTCACGGCGAACGATTGGCAACTTCGATAACACAGCCAGTAGATAAAGAGATTTCCTTATACACGGAATTTGACAATTCGAAGATATTCATCTTTTCCAAATTATAATAGAATTGATTTATAGCGACACAGTTTATTTCAAATTAGACTGTAATTAGAATTATAGCTACATTTTATTTTCAAATTACATCAGAATTAGGATCACACCTACACAATTGTTTCTAAATAATATTAGAATTAGAATCACTAAATCCGTTTAGATATCAGAAATTAGATCAAAATTACTTCAAAGCACATCTGAGTTCATCTCTCTGAACACGTGAATGAAACAAGTCTGAACTGCAAACGTGGATCATCTAGTACTATAGATCTATCAAGTAGCATTTCCAAGAAATCCAGAAATTAGATAAGAATTATAATTAGCATAGCATAGAAATATTTCACAACCTAGATTGGAATTAGATTTCCAGTACGGTGTTTCGCTCAAATTAGTATAATAGACAACTAAAATTATATAGTTTGGTACGTAATATAATTATTATTTAGATAATGACGTAAACAATAACAATATGCCATGCTGAGTGAGTCCAATCTTTTTATAAAATCCTCCGTACACATGTTTGCAGTGGCATACAATACTCGTCAAATCGAAAGGCTAATAACAGACAACTGGTACAGCTACGTTGTACTACTGCTGCCGACCGCTACGCTAAACAGGTCCGAGATTTTCCTACCATCCGTTTAAAGCCGAGTGCGCTTGTGTTTACCTACATAAGTTGGATTACAGCAGCCCATAGGCTATGTTCAAAGTCGAGTGCTAGCTTTGGAATTAATTCACGTGCTATGACTAGCGAACAAATGCCAATACAACTAGTCTAAGTGCGGATGCATAGATTTTCTCCCGTACTTCAGTTGCGAGCTTATGAGAAATGTACGGCCTATACTAATTAAAAGTGCGCAGGTGAATCAGGACTATTTTTCTACTGCCGTAAATGGAAGCATTTCGGACGAACATTCTCGACATTAAACGGACTCGCCAAATATTGTGCTAAATACTATCTTAAAGGTCTTCCAAGATTTTTCATTTTGGAACACTGACTGAGTGGAAATCTGGAGCGTATATAATCCAGCTTTGCCATATAATACAACATCACTACTATGTGGCTTGGGCCAGTGCCAATGGTTCTCAAATGCCGGTACGTGGACCGGTGCCAGACCGCGTCAACTTTTCGGTCGGTCCGACAAATGTATTTCAATTTCATTCTTAATTGCAAAGGAGACTGGAGGAATATCCCTTAATTTGAGAAATAAAGCACCAAATTCCAAATTGATTCTGAAATTCAGAAATTCAGAGCGTAATTGAGAACGATTTGTTGCATAATATACAGTTCATGGTTTCCTTCCGACTTATCTCTTGTCACAATGCCACAACTGTTGTACGAAACTATTCAAAACTAGCCTACAACTCAGCTAAGACCTGTTATATGTAACCTGTTATATGTAGTGTAATATACGTAAGAAAACATCAACCCCGATTCGAATCAAGCTCCGTCAACATTTGCAAAATCCGGTATCTCGCACTGCACTGCAGTATAAGGGGGTATATTGTACGTATGTCATGGAAACAGTCGAGTCGTTCCGGGTCAAGATAATCCTATGTTTTCTACGAGTTTTGCTCCGCCAATTGCGCGCTTATCGGCTGTAAAGCATCGCCGACATTTTCACATGATCTCAAGCCAATATAGTATACAATCGAACATTCTTTACAAGACTGCCGTCATATCCAGAGTCCTTGAACCCGTGCCATCTATATTCAATCGGCAATGGAAGATGCGATCTCGTATAGGTCAATAGCGTACCATACTTGGGAAGAGGTTGAAATACGCAGCTTGTTGACGTGTTTCCAATTGAATATGTATTGTGTTCTAGGAAAATCGATGGTTTAAAACACATGTTGGCGCGCGCATTGATTAAAATCAAGTTACATGAGGATTCCCATATAAGCCTCTCGTAAAGATGAGGTAGGGTAATGGGAAATCACGCCAGTGTGTATCGGTTGTATTTAAAACAAAAAATCAATTTAAAACAAACATGTTTAAAACAAGGCCCTTGTTCAAAACATGCTTTATTTTTATTTTATCGTTTTTTTTAAGCCATGACGTCACGAATATTGAAAATATAGCGTAAAGATAGATCCTTTGACGAAATATCTTCGTACTATAGCTGTTGAATCGACTATTTTGAGGGTTCCAACCATCCCATATCGTCTATACGTCAGCTATATCGGGTGGTAATTGTCCGTAGGCTCATACAGCATGTTTTATTCAAAGTATTTACACAAATTATGGCATAATTTTGCAACTTGAAGAAACACAATTTTATTTTCAAAAGGCCTTTGTTTAAAACAATGTGTTTTAAACAACCATTTGCTGCAACCCTATATATCACTCTCAGCGGCGTGGGCAGTTGGGCACGTTGAGACGATATGCAAGATATGAGGAAACTACTTTATGAAGTTGAAAATGAAGGCCTTAGAAGTCAGTGCATGGTTGGAATTGATCCAAATTTGCTGTGCATCGTTTTTCTTATCGGACAACCTAACAATTTCATGGGGCAACCAGTAAAATTTGTAAAGTTTTTTATATTTATTTTAATTAAATCAGTCCAAAACTTTTTTCTCTTATAGCAATGCACCCATCGGTTGGAATCGCACCAACATTTGGGTGCAGCCTTTATTTAGGTAACCTATTAATTTCATCAAGTAGCCAGTACAATTTGAAAAAAGTCATTTTTGAACACCCCCTTCGACCATCTCAACGCCTTAACAGAGGAGGTCGGTAAAAAAGTACTTCCAATTTTTAGTCAAGTGGAGTAGTCAAGCAGATTCTGCCTACTCGTATTACTCACTCAGGTGATTAAGATTTTAGATTAAATCCGCTTCT
Organism: Botryllus schlosseri; assembly: GCF_051294905.1. Taxonomy (NCBI): domain Eukaryota; kingdom Metazoa; phylum Chordata; class Ascidiacea; order Stolidobranchia; family Styelidae; genus Botryllus; species Botryllus schlosseri. The sequence continues at coordinate 115,292 of NW_027648630.1, forward strand.
ACTCAACAATTTCAAGTTTTCGAGGCAATATTATCGGAGATTGCATCATCACATATACAGAAAATACAGAGACACAGAGGTGTGCAGTAACGAAGTCCTTCCACTTTCTCGGGCAATCAAGTAGGTATTGCGTATAGTGCTTGGCACAATGATTCGACTTCGAGTATTCTAATCTGAATCGAGTATTAATTTTAATATTTCGAGTCAAGTAGTAAAAGAAGATTATTTCGAGTGCTGGAAACTTAGTACACAGCTACGAACTTTACTGGATATAACACATTTCCGAAGTCATGATCATCCCACAACATTGTCACAAAGTACAATGACTTCGGTATGGCCGAAAAATATTAAAGTATCTGTAATGTGATGGATAAGAGACATTATATTGTTTGTGGTGGCATAAAAGGTTCATATTTGAACTTTGACATATTACATTTTGCTGTGATGTCATAATGAGTAATACTCGAATAATCGCCTTGATTCGAATTATAATACGTGATTCAGAATCGAATCACTCTGGTACTCGATTTTGCCCAGTCATAATTGCGTGCTGTCATACTTATCTAATTGGTTATGATTCAGACTAATTACTCTACTAAATAATTATCATTTTTCATGCGAAACTAGATAGAAACCGGAATATTTACCTTTTCACTTACTTGAATACCACTAGTTCTACGTATATTTCAGTGGAGAATTACGAAGTTACTTCGACTCGAGTACTAACGACGACTGCTTCGGCCACCTCCACGCCTAAAGCGACCGACTCACAATTTCGTAAGCCCTGTAGCGCACACAGCCTTGCGGGGCTTACGTCAAATTACATGGATCGCTAATCCAGATTGATGGAGGTGATGAGCATGGAAATCATAATACGCTGGCTTGCTTTAGCTGGCTTCGGTCGGATGGTCCGACGGCGCGCGCGGGATGCTAACCGGTGACGTGTTCATTATTAGGTAAGGTCACCGATAGGCTCGGGTGAGCCCACGGAAAATTGGAGTCCATCTCGCGAAGTTGCACTGACGGCGCCAGGGCGAGATGGTTAGAACTTATAATTCGAGTATAGCGAGAGTTATTTTTGCGTAAAACGAAAATATATACCATCACATAAAACTAATATTGATATGCAAGAAATATAGTGTCACTACTCTAGTTCAGGTTTCCCTAAAAAAAACACTTAGCGCGGGCCCTAAAATGTTTGTGGTGTACGCGAGAACGCATGTTACAGCCCGAGCCAGGCGATAACCTTGAACTGCATTGAAACAGAATGAAAAGGAACTGGTTACAAATGCTCGTTTTACTGAATTCGAGGAGTAGCTTCCACTCCCCAAAGGTTTGAGAACCACTGGTCTTCAAGAACTCAATATCGTGACTTCGTGAATATCGTGACTTCGTTGTTGATCGAGCAACACTGATATTTTCATTGTCTTTTCATGGTCCCCTTCTAACCAGTCCTCGGATTCTAGTTCTAAAAAAAACTGTCCTAGTTCCAACGTCGGAGCATCGCAATCCCGACTATCCGTATTTCACCATCGAAAAACATGTTACACCAGGCTACGAATATTCATGGTACGGCATTTTAGTCAAGTAATGATCGACCCTCACTGTTGTCACAAAGCGCTACGAGATGGCCATTGTCCATAAACACGATACCGGTGTTTGTTTGGATAACGGGTAACTGGTGTCCTTTTCCTTGTGGGCGCAAGAAAATACATATTTGAACATTTCAATTCATTATCATTGTTATAAAATTATACCAAGTCTAAACTAGATGCTTAATACTCAACTAGGAATCAAATCAGCTTGATATATCCATGCTGATTGATTCGTATCTCAGTTTGGGCACGAAATTTTAATGAAGCTACATGCGCCAGCGATCTCAAACGATGCCTTCTGCATCAGTCATGCTAGCGATAGCATCTGCGCCTCGACCGTAAACACAGCCGTCGTCAGATGACCCGCGAGCCCAAAGCGCAATCTTAAACAGTTTGGAATTCCGCAGGACAACGCCCGGTTCATGAACCGAGCTGTGTTAGCGCCGAAAGACAAGAAGGGGTGCTATTCTTTTTGGCATTGGTAACGATTGAACAGAAGTCTCTAGATGAAAGCGTTGGTGGATTCCTGGCCTAATATCGCGTGTGTAACCCTCGTCGATATTGCATCCTCTCGACTAACGACAATGACGCTACAAATAGGTCACAGGGTGTCTACATCTCAACTTTGCACATTCCTTATTCTTGTCCTAAACACGATTACTAGTTCGAACCGGACATCTCCAGTTTGTGAAAACCCTGCGCGGTCAAAGATTAAGCAGAATTACGTGAATTATTATCAACTTAACTCTTCTAGACAAGCATTGACCAACTCACAAGCGCACGGCACCAGCTGCAAAAATTTGCTACTCTGGCAGCGTTGAACATCACTGCAACTATACGCAAAAAAGGTCTTCGTCACCGATTACACTACATCGCACATTAATACCACGGTAGCTATTTTACTTCCGGAATGATGAGTGGTTATCAAGTTGAATTTTAATTTTGCGGCAGACTGACAAGTCTTGAAACATCCGAAAATAATTTCATTACCGAAACTGCGCGAGTTGGCCTAATAGTGATTATGCTAAGATACAAGCTTAGCTCGAGTACCGGTACTGTGTACTTCGTAATATCGATCGATCCTGTGCCGTCGCGGGTAGGTGTGTCCCTACCAGACATGGGGTGATTACTTCGTGAATGTAATCGATTGCGATTACGATTACTTCTGAACGACGCGATTACGATTACGATTACGATTACAGCAAAATTAGGAAGTAGTCGATTACGATTACGATTACATTGTAAAAGTAATCACGATTACTCACGATTACATTTATTTTGCATCTTAGAAGTTACATTGGAAGACAATATATGGATTGCGCTGAAGAGGCCTAATGAGATAACAACTTTCTTTAAAAAAAGATGCGATAATTGCTTGTTATGTCATAAAGTACCCATTGCCTATTTTACAGAGGACGATTTATCGCACCCAACGATTTGCATTCTTGCCAGGTCCACAACTGTCGCACCCCAGATTTTTTTAATAGGGTTAGGAGCGAGCTCGAAGGGGACTCAAAAGTATTTCGTAAACCAACACAAATTATAGACTATTTGCGAGAGATTTCATGAACTTGAAAATTATCTACGAGCATCGCGATTTAAATGTCTCAACTAGATAGCTTGATTTTGAAATACATACGCCAAGAAAAACAGCATGCATAATTTGTAGTAATAGGCATTTAGGTGCCAGTTAATACCGCGCCACGTCACACCAAAACACATATGCAGTTTCGGCCAACATGCGAATCCACGAAGTGTGCTACTAATGAAAGACATAGGCCGAAACTTGGGGTATGTGTCCATTGTCAATAGCCGCACTGGGTGGGCGTGACTAATAGTCCGGTCCTTCCAATCTGAGCCCACAATGTAAATGCCACCCGGGCACCCACAGAGCATTAAAGACATGGCAATTAGTGTGTGCGTCTCACGCACGTATTTTTTTTAGTCTGCTACGTTTGGGCCTCAACAATATCTTTTGATTATACAACAGACCGGAGGTCACGAATTAACACATACCCTAAAGTAACTAATTATTACAAGATACAAGATTTTATAATTATGAATTACGTGCCTCCAGCTCTTCAGGTAAATCTGACCATCGGGGGCTGAGAGAGGATTAAAAATGAATAGTAATATAATGAAATTACCAATATTATTGACGAAATTAAATCTTCAACTTGAAAATTTACTACCCTATGGGGGCCCAAGAGCAACGTTTGGAGTGGGGGACGATTTGCTGTGTTTGTCCTGCCACGCTAACATTGTATATAAGCCGATGGCTATGGCGGCAGGCCCAAATGTTGAGTAAAGAATTGTGAAATAACGATTAGCGCCCGTTTCAAGTAGAATCATATGACAATAAGAGAAAGTAAACATAAAATTCTGCCTACAACTTAATACAGATAATGTAATGCAAGCGGCCATTACGAGAACCAGCTCGGATATGATATATATCAGCAGCTGTTGATTTTAATGCTTCGTCGTGGAAACCGTTATGTTTTATTTGACGAGTAGGCTACAAAATTTCAAACCTTTGTCCGGTGTACGTTCGTACTACGTAGGCCTACTGCTCGCCAAGCAGCAACGGTCAAACCGCGTTTAACTAAGCATAACCAAACATCAATACAAAAGTTACTATTTGAAACTAGGCAGAGTGGTGGTTAATTATCCTGCTGCGAGGTAGTGGCGTCTGGAATGTATCGATAACCTGATATGCAGTACGGTGAGTGTTCTTACAATCACACAAATGTACATCGAATATCTATTCACCATGTGTGGATAGCTGGATACTTCTTACGCAATGACGAGCAAAGCTAATGGTCCCTTTCTGACGTAATAATGAGCAGTGGCATTTGAAAATCTGACGTTTGTGCTATCACTAACTGGTATAATACCTTTTCCTTGTTCACGAATGTTCAGTTTATCTCATAGTCCTGTACAAATAAAAAGTAATCGTTCTTTTGCAAAGAAATCGATTAAATATGGGAAGTAGTCGATTACGATTACGATTACTTCGGAATTTTCTCGAATGTAATCGATTGCGATTACGATTACTTGAAAATGCTGTAATCGTGGTAATCGATTACGATTACTAATCGCGATTACCCCATGTCTGGTCCCTACCGCGCTGATCAGCATAAATTTGAACTCGAACGTAAAAGAAATCTTAATATTCTGGCTGGATTCGAAACGCTGGCCAGATACAGAACGTTTTAGAAAACGTAGTCCGATTTGGCATGGAAACTACTACCGATATTGATCGTTCGTACACTGTTTGAAAGTATAAATAATATTTCATTTCCAATCATAGCAGGACTTGGATTTGCGCGATAATAAACTCCGGGTTTTCAATCTAATAGTATAAATTTGGAACCGGAACTGGATTTGAGCGTAATGATAACAGGACCACCAAGAACTCGAAGGGTCTTCCGGCGTTCACATTGTGATGTTACCTGCATAATGACGTCACACGAGATTAAGACTCCCAACTTGATACGTCACTATCTCCGCAGGTAGCAAAACAAATTCGAAAGCATTTTGCCTAAATTGCATGCACCAAGCATTGTTACCGGTGAAACATTAGCTGATGGGAACGAACGCCAATTCCAATGATTACCAGCCGGAAATTTGGCACTATAACTCAATCAAAGCTGGATGTATTGCTAACATTTTCGCGTCTATATTTCCTAGCATACCAACAAGCGACGCGTACGAATTTCATATACAAAATCTTAACACCTCTACGTGAAATCTTCGATAAAAATCGAATTCCAATAGACAAAAAATCCTGGCGCCACCTAAGACCAGCGTTTAAAACACTAACACTCGAAAAGGCGCATCTTCCGTGATATCTAACATATCGTGAACGCGGAGCGGTGATCCAGTCAGGCGTAGTTTTGTAGATACAAACAGATAAAAATCTCCAGCGTCTTTTTCAAACGCAGCTGCCACGGGCAACTGTGTGTACGACACAACCCTCGCAAATGAGACGTCAACATTTAGTCTATGTAAAAATGCGGCAGTGCTAACCGTCAACAAGAGAGTGTGTGGTTGGACATTGGACAATGATGTGACTGAAGTTTAACGTCGACTGCATTTTCTGGTCATCTACCCGGGTTTAGGACGGGCACTGGTCATAGCTTATTACTGCACGTCGGAGGGCGATTACTAATCATTTAAGTCTTACAAACATATTATGATTGAGACATATGATTAAGTCAAAGCACCTGATTTATGATTCAAAATTCGCGTTTCGAAACATGCAATAAAGAGTACATTTTAGCGCGCGTTTATACACTATCGGTCATGATGAGTAAACTAACTGTACCACTTGTAAACGAAAACCGTATCTCGCCCATTTCAACCACTGCGTAGAGTGCAAATCCGGTAAAGAACACGTTGCTGTATTCGACTCATTTACACCCATTTGAATGGATTTGAAAGCTATATTTTGTACAGCAAAGTGTTCTTTGCCTGATTTGCACTGCTGTGGTGGAAATTAGCGAAATATACGATTATAGCATTCACACCCATTCCAATGGGTGCAGGCGAGTCACATACGCCAATTCTTATGGAGATATATCCCAGGATGGACTACGGAAGTACATCTTAGCAAAATGAACCACTACGCCACTACGGGCTATACCTATATCTCATTTAGAATTGGTGTAATTGACTGGTTTCCCTCTTCGGAGTGGTTTGAAAGCATAATTGTGAAGCAGAAATGGTATTTTACCAGATTTGCACATTAAGCTGTGGTGAAATTTGTCAAAACACACGATTTTCGTTTGCAGTGTGAAAAAAACTGTGTGCAATGTTAAGTTTCGCATCTATTTCAAACTGGACCAATCCCGATTCAAAGCGTACCCAGCACTAAGCTTGTGCTGATATCAACTGTTTTCAGCATAAGGTCGTACATCAACGCGTATCGCAAACGCTGCGAAACCAAAGAGGCACATCCGTTCTGTTATGTCACCCGGTAATTTGTGCAAAAGCAAATCTTTCTGTGAGACAAAGACGACTTTGAATTGAATCGCAAATGCGGGAAACGTGTAATCGAATTTATGGATTCTACGAAAATGGTCTGGAGTAAAATACGATACCACGGTTAGCGAGCTTGGCAGAAGTGTGTTTGACTTTTGAATTGCGAAGACATGTTTCACATACTGTGTTGTGTGTTCACAATGACTGGCGTTCTTCGCAAGAGCATAACCAGATCGGATTTTAGACATCTTTTTATCAGGCTAGGTCGATGGGCAATTTCATCGCAGCGTGGCGACCCCCCCCCCTTTCCTTTTGTGGACGAAAGTTGTCCTTGCGATACTTACTCCTTGCGATACTCCTTACGCAAAAATGTCCAGTAGTTCATGATAAAATCGGCCTATAAGATTGGGATACAGCTGATACAGTTGATACAGCTTTATATCCACAGGTTGATACAGCTGATACAGCTTTATATCCACATGGTGATACATCTGATACAGCTTTATATCCACAGGGTGATACAGCTGATACAACTGATACAGCTTTATATCCACAGGGTGATACAACTGATACAGCTTTATATCCACAGGGTGATATAGCTGATACAGCTTTATATCCATAGAGACGTCGTCCGATTATCTCTATGGGAATGCATGCGCAGTTCACTGCATATATCGTTTATTTTTATTAAGATATTGGTATTGGTCCGCTGCAGTTATCAATAATTCATACAGGCCTTATTTGTAGATTGGTTATCGGAGGACCTGCTCGTATTGGCTTATCACTTCATGTTAGTTGGCATGGATGCCAGTAAATTCGGTCCTCGGTAAATTCGGCCAGTGAATTCGGCCCATGACCTCGGTAAATTCGGCCCTCCGAGAATATTGTATTAAAATATATTTCCAACCGTTAACATGAATTAATTACATAATTATACTATTATTATGTGATATGGATGTCAGGGTATGCGTGGATCGCATAATCGTGGGAGATAGCGCGGATATTCACGGGGCCGAATTTACCGATGGCCGAATTTACTCGGAGAATTTTGTATTTTGTCCCCCGGAGAATTTTGTATAAAAATGTGTTACCAACTATTAATGTGAATGAACTACATAATTATTTTATTATCGGGTGATTTGAAGGTCAGGGTATGCGTATATCGTACGGTCACGGGAAATAATGCGGATATTTACGGTGCCGAATTTACTGACCACCGAATTTAATCGGTAAATTCGGCCCTCGGAGAATTTTGTGTAAAATTGTATTACCAATATTAATGTGAATTATATGACATAATTAAATTATTATCAAGTGATTAGGAGCTTAGGGTTAGGGTTAGGATTAGGGTTAGGATTAGGGTTAGATTAGGATTAGGGTTAGGTTAGGATTAGGGTTAGGGTTAGGATTAGCTTAGGGTTAGGATTAGGGTTAGGCCACGGAATTCAATCGGTAAATTCGGCCCTCGGAGAATTTTGTGTAAAATTGTATTACCAATATTAATGTGAATTATATTACATAATTGTATTATTATCAAGTGATTAGGAGCTTAGGGTTAGGGTTAGGATTAGGGTTAGGTTGGGATTAGGGTTAGGTTAGGATTAGGGTTAGGGTTAGGATTAGCTTAGGGTTAGGATTAGGGTTAGGTTAGGGTTATGATTAGGGTTAGGTTAGGGCAGTGGTTCTTAACCTTTTTTCCTCCAGCGCCCCCTTTCAAAAATTATCGTGCTCCAGCGCCCCCCAACCGCATATTGTAAGGACTGTAACAAAGACAATGAGTAAGAGGGAGGGCCGTAACAGCACTTCGTCATCTCCCCCAAAAATGATTGCCTTGCGCACCCATAGCGTGATAAACCAAACTTCCGAGGGCTTCGCCCCCAAGAACCCCGTAGCGTGATTTCGATGGTCAGCAAAGTTTGTGTGGCATGGTCGCCCTAGGTAACAAAATTTTCTATAATGCATGAATGAATAGGTTGCAATTACATATATAAGTCGCTATAAACTTTTTATCCTCTCAGCCCACCTAATCAGATTTACCAGTAGCGCTGATTGAGCTGTTGTATGGGAAGATGGAGGGCACGTAATTAATAATTAAACATATTCGGGCGTGCCCGTAGGTACAATTAATTTGTTACCAGGGCCGTAACAGCACTTCGTCAGCCCCCCCCCAAAAAAAAACGTTGGTTTTAGCCCCCTCCCATCGGGTGATAAACCAAACTTCCGGGGGGCTTCGCCCCAGACCCCCTTTCGGCTGTCCACTATTTGCTGATACTAGTCATCCACATTGGGTGTCCATTTACTGAGCCAGGTATTCCCGCCTAGACGCGCCCGTTGGCAGGAACGAAACGGCACTTCGTCAGGCCCCCGAAAAAACTTGGGTCTTGGGCTCCCATAGGGTGATAAACCGACCGCCCCCATCACGATGTTCGTTTTGCCACGAAATCAGCTGTACTGTTTAGCGAGCCAGTGCGAAGTGCGAAAACTTTCGATAATTCATGATAAAATCGGTCAGTAAGATCGGGAATTGCATAGGCTATATATTGCTATTAATTTCTTGTCCTCTCTGCTCACGTTACCAGATTTACCGGTAGAGCTGAGTGAGGTGCAATGTTCCGTCTAAGCTGCTCACGTGCGCAGTGCTGACATGGTATCTGTGAACAGAAAATCTACGTTGCGCACAACTAATCCGAAGTTTTGACCCTTTTTTAGTCGTTACGCACTGTTGTCCAAGGGTCTGCGCAGTGAGTTTATTGAGTGTGCGCAGACTCATCAAAACGTGGAGCGAACAATGTGAGGTGTCTTGGAAACTGTAGGGCCCGTAACTAATGATTAAACATATTCGGGCGGCGAACCCGTTGGTATGACTTCGTTGCATGATGTTATTTCGTGACCCCCTGTCTGCTATATCAAAAAATATAGAATCGCCCAACAGGGATATCGCCCAACAAGAATATCTAGTTTTAGATAACCCTGTCGCCGAATCGTACTAAACTAAAAGACGAACACGATTTCAAATTGGTATTTCTTCACTGGCATATAATTTTACCCTGCCGGATGGAATTCTTCTTCTGGGGTTCAGATTGCCAACACAGGAATATTCGGTGCCAGTCATTTAGGCGCCCATGGACAATTATATATATAACGAAGTTTTCGGTGTTCATTTTCTCTGAATACTCATTAAGGATATGTCCTACCACCACATCATCTACTGCGAAGCCATTTTTCTCCAGCGCCCCCCATACCGCCCCCCTGAGCCCAGCGCCCCCATACCGCCCCCTGAGCGTTTCCGCCCCCTTTCAAAATCGCCAGCGCCCCCTGGGGGGCGCTGGAGGCAAGGTTAAGAACCACTGGGTTAGGGTTAGGTTAGGGTTAGGATTAGGTTAGGGTTAAGGTTAGGTAATGTTATTGTAACTGTTATTGTTACCCTGGCCCTGGCCGAATTTACCGGGGCCGAATTTACCGAAAGCCGAATTTACTGGCAATCAGTTGGCATCAGAGATGCCACTCCTGGGTTTTTCCACCCAGATCTGGGTTTTTCGAGCATGACCTGGGTTTCTGGGTTTTTGTGCTTGAAATCTGGGTTTTTTTCAACATCATGTTTGTCAGGTCAATTTTACGGCGCAAAATTGATTATTAGATTAGTGAGATCTTTTAATGTCGACGGATTCCACTGTGATTGAAACGGTAGAGTCCAAAGAGACCCATTTACTATTAAAATGAGAGGTCTTGGCGTTATGCGATAGAGCATTCATTGAATACTGACTTCTAGGTCGCAGAAAGTCATGTTCACAGGGCAACTCTGATTTAGGACTTGAATGCTACCGGTAGGGGTAGCGCTGCAACAAATTTGTTGTGTGTCAGTAAATAGTATGTAACTGCTGTAAAGTATGCAATTTATGCACATGGAAAGACCAATTGTTGATCTAACTAATTTACCATGTTGACATCAGAGTATATTGACTTCCAACAGGGACACTCGAAGAGATACATTTTGGTCAACCGGGCAAGTTATTCAGAGTGTAGTGTGAGGGGTTTGTTAAATGCAAATGTACTCTTAATCTCATGATTTAGCAGTTTCTTTTTCGACTAAACATCCCAGATAAAAGTGTTTGTCCCCGGGTCAATGAATCGAAAGCTATTATCAATCTATCTGGTCAGCTCGCAGTCACTAGACTTACCCGGCCAGCAGGCGACCTAAATTGAGTATGTCATCATTTTCCTGGACTGGACGGAGTGGCTCCAACTCAAAGGCGCACGATTAAATGACGAAGATTTATCGAAACGATGGTTACTCCAGTTGCACCTATAATGAAATTAGTAGTGGGGAAAGCTAAAAGAAACGATGCGGTTTTGTGTGTGACTCGAACGATTTTACATTGAATTGAATGTTATGCATGCACGCTGCAATCTTCATATTATTATGCGAAATTAGATGCAGGACTCAGTCTATATGTCACTTTGAATTTTCGCCACCCATGACCAAAAACAGCAATCGTGATAATCTTCAACAATGCTCAAAGCATCGTGGGATATGAATTCAGCTGTTGGTCGCATGTAATCGACGAATCGCACACCGGATAAAGCATCTATTTTATTCACACGGTCATCTCTTTGAAATTTCCGTTGAGAGGATCATTCATTGACGTAAAGATACGCGTTGTGAATTGTAAATTGATCACCATAAACAACTCTAATCATGGGGACCATGATTAGTTAATGAATCTTAGCTTAGGTTCATTCTGCATTACCAATGCAATTTCCATCTGATTCATCGAGCAATTCTGCGAAATGTTTCGAAAGGGTTTTGCGGTTCGTTCCTACGAAATTGTCAAATAAGAACATGGAAAATTTCAGTGCCTGCTCGCTGCTCTAGGATTAGAAAAATGGGTTGTGAAATGCAGCTATTAGACAACTGACAGTGTAAAGGAAATTCGAATGATGTATATAAAATCTCTGGTATCACTCTTCATTCAATGCCTTCGTAACCCACGTATTTTGCAATTATTTGAAGTTTCCGTGTCATTTTTGCCATTTCACTGACATAGAATGTGGGCAACAGTAAAAAACTACACGGTTATACGGGATTATTTCTATTTCTGTATATTTAATATCATTACGTACACCCACGCTCCGTTTACATTTGACGGAGTGGTTACACAAATGACGGCTTTATGTTTTATTCAGAAATGGGCTCACGAATTAGCTAAATGTATCTTACCTGTCTCCCCGCAAACCGCTTTGCGGAAAGATTGTTTTAATGGTCAAAGCGGGGAAGTTTTGGAGAAGTGAAATATGATAGGAATTGAAAAAAACATGCCAGTGAATCGATACAAGTTCCAACGCCCCTGTATAATTTTCTCTATGCATTGACATAAAAATTTGCCAAAGCAGTTTCACGTAATGTTAAGTACATATTTTTGCTTTACCAATAACATAACATAACATTGTTGGGTTATTATTTTTATCTGAACAAGTCACACACAATGTACAATGCGATAAGACACAATGCGATGTCATGAACAGATAGGAGGATGTCGAACGACACGCATCAGTAGCGATCCTTTACTCTAACATCCACCTCGGCCTAGAGTGCCCGATGTTACAGTTCTTTTCGATGTTGATCTTCTTTGAAGCCGGGTCCTTTTCTACTAGTTCTTTCCATTCCTTGTGAGTACTTTCTTTCGTCGGGTCTTTTACTGGGCTTTTTTGTCGCCGTAAGAACGGCAACGGCGGGGGAAGAGGAGCCCAGATAAGCCTCCGACGGGAATCGAACCCGGTTCTCCTGCGTGCTGGGCGCTTATCGTAACCACTACACTATCTCCCCGCCAATGCGGTGCATTCATCGCCTATTACAATCATCTTCAATTCTAGTTTTGTAAATAGTAACATATTGTGTCAAATGAAATTATTCTTACTCTATTGTGTTACTTTCGTCATAATATAACTGACTGCAGTCATGCTTTCAAATGAAATAACTACAATTAACCCATAAATATTTCGTGTTCTCTTCGTATAGCGGTGCTGTTTGGTAAATTGGAAAATTCAAAGAAACTATGAAAATTGCGACGTTTTTTTGGTAACCTCTAGGAGTAGGTAATCGTCATTACCAGATTTGGACTAAAATATGCCTGTATGACCATATTCGCAAGGGGAATAATAATGAAGTGAGCATGGTAAATACAGAAATAATAATAATCTTCGTAGTCTTCGCTCTGAAATGACAGAATATCGATCATGTTTGGCAGCCCGCTATTATTCTCCTAAGGTTAAAAGAGCGTTTCTCGAAAAGATAGGAATTAAAAATTATGATGTTTATGCAAATCGTAGCAAAATAACCTCCAGCACGGATACTTAAACGACTGGATGTTTAGACGCCGAACGTTGTGCATTTACAAACAAACGACACTATGAATTTCTAGGACAGTATGAGGGAATGGGCACTTGGGCAGTGACAGAGCTTATATACCATGATGAGGAGTCGAAGATGATTCGATTCATTTTGAAACATTGGGTGACCATCTGTATATACAATACATAACATCCCCGGCCTTGCAGCAGATAATGTGCGAATACCGTGTAAGGCGCATTACTCTCTGTATATATATTATATGTGCATATGGTATTACAATTTCGCGCTGAATATAGATGTAATTTTTGAAGGAATACCAAGAATAAACAACAAAGTTATTTTATTGTTTTTAGCAATTACGGTTACACCAAATATCCTCGCGTGTTGAGCCGCTGATATAATATGATTAAAGGTCTTGTCAATGATCTGTAAATGATCCTCGCCTCTGACGTATCATGCACTCTGAATTTATTATGGTGTCATGCGCTCTTGGAAAGCTTTGCAATTTGCAAATTGTTGAGTACTGAGGTTAGTGTTTTTGATCTCTATTGGAAATCGTGGATAATCCATATTTCGTCGATATCCTATATAAATCGATTTGTCAAATATATTTTTTGAGGAATGATCACTAGAAACAGTAGTATTTCGTAAATTTTGTTTTTAACCTCTTCCTTTTTCATTATATCGGGTATCACTGGCGTAGCCAGAGAGGGGCGAATAAGGGGCGATCGCTCCCCCAAAACTTTTGGAAACTTTTCGTAAAATCAATAAATATAACACTATTTTTGGGCGGATGAATGCAACCTGAAAAATTTCTTCGCGCTTCGCGCGATTTAGTGTCCAAGTCCATACACGTCTTGTTTCTAATATCGGAATCCCGAAAAAAATTCTTCTGCAAATACCCATAATTGAATTTAGCTGCATTCTCATGAGAATACAACAGTATCAGTACATAAACGAAAGTAGCCCGAGCTCGCTGGGTTGATTGAGTCTAGGGGTGTCAGTACAGTAAGGGGTTGGTGACTGTGAGTTCCGGCAATTGCCGTACCGGGACACACGAAGACATTTAAGGTAGGCTGTCCGCAAAGTCCGCTCTCAAAATGATTGACAACTATAAAACCGACGCATGTATTCCGAAGCCTTCGATATAGATTTTCGGGTGCTTAAATGGCTGGCGCCTTCTGCCCCTCCAACATAAATACGACTGGCCTACCGTTAAAAAGTGCTAATTTGGAATCGCACGAATCTGATTAAAGGAGTTTCTTTAATTTGGTCTGGTATGTATCAGCAATTCCAATCTTTAAAGTATAGCGTCAATCTTTACCAGAGGTTGATAAATAACCGTGCTTGAACGAAGTAATTAATAAGACCGAAATCCACTTACTCACGCACCAATGTTATTGATCAAATTATTTCATTGATCCAAAAACATTTTACGATCCGCGCGACAGGTCCAAAATTCACACTGATTGTTCATCACCTAATGTCAGCGATTTGATATGAACGAGTGCCGAAAATCCATTTCCACAAAGATAGGTGGTGGCGAAGGTAACGCTTCCGACGACACCTTTGCGGCTATGATGGCAACATACATGGACCAATATAACTTCCAGCATAGTCATTTCTATCTAACAGCTCATCGAGAAGTTATTCTGGAATAGCGGTCGTGTATATCATAGGAGAAAATGGATCTCTGCACCAAAATCCCAACAAAACATCCCTGAACAGCAATATGTTAGTATGAGTAGGCTATTGGCAATATTACAATTAAAATGACTTGAACAGTGGAATATTTCATCTCAGACGACCATTCTATGTTTATGTGAGTCCTGAAGTTTTAGCAGTTATGAAGCGAAAGTGCTTCGTGATTTCTCTAATTTAAAACAAACTAAAAATTACGTTATGAATCATTTTGCAAATTTGAAGGTTTCGCGGACCTCTTGAAAATGATTTGCGGACTTCCGGATGAGAACCACTGCCCTGAATAGTCTTGCCGTATGGTATGAACATAGTTCAAGTGTGCCCCCTGAATGTTCGATTACACCACTTCTATCAGCTCTCCCGGTAAACGTATTTGCAATATGCAAGTAACGATATAATGAGCCCATTTCATTCATTAACTATGAAAAATTTTCGCGCATCGCGTGAAAGTATTCACCCCGAGTTTTCAACAATCATTATATTATCACGTCACTTTATGAATCAGTGGAATATTTTCCCTAGATGTTGTGTTAGTCATCCAATAAGGGCCCAAGACCATCGTTTTTAACCTATTTTTTACTTATCTTTAAGGGGGTTGGGCTCATTTACGTCATCGAATTTTTCGCCCCCCCTAAATATTTTTTCTGGCTACGCCCCTGTCGGGTATATCTATTTTATATACTGTATAAATGCATCTACAATACATTAAGATTAATAACACATTTTTTCTATCTTTCTTTCTATGCATTATGATTTTAAAGTCTTGTTACAGTATCGATCATAGCAGAAATAATGGTTAGGTGTGTTGAGCTTAAGATTACTGGTCACCGACCTCATAAACATCTAACGCACTGGATTTACCTTGCGTTCGTCGACCTCAAATAGCGACATGAATGTTATCAATATATGGAAATTATGAATGATGATCGGAAATGAGTTATAAGAATGACATCAGATCAGTAGGATAATCATTTTAAAGAGTCGCCTACAATAATGTAAAAGCGGTGTCTAGCCCCCATCATCAAGAATAGCGCATCGGGTCCATAGAGATAAAGAGGACGGGAATTTCACCTTCCAGGAAAACTAAAAGTGAGCCGGTATTGCTATGTACTAGAAGTATACATTCAAACAGGCTCGGCGCGGCGGAATAATTTATATATGGTTATCTGCATTTCGCGCGACGCAGGATTTCGCATTGCACTGCTTGACTACTTCGATCAAGATAAAAAAAAAACTTCCAAAAGACCTATATACGTTGCTTGGTCGACTGATATTGGCTAGTTCATAATTGCATAATTGGTATTACTGCCCACACAGTCGCCATAGGCCGTGAGTAGGTTTGGGTGGAGGTGCTGACATTTTATCAGTAATCAGCACGCCAAATTGAGAGTTGGGTCGTGGAACATTTGCAAATCGACTATAAAAAGACTGGGAAAAGCTGATGGAAAATTTCGCAAGTTTGCGGTAATATCATGTTGCGGTACTGCAACAGCATTGTAATCGGATTTTCCTGCATACCACGAGTAAACGATAACGTCTACGTTCAACTGGCTGTCGCATTTGTGAAAAGGCTTGGTACGCTAATCCACCCTGCCTCAACTAAACAAGGTCCTACACTCGTAGGTCGACGTGGGATGTAAATGATGGTCGGATTGCAAACATCAGAGAAATGAAACCCGCCTAGGCCTACTATTGCTCGGGACGAAGCGGAGAAATAAATGAATGCTTTACGAACCTTCCACCCATGAGATATTCTTGAACGCCGGCTTTGGATTTTCTATTGCGATAACCAAAGTACACTCCAATCGCAGCAGATATTAGAAGCATAATAATGAACACAGCATAATCCGCTGCTGCCAGCGTCGTTGGCTCCCGTATAGCCATGGTGGATATATCACAGTGAGCACAATCTACTCTGTCGTTTCAATGCAATTGGCCCGTCATCGTGGAAGTCAAACTTTGAATAATCTGCAACGTAAGCTAAGATCTACCAACATCCGGACGACTGAAATGGTAACAGAACTTGTGAAAAACACTTCCACGGATTTTAGAGTGTATAGTATAGAGAATGCGCCACCAACACTCCTTCGGTCTTGCACAACTTATCAAATCCGATAGAAACGTTGTAGTTTTATTGTTTCCGTCGTAGCAAAGGCTCGTCAATGATTAGCAGGAACGTATGGTATTATAGTCTCCAGAAAGAATTTCACCTCACTATTGTATGCAATTTGCATAGATCACGTGTTACTATTCCCAAGCCCACATACAAACACATCGCTTTGCAGTACCTACGGTGATACGCCTGAATAGACAATGATTTTACTTCAAAGCGAAAATACCAACTCGTATATACCAGAAATCCAGGTAATTATATTTGAGTGAAGAAGAATACCCTGATATTTAAATGAGTAACACTTGGTTTCAGACTGCCGATTGATTAATAATCCGAGTCCCCGAGCAAAGTTGCAGCAAAAGCGACATTTAATATATGCGATGATAAATCATTTATATCCATTGATTGCCGAAATTACCGACAGTATATGTGTGGCACTCTGAAGCACTGCACCGTTATTGCAAATCGTTAAAATCTTCTTTGTTGTCAGTGGAACGTCGATAATTTTTTGTCCACATCTTAATGAAAGCAGTACGATTCGCTGTATTGTAATTTTAGTTGAGGCATTTACTGATATCAATGATGTTTTTTTGGTCGTGCTGACATACCGGGGCCGATACCAGTGCACCATTTCGGCTTACAGAGTTATAGAAACTTACATATCGGTATCCATATCGGTTTCACTTTTCAAACCTTTTGATTCCCTTTAGTGTGACACCCGAAACGTATTCGAGTGTAAATAAAGGTACACTTACATTCTATCATAATATTCAAATGACACAATAAAATAAATACATTGTTTGTTACGACTTTCATTAGAAGGCAAAGAAGCTGTGGAGTATTATTTGCACTTTCTATTGTCGATCTGAGCCCCATTATATACAGTTTCACGAACGGATATTAGTAAGAAAGGAACGAGTTAATATCCGTTGTGTATAGCCTACTAAATGTTATAACTAATGACATGGTACACCCACACTATACCACATGAAAATACTGAGGACTTTAATCTTGATCGAAGTGAGAGCAATATAAAATTGTCAACGATCCTCGATACTAGATATGTAAAATAATATCGAGACGAAATGAAATTTCGATGTTAAAAAAGGCTTACATGTAATCGCATCTACAGACCAAAACCCATATCTCAGATAATAATTTTAACCCGTTGTGGGTTTGGGAGAATATAATATCATGTTTTGGACATCTTGTGTTTATTTCAGACTAGAAGTGTCTCAAACCAAGTAGGTATACCTAAATTTAGGACTGGATGTGGTCGCGAATGCACTCAAATCAGGATATAAGTGAGCGGATTTGATTATGCTGAAATCATTTATATATAATAATTCCTGTCAAGCCAATGTTTCTAACCACTAGTCATCTGTATATCCGGCGCAAATTATTCCTGCTCTCATAACTCGAAATATTTAGGCTATTTGAGAATGAATGTGATGTGTTCGTCATTCCTATACTAGGGATGGTGTGACAGTGAACGTGAGGTTAACGTTCGCGTTCTGTGTGTGAACCTCACGAATTTAGAGGTTCGCGTGTTCACAAATTAACCTTGGTAGGCTCTGCACTGTGGAAATTTTTCATATATTACAATTTTCACGTCAATTTAACATTTTTAGTTGAAATTTATTGCATTTCAACTGCGGGCCACTCCATGCATGGCGTTGGCAGTTTAAAGAATCAACACTAAACGAGCATGCACCTTGACAATCTCAAAAGTTTCACTTGCTTTGTTACGAAAGTTTGCTCGAAATATCCCGCTTTCCGTTCATGAATATTTAGTGAATCTTTGCAGTGAGCTTGACCCGAAATCACACAAAAAATCAAGAGCGAAATATAGTAAACATGTAGGTAGTCAGCAAATGACGTTTATTCAACCAATCAATAGCATTCATATCGTTGTCTGATGTAAAATATCTAGCATCCGTACGGGGTCAATCTCGATTTCATATGTTTATTGTATCATAAAAACCAAATCTGAGCGATTGAGGTGTTGGTTACTGCTGTATAACTTGTTAATGGGGTAATATCGGTAGCAAGTATAAAAACCCGTTTACACTCAGCTCAATGTCAACGCAGTCTGGAACACCGTTAACGCGTACGCTTATATGCCCTAGCAAGTTCTGGTCGAAATTGTTGGCAAAGCGACGGAAGATATTTGATTTTATGGGATTATTATATCATTTGATTGCCCCAGTTGATGCATTTTGCGACATTTAAAAAGTCAGTATGTACTTCAGCATTGTGGCCATATGTGGCATGAGTCGTCGATAGGTATCGTGTACACTGCACATTAATATAGGCTATAACTTCCCTGAAGTGTAGGGTTGGAATTAGCAATACGACATCACCTGACGTCATGAGGTTACGTTCGCATTCACACAGAACCTTTCAAGAAGGTTCGCGTTCACGCGAACTTGAACCTTTTAGAGGTTCACACCATCCTACTATCATTCACCCAAAGAAGTCCTGGCGCAAAAATCGTGTGGACCAGCGTAATCCACAAGTTATAACCCTTGGGAATATTTCAAATGATATTAGTTCTCATAAACAAGAAAGTACTCCAACTATTAAATAGTATATTCATATTGAAATGAACCCGAATATTTTCGGCTGACACTCGTCAGGGGTAATCGTCAGCAACTAGTAGAGAATTGGAAAGAACATTGTATATCCAGGGCCGTAACAGCAATTCGTCAGGCCCCCCCCAAAACTTTGGTCTTGGGCCCCCCATAGGGTTATAGACCGAACTTCTGGGGGGCTTCGCCCCCAGACCCCCCTCCGGCGATACACTGTTTACCACTATTCTTCTTAAACTTTGGGACTTTGTTTAGTGCATCAGTTTTTGTCGCCCAAGCGCGCGAAGCGCGGAAAATTTATGATTTCATCAGTCAGTATGATCGGGAATTGCGTATTTGTTATCAATTTTTATCTTCTCTCTGCTGACGTAATCAGATTTGCCGGTAGAGCTGAGTGAGGTGTGTTTGAAAAGGTAGGACCACTCAATAATAATCAAACAGCACCTCGTCAGGCACCCATCACGTTGTTCGCGTTTGTCACGAAATTATCTGTTCTGTATTGTGAGCCGAGCGATAGCGAGGCGCGAAAATTTTCGATAATTTATGATAAAATCGGTCAATCAGATCGGTGATTGCATATATATTATGCTATCAATTTATTGTCCTCTCTACTCACTTAATTAGATTTACCGGTTGAGCTGAGTGAAGTGTCTTGAAAACGGGAGGGCCCGTAAGTATTGATTAAACATCTTCGGGCGGGCGGACCCGTTGATATGACTTCGTTATGGTGTTATTTCGTGACTTCCAGTCTGCTATATCAAAAAATATAGAATTGCCCAAACGTAGGCTTCTAAACTAAGAGACGCACACGATTTCAAATTGGTATTTCTTCACTGGCATAAAATTTTCCCCAGCGGGATGGTAATTGTCTCGCGAGGTTCAGGTTGCAAAGACAGGAACATTCGGCGCCAGTCATTCAGGAGCCTATGGACAATTGAACCTATATGTATTTTGTATAGCCTGTATAACGAAGTTTTCGGTCTGCATAAGGGCATAGACCTTTTCGGCCAAGCTTTTCTCGCTACCGATCGTTCTGGCACACTTCTTGGAGTCGCATGTTATATGGCCTAAAACTTGATTGTATGTCTTGGTGGGCCGTGGCGCGGTAATGGCCCAATATCTAATAACATAGAAAAATGACTGCTTGAAATCGCGCGCAGCGCGAAAATATTTTGAAAAATTTGCATAAATTTTCAAAAAATACGCTATGATTTATGCTAATTCACGAAATAATTTTGGGCCCCCTTCGAGCTCGGGCCCCCCCCAATTGGGGGGTTTGGGGTGCGGCAGTTACGGTGCTGTGTATATCAACAATCGTATCACAAAATATGACGTCACCAGCATGAAATTTCAAATGAGAGAGCGTTCAATGTACTATTTTTAGGTGGTACACGAACTCCTTTTGTTGTACCATGTGTACCACCTAAAAATAGTACATTGAACGCTCTCTCATTCGAAATTTCATGCTGGTGACGTCATATTTTGTGATACGATTGTTGATATACAATGTTCTTTCCAATTCTCTACTAGTTGCTGACGATTACCCCTGACGAGTGTCAGCCGAAAATATTCGGGTTCATTTCAATATGAATATACTATTTAATTGTATATTGAAGTTCTGTACCTCCAAGAAGTACTCCAACTATATTCCCTGATACTAGCATAGACGTTCTTCCTGCATTTCAACAAATTAATGTCATCTTTGAATTTAAGTACCACTGTGATTGTGGCTACGTGAGAAGAACGACACAGCATTTGCATGACGGTATAAAACAACATGCCCCTAGATTTATTATAACGTCTGCATCAAGCTCACTGAAAAGGCTGCCCCTAATTCATCCGCTGAAGCTTGAATAAGAACATGCAACGGCCATGAGCTCTGTTGTTGGTGAACATTTATTGAATGATAATTTTATATTTGTACGAAAGATTGGAACGACAGGTTTCGTGTCGTCGAGAGAGGTCGTTCGTCCTTTCATTTATGCACTTTGGAGCCGACTATTATCAAAATCCAGCATCCCAGCTTGTGCTACCAGGAGTTCGTGCATCACATAAAAAGAGTACATTGATCCTAAGCCATCTGTTCTGTATAGAAAGTTCATTCGAAATCTCTGCTAGCTGCTGACGATTACCCCAGACGAGTGGCAGTCGAAGATATCCGGGATTATTTCAACATGAATATATCATTCAATTGTAAATTTAAACAAGATAGTCTTCTTTGATTTTTTTCGAATAAGCGATTTTAGTCCTTACTGTAGGGCTATCATATATTGAGATTCGAAAGAGAGGACACTTTTCAAAATTTTTAAAAGCTATGATACCGAAGGAGAAAACAGGAGATTCTTGGAATTTTTTCAAGTGATAGCATTAGGTGTACTTGAAAAATAAATGAGCAAAGGACATTTTTCCGACTCGACTCCCGTAATACCCGTTTCATCCAATGTTACATGGATTGATTAAAGAAAAATCATTTGTTCGATCTCGCTCCCGAGATACCCGTATTTTTCGTTTCATTTTTTGCAAGTATTTTAACACTTTTTTTTTTACAAAAAGAAGACAAACTTCGAAAAAAGGACCTTTGGGCATCCACCGAAGAGACTTTCGATTTCTTCAAAAAACAGGACATCTGGTAACCCGACCGCACAGTCGAAATTCGGTCTGCATCCACTGAACCAATACACTATTGCGCAGTACACATCAAATAAATGCGGGTCTGTCACCATTGAACTTCGCGATTGTAACGCAACTTGTATCTGCGCATACTGAATTATATCGTATAAGTAAGTAGTCGTGTTAGCTTTTTCAACTATTTTCCATGCGAGAGTTTCCAAGAAAGTTTCTCACGCACCCAAATGGTAAATTGTTTTGCGTCTTGGGTAGTCATTTCGTGAACTGTGACAGGCGCTTTATTTATTTATTTGTTATATTTATTTGTACCATAATGTTTAATGCAACTACTGAAATTCTTCATAGGTCCAGATTTCGGTAAAATAAAGTTTTTTCATGCAAATATATGTCATTTCTCAAGTCACAAAGTTTTTTCAGGCCAGGCTACTTTGTAAGGGCGGACAGTTTCAACCAGAAATGAAGAAAAGTAGCACAGTTCTATCATTAATTGCGAAAACGCCCAATTTACATACTTGATGGCTAAACTTTGTCAAAATTAGGTTTTAACGTCAAAAAATGTCAACATTTTCATTTTTTTAGGTCACAATCTTCCGTTTTTTTAAGTAAAAATAAGTCGCCCATCTTATGAGGATGAGTTCTCATTTGATATAAACCTTGCTTCATTCAATGTCCAAGTTTTCGCCAGTTCAGTAATTCTAATCTAATTCGAAAAAAATAAGGTGTAGCTAATTTGGAAAAACTGTGTATCTATAATTCCAACTCTAATCTAATCTAATTTGTTCAAATCTGCTTCTCTGACACTTTTCTTTGTGTATTTCAGAGCTTCGAATCGTACCATACTGGATTTGTCAACCCGGAAGAGAAAACAAAGCCGACACCTTTTCGTGGGTTTTCAGCATATTCGTAACGTTTGTTTGCGTCATCTTCCCGCTAATCTTGTTCTCGAGCGACGTGGCTTTCTACATAACGTGCACCGACCATTACAACCACACGGCGGAGATTTTGGAAAAAGTTCGCGCTGAGGGCGCGGAACAAGGCAGTATCGCGCAGCGCAATTATAAGCGAGGAGAAAAATGGATATTATCGAGAAATCCGACAATGCAGAATAAAGAAAATCGTAATCTGGCGACGGACAATGGTGTTCACAATGCGCGGAAATACCGTGATGGAGTTTTAAAAGGTGACAGCCAGCTTTGGACAACTATAGATAAGTCTACTTGTCTATAGAGACCAGGGGTGGGCAAACTACGGCCCGCGGGCCACATGCGGCCCGCAAGACCGTTCTGTGCGGCCCGCGAGAGTCTAAAGAAACTTTTTAAAAATATTGATAAAAATGGGTACTAAAAATCGAAATAATGCAGGGGCCTGATTAAACTATTTCTTAGTATATTTCACCGTGATAATTCTAAGACAGTGGTTCTCAAACTGAGGGACGTGAAAGCATCAGCAGTGGGGCGCGAAGCTGAGCTCGACAAAAAAAATGTTCGCGCTCCGCGCGATTTACCAACAGTTTCATAGCTGTTTCTCTGTGTTTAGTTTGAATTTCACATTTGAAAATCTCTCATCCGTAGTCGTAACCTTCCATGCCATCAAACTATCAGTTAAGTTTGCTAGCAACCTGGTTGCGTTTTGTGACATGACGATAAGGGGGCGCGAAATCTTTCACCATCATAAGGGGGGGGGGCGAGTTTTCAAAAGTTTGAGAACCTCTGTTCTAAGGTAAATACTTCCAATATTATTTTTGATGTTTAATTTCTGGCGCGACAGCCCGATCTCAAGGCCCACAAAGTTTGAAAGGTTTCAACTGCTAAACATCACAGAAATCCTAAACGAGATTGACATAATTCGGATCACGAGTGGGATTTCAGATTGGCCACTCCAGTTTTAACTATTTCAGTAAAGTGCTTATAAAATCCGATTCGCACGTGTCTTAGGTAGATTCGTTCTATGTATGCGTAGAATTGGGGCATTTATATTTTATCCACACATAGTAGAAGCGTGTTTGGAGCTAACATGGTTATGATTCTGTGAGCATTATGTGTCCTAGAACTGAGCCAAAAGTGAAAATGGTAAATCTATGAACAGATCGCTGCTCACAGATTTTATATTTCAATCCAGTTCTAAGAATCGGGACAACCGACTTTCATCTCTATAGTTTTGACAAATTGGTTATTGAGGTCGACCAGCCTATGAAATCTAGCCACTATCTTTCTGACGCGTGTACGATATCATCAAAGCAATGTTTGGTTTGTTTGAAATATCATCTCCATGTCCTCACTATAAAATCAAATACCTTTATTGCGTTTTGGTTTATAATCCCATTTTATATAGTGCGGCCCGCGAATGGATTCAGATGTTGAATGCGGCCCGCGAGCTCAAAAGTTTGCCCACCCCTGATATAGACTAATTAGCGCGAAACGCTGTAAATCTAACTCTAATAGAAAACGTGAAATGTTTCTTTGCTCTAATTCTTCTTCTAATTATCTTATCTAATTTGTGAAATGTCTCTATCCTCACATTTTAATTCTATTCTAAAATCCGCTTTTCCCTAAAACGGATCAAAGTGATATTTGAACTGATATAAGTGTATTATATATCTAAAGGCGGCACGGACCAGGCCTAGTATAGGCCATGCACGAACACAATAGTTATTGCCATGCGTCTCATAATGAATCCAAGTTTTCCATCCTGATAAATATGGCCATAAAACTACATTCGTTGGCGATCAATATTTTCGACTTTGAATAGTACCAAGACATAGCTGCGTTCCAATCTAACTGATGTTCACGTGCAGTCTTTACTGACATGCAGCCAGAGTTCAAAGAACTTGTTGACAACTTTAATCGATCACAGATGTCTCATTGACTTCAACAGCTAATGAATTAGGCTAGCGAGCCTATTACACGTTAATAAATTCATTCAATATTGTTCTTGGTTTCTATGGTTGAAGTTAAATTAAATCCGTTTATTCCTCGTATAGGTTGATAAATAAGCGATTCATGTATCGATTCACGAATCCGGCCCACCAAGTAGGGGAGATGTGGTACCGACGGATCAAAAATTGCAAAATGATCTCTGGCCCTCAAATCTTCAGCCGAGAATAGCAGATCTGTTGCTGCCTCGACACTTCGATACAAGCTCTACCTATCTATCGGGTACAGTTACATGAATATCCGCCTTTTTCAAAAAATATTTATAAACGTATCATCTGTCCCCACCCGGTGGGTCCAAAGGCACACGACCATGGGACCTATGAGATATACGCTCAAAAACTCAAATTTATCAACTCGTCTTGTTGCGTACTATAATATAAGCTACAGCAAGTCAATGTACAATGTTTCGTCGCCACCTTCAAAAATAAAATAGATATCATCAACTAAATTGTTGATAATAAAATCACGTTTTGATTTACGCCCAAACTTACAAAAATTAATGCCACATACATACTATACCCGCAAATCGACATTTTGACTTTCAAATACCTCGTAATAGCGATACAATACCACAAGTAACTGTGATTTACAGCCTCTATATATGTAGGTGTGTTTCTGTTGCTGCTGTCCATCTATTTTGCTTGATTTGGCTATGGTACCATATAGGTCCCACACCCTATAAATATTGTACTTAAATTGAAAATAGTCCACTCAAGGATGGTATTGATTCAAAAAATATGTGTCATTATATATCCTGATATAAGCCCTATACTTCACATCAAAAATTATGGCTGGTTTGTTAGTCTGGGAGGTGATATAGAAAAATGTATCTGTCGATCCAAATTTACTTTACACCCCCTAAAACGTAAATCATTTGTCACAGACCCCATAACACACGCAGGTCGAAGTTTTTTGCATGTGAGGAAAGATTCTGCCGGCATACCATTGTCGAGAAATTCGCGTACTGTAATTATGTAATTATCACCGAGAATTTTTCAAGTATTTCCGGTCCCAGTGTCTCATCGTTACCACATCTCCCCTACTACATTTTTCCATATCAGGCTCGCCGACTGGAGAAGTTTCCCGCTCCTGGTATAGTGCGAAGCGAACCAAGCTTGATGTACAGATATTTGCCAATAAAATTCTGATGAGTATGAGCTCTGATTTGTTATGAACCGGGGCCCCCGATATCGTAGGCAAGTATGAACTAAACTTGATTCGATTAACGAGCTTTCGCGAATTCGGTAATTCCAATTCTATAATATGATTTGAACCAAATTGTGAAGATATAATGCTAATTCTAATCTAATGTGGAAAAATTGTGTAGCCTTAATTCTAATGCCATAGTCTAATTGCACATAACCTGTGTAGCTGTAGTTCTAATTCTAATGTAATTTGGAAAGTTCGAAAATTTACTATTTGTCCAAGTCTGATAGAACAGCGTCCCTGCTATAGATAAACCTCAAGCAAGAGATTCTGGTGTCTGGAGTTGTTATGGTTCATATATTGACTTGCTATGGACCTATACATATGGATTTCTACTTGGATGACCGCATTCCGACACCTTCGAAAGACTAATCCGAACGCACTTTACACTCAACAGGAACAGCCGAGAATCAGAACGAATCATCGTGCGCAGATGTCGATGTAGTACTTAGTTTCATGAGGACCGACGAGGCCCCAAACGAATTAGAAGCCCATCGGCACGTTACGGTTGATATTTTCGAACCGGTGTTCATTCTAGGATCTTTTCCCTCGCTCGTTTTATGCATATTGACCAGGTGAACATTGAGGACTTGTTCTTTTGGAGTACGTAACGCGGGTATTGAACGGCGTCCTTCTAATGCTGCTCATAGCGTATGTGAGTAGCGGTGCCATGTATTATTAATGCTCATGGAAATATGTTTCCGGATATGTATTCTACAATCTGATTCGTAGCAGTAAATACAGCTGATAGCCTTCTTTATTTTTAATCACCTTTATTCAGAGTGTGAAACGAATGTGCTGCGAAATGACGGGACGACTATTTAAATACGCGTTTAGGTATAGGCCTTGATTGCATTTAAAATAAAAACCAATTTCAAACAAACATGTCCAAAACATAGTCCTGGTTCGAAACGTGTTTTTTATTGTTTTTTCTTTTGTTTTTTGTTTTGGCATTGACGTGGTGAATCTCCAACTGTGACGTCCTAGTGAATTGACATTGACACTTGAAAATATAGGGGAAACACGCCGGGTTGTAATGACTCTACTCACGATTTTTTGATGGCTCGACTCGACTCGAGTCAATTTGTGCATTGACTCGAGTCATTGCGCATGACTCGAGACTCGGACGGCCAAGACGGACCTTTCATTATAATTTCGAAAAATAGTAAAGTAGCCACGCTAATGGGATTTCGTGTATTGGTACTGGGACTTGAAAATGCATCCAGAAACTGCTAAAAGTGAGGAAAATTAGTATATTATGAATGCGACCTATTCGATATCACCAAACAGAGTTATAAAAAATAGGTTTAACAAGACTTAAACAGGAAACTGAGCAGGCAACACAATGACTCGGACTCGGACTCGAGTCATAATACCATGACTCGGAATCGACCCTTTGCTCGCTGACTTGGAGTCGGACTTGACTCGAGTCAAAACTATAAAATGGAGATTCACTTGTGACTCGGAGCCTTGTGACTTGATCATAACCTTGTAAATACTGCTTTTTTGACGAAAAAGGCTTCCTACTAAGGATGGTGTGAACGTGAGGTTCACGTTCGCGTTCTGTGGGTGAACCTCAGTAACTTCAAGGTTCACGTTCACAAATGAACCTTGGTAGGTTCTGCACTGTGAACTTTTTCATATATTACATTTTCTACTTCATCTTTGGTTGAAATTTGTTGCATTTCAACTGCAGGCCACTCTATCAATGGCGTTGGCAGCATAAAAAATCCACACTAAACGAGCATGCACCTTGACAATCTGAAACATTTTACTCGCTTTGTTACAAAAGTTTGCTCGAAATGTCCAGCTTTCCATTTGTGAATATTTAGTGACTCACTGCTGTGAGCTTGACCCGCAATCGCACAACATCAAGAGCGAAATACACTGCGTGTAAGTCCGCGAATGATACTAATTCAACCAATCAATGAAATTGATATCGTTGTTTGATGTAAAAAATCTAGCAGGCGTATGGGGTCCATCTTGATTTCATATGTATATTGTATCATAAAAACCAAAGCCGTGCGATTGGGGTGTTGGCTATAACTGCTGTATAACTTGGCAATGGGGTAATATCGGTAGCAAGTATAGAAACTCGTTTTACACTCTGCTCAATTCTACACTCAACTCTGTTCACACAGAACCTTTTAAAAAGGTTCGCGTTCACACGAACCTGAACCTTTCAGGGGTTCACACCATCCCTACCTCCTACCCCTGTCATCAACAGACCAAAAATATATATAACCAGAACTACATCGTCATGCAGCAATTTTACGGTCAACGGTCATCATCATGCAGTCAATAAGAACATCGATTCTGTACCAATGATCTATAACTACGTGCTATAGCGGCTGAACCGACCACGATTTCGACGGTTTCATCCATTCCATATCGCATATGTCGACTATCTATAGGGCGGAAATCGTCCGTAGGCTCATACCACGTGTTTATGGAAAGTATTTACACAATTATAGCATGATTATACAAATTTCGAAAACCAAACACATTTTTTCTAAAAGAGCATTGTTTTAAAACACTATTTGTTTAAGTGCAGCCCTAGATCGGCCTATCTACGTACATCCATGTCTCCCACCAGAAACCACGTATGGGTTGCCTACCTGTCCTATGCTGCGCGTTTTCCACAAATTATTATTAATTAATTCAAGGCATTTCAGTGGCGCTTATAGCCTTTTTAGGCCTTGTGCACCACGGCATGGATATTGTACAGTTCAATGACATTGTCTTTTCAGTATCTTTAACTTTTTCTTTTTGCATCGTTCTTCAATTGCTTCGTAATCGCTTACTTTTCATTTCACTCTTCACACTTCATCGCAATCTCCCATGTATTCAACTTCGGGTCTCGGATGCCGACTTTTTGCAGCGTGGCTTGCTGTGTTTCTGGGCTTTTCAAGACACTGTTAGTACAGCGGGATCAGCGATGAGGAGCCCAGATAAACCTCCGACACATAGAAACTAGGCCGAGCAAGGGTTCGAACCATTTTCCTCAAATTGACACACAATTAGGATGGAAGCACCCTAACCTGCCCTGCACCTTCGTAATTTACTGCATTCGGCACCATCGGGTTGTGATATAACGAATAAATTTTGCACGTGGCAGTCTTTATTTTGCTCACTTCCAAGACAGTGCACTAATTTATAGAGATAGCTCCGCACAAAGCTCTAATATGCCACATAACCAGATTATCCCTTATTGCAGGCTATGGTGATATTGGTAACAGGACACAGTAATATTCTTTCTGCGTTTGTCATGAACTTGGCCTGCATGCCACTACAGCTAATCACCGGCGCGTTGAGTGTCCACTCGGCTTCCTATCATCTCGGAAAGACGGGATTCGAGTCAGTGGCGATTTCATTTTGACAGCTCAACAAAAAGAACTTTTGGTGTGTTTAATGAATTCATATACAGGTGTTGGCATTGCGCTGAAGACGGGGATTGTTCGGGTATGCAACCTCTGTGGTGGCTGTACGACGGATTGACTAAAGTATTGTTGATTTCCGTACTGACGAAGATTCTCGATGGAGTCGCTGGTGGCATCGTATTATGTGTGGTGAGAATACTTTCGAACAGCAGCCGTTTCATCTAGTTGCACAAAAATTACGCGATACACGAACATTATGATATTCTAAATCTATCACTTCGATAAGCGGACTTAAAGTTTCCGACGATTCAATATAAGCGCACTTCAATCGGCTAGGTACGTCCACAGATATAAACCTATATCCGGGTTTGTTCTGGCCAGCACATTGGGTATTATAGCTATAGGTATGAAATGACTATTGAAGATTTATGACCCGAGCTGACAACAGACATGGAAAAATATATAACTTTGGTTGTCTGAGAGTAATTCGAGCGAAATGGCGGTAATATAATTCTAATCTAATTTGTGAAATATTTCTATTCTCTAATTGTAGTTCGAATCTAAATTCTGGTTTTCCTGAAAATGCTATAGGAGAACTGTGGGTCAAACATAAGCCAATCATGGTGCAAAGACATTTTCCATTACCACGCTAATTAGAATGGACTCTGATTTGGTATGATCTGAAGTTGAATTTAGTTTTATTCGTGTCTAATTCAGAATTTGATTCAATTTCAAAGATATTGCGAATTTAGTAATTCTAGTTCGAACATAATTTGGAAAACACTCTGTAGCTGCAATTCTAATTTTAATCTGAATTTGACTATGAAAAGCTGAAAATTTTCTAGTTGACAATATTGAATTGTTTATCCATGGCCTAATCTTATACATGATGGCTTGCTGGTGAAAAGCTCTACCATCACTAAAGTTATCGTCGATTTTGTATAAGCAAATTGTGTAAAATTTCCAAATATATCCTGCTAACTATCTTACGTGCCTACTATCGGAAGGGGCATAGGTATTATATGGAATATCTAACCAAACGGGTGTTGATTTTCTCATCGACGGATAATTTTAGACCTTGATATTTAGGATATGGTATTACCACGGAAGCGAATTATATTGTATGCCCACCCACAGTTAAAAATATTTCATAAACTGATCTTTCCATAATACAGGTGATTTCGCGCAAATTTCGGAAACACGCGATCAGAACATTTTGGCACAACGTCTTCCGCTACGTATTTTTCTTTCTCTCTGTTATTGTCTGCTGTACCGTCTCGCCAATTATGGTTATCACACCAGCAATGATGGTAATGAGGTAAGGATATTTGTGAACCGAGAGTTCCTGTTAGAATGCCAACGCGATGCCTGTTTATTCAGGCTTGGATTTATGGAGCTGGCGACGCCTTTTCCGGGACGTGACGGAATACAGCTAGCATTGACTGTTCTGATGACCCAAGGGGTCATAATGTGGAGTCTATCGTTTGCGTCATTGGCCATATTCACGGCGTATAATATGTACGTCTATTTCAGGAAAATGGGACGCGATTAGTTTGATTACATGACATTTAACGGATCACTGTGAATTGAATATAAGTGTTAAAATACCATTTTGCGCATTCTTATTTACCCGTTTTACAGTGGTAGAAAATCGAACGCTTTTTCTGCTGGTGTAGCTATGCATGATGTATCTGATATCACATATGTATAATTACGCATTGCAGTATTGCAACGCATATGATCGAAGCACATGATTAAATAGTGACTCTTCCTTGATATAACATGAAGTCTGAAGCCATGAAGCCAGCAGGTGAGCTATATACTATAGGCTTTGTCAAAGCCCGGCGACAATTATCCCCACGTCTTAAATTTACAACAATCGAAGATGTATACATGTATCACAAAGGTATTGGGTTACACGGCTTTGTAAAAGCTACACCGCAGAATGTTCAATACATACACTAGCGTTCATCGATAGGGTCTTGTAGGACTTCGGCGCCGTAATTACGTTTTCGCAGACATTGCACATGACAGCCTATTAGAAAGTCATGAATCAGGAGTCTGATATACGCATCTCGCTGTCAAGCATTATGGGTCACATCAGCAGGCAGAGAGTAAGATACATTCAGATGGAGCTGCGTAGATGTGCCACGGACGCGAGGATTGAAAACGAAGGCAAATTTTGGAAGCTTCTGGAAAGTAATGGATTGAGGTCTGCGGCGATGGCGACTTTGCAACGATAGGTTTGGTTGGTAACCTTCGCTATTATTCGTAGATTGCCGGACAGGACGGCTGAAAGCCAGGGTTGTAACCAAGTCACAAGGCTCCGAGTCACAAGTCAATCTCACTTTTATATTTTTGACTCGAGTCAAGTCGAGTCATTTTCAATTCCCACCGAGTCAAGTCCGAGTCCAAGTCAGCGAACAGTGGATCGAGTCCGAGTCATGGTATTATGACTCGAGTCCGAGTCCAAGTCATTGTGTTGACTGCTCAGTTTCCAGTTAAAGTCTTCCTAAACCCACTTTTTTAACCCTGTTTGGTGATATTGAATGGTTCGCATTTATAATATATCAATTTTCCTCACTTTTAGCAGTTTCTGGTCGCATTTTCAAGCACCAGTACCAACAAACGAAATCCCAATAGTGTGTTGGCTTCGAAATTACAATGAAATGTCGGTCTTCGCCGTCTGAATCTCGAGTCAATGACTTGCTTCGAGTCATGTGCAATGACTCGAGTCCAAGTCGAGTCAATACACAGATTGACTCGAGTCGAGTCGAGTCATTTCCGTATTTTGAGAAAATGACTCGAGTCGAGTCGAGTCATCCGAAAATCGCGACTCGAGTCTGACTCGAGTCGAGTCATGACTCGAGTCATTACAACCCTGCTGAAAGCTTCCTTGCTTTAATCAAAGATCAACGAGGGATAAATGTGTAAACTGCTTCCAGATGTTTGAAAGAGTCTCAGAGATTGACACGTAAGTAATACATTCAACTCGGTGTTTGCAACATTCATTATCTTTTCAATTCCGATGGCAGGACTATTCATTATGCTATGTTTTAGTTGTATAAATTGATACAAACTCCCATTAATACACTTCAATACGGATGGGTAGCTCTATATATATTTCATGCTCCGCTCTAAAGATCGCATTATAGTGTGGTTGAATCCATTTACCAATTGAGGATGAATAATTCAAACTGGAGAGAGCTGTAGAAATTATCCTGGTGTAGAACCCTAAACCATTCGTGAGGAGTAGGGCTGTTCAAAAAAAAAACTTATGTAAAAAACTTGCGGTTATTTGATAAAATTGTTAGGTTGGCTACAAAAAAACGTTGCACAGCAAATTTGGCTCAATACCAACAACTAGATGTGAAGCTATTACAGAAGTTCGAAAGTTTTGAATTTATTATAGAGACAAAAAAATTTTCTCAAATTTTACTGTTAACCGCATGAAATTGTTGATTTGTCTAAATTAACGATGCATAGCGATTTTTGCTCATTCCAACTGGTAGAAGCGATGTTATTACAGTTGAAAATTTCGGATTTGTGAAAAAAAGCTTTACTTTCGCTTTACTGGTTGGAATCGCGTCAAATTTGTTTTGTATCGTTTTCGTATAGACAACTCAACAATGTCATGGGGTAGGCCTATACGGTAAAATTTGAAGAATTTTCTTTTATATTAAATTCGAAATTTTCAAACTCCTATAGCAGGGGTGGCCAACCTGCGGCCGTAGAAGCGAATTTGTGCGGCCGTGGACACGTGATTCAATTAGTATGTGTTGGCGGCCGTCGACATGCAATTTGAATTTACGAATTGACTCTCGATGTCTTGAGAGATTTTAGCTGATCTTGAAATTTTGTTCGCGCTGCGCGCGATTCAATGATGCTTCATTTTTGGATTTTAACATATCGTAGCGCCCTTTCCAATCAATGCGCGACTATGAGCATTCCCGAAACTTGATCACGCAGTCATCAATCGTGTATACTAAGCCAGTAAGTAAGTTATGATGTAATAGCTTACTCCGGAGTTCACCGGGAATGGCCACCGACACTTTAACATGGGTATTTGGCGTCCAGCTAGTTTATTAGGACTATGCCCCGGAATGCGGCCGTAGGCTACATTAAGTCGAAATGCGGCCGTGAATGGCAAAAAGCTTGGCTACCCCTGTCCTATATAGCTTCACATGTACTATGAGACAAATTTGGTGTGCAAAGTATTTTTAGGCGACTTAACAATTTTATAAAATATCCGCAAAATTCGGAAAAAAGTCATTTGAAGAGCTTCTTGGAGGTACAGAACTTCAATATACAATTAAATAGTATATTCATATTGAAATGAACCCGAATATTTTCGGCTGACACTCGTCAGGGGTAATCGTCAGCAACTAGTAGAGAATTGGAAAGAACATTGTATATCAACAATCGTATCACAAAATATGACGTCACCAGCATGAAATTTCGAATGAGAGAACGTTCAATGTACTATTTTTAGGTGATACACGAAATCCTTTTGTTGACAGAGTTTTGGTTGGTGTATTTTGATAAAAGTTGATTCCAAGGCACACAAATGGAATTGTGAACGACCTCGACCTACGATTCGA
The DNA here is from genome assembly GCF_051294905.1 of Botryllus schlosseri. Classification (NCBI taxonomy): domain Eukaryota; kingdom Metazoa; phylum Chordata; class Ascidiacea; order Stolidobranchia; family Styelidae; genus Botryllus; species Botryllus schlosseri. The sequence goes on from NW_027648630.1 coordinate 149,372, forward strand.
AATCGGTCGTCTCGATAATTATTCGCACAAATCGGATTATCCAACAGATGTTTGCCGATGGCAGAATTAATGGCCTTTGATCGATCAGATTGACGTTACGTAGGGTTACAATATTTTTGAGAATCAAAAAAGAGGACACTTCTCAAAAATTCTGAAAGCTCTGCTACCGGAAAAGAAAACTGGTGATTTTGAAGTTTTTGTGACCAATAATACCGTGTTGACTGAAAAAATGCTCATCTTTCACATCTCTACTTAATTTCGAATTAGCCTCCGCATCTTTTCTAACGTGATTTGCATCTATAGTGACAGTCGACCGCAAAGCTTGAGTAGGATAATTTTGGAAAAATGAAGAATGAAGACATATTTCATGGTATAATATGACGAGGTAAAATCGCTTTGCACGGACTATAATGTTTTATCAATAGCCCGATGGTCCGCTTCGAAATGCCCCTGTGGCCCACCGGTAAAGAATTATTATTGTAAGCCCTCTTTTGTTTTTGGTGTTACACGATGCATGCATTACGTGATACATGCTACATCAACAGTTGTAAAGGATATTCACCAGGGAATAGTATGCATAATAATGAATAAATCATCACAATTTAAATGGACCTTCCGCAAATAAACTGTACCGAGTTCTTACGCCGTCGATCAGCGTTGTTCAACTGTACAGACTTGGACATCTATATGGATGATCCTAGTTGTCTAATTAAACTAATTAGCGTGAAATGCTGGTAATCTGATTCTAGTTTAATTTGTACAATATTTATATGCTTTAATTCTAATTCCAATCTAATTTCTGGTTTCCTGAAAATGCTACAGAAGAACTGTATAGTGCGAAATAATACAAGCCTGGTGTACAAACATTTGCTATTCTCATGCTTATGAGGATGAATTGAACTTGCTTCAATTACCAAGTTTTCGTGAATGCAGTAATTCTAATTCTAATCTATTTTGGAAAATATTGTAGTGATAATTCTAATTCTTATTATAATTTAGAAAAGCTGCAAAATTTAGCTGCGCAATACCGCCACAATGACCATGACTGCAATTTCAGAATTACTTGCTCACGATCGAGGATGACGTAGAATCGTCGTTAGCTTTGTGGGATGCTGGTTGCAAAATTCAGAGCCTTCGCCTCGTACCAAACACCGATGAAGATTCGAACAAAAACAAGAATAAAAGCGCCGGTATGTAACCGATTCGTTGTTTGTAACTTGATTCTTAGCGTTACATAATCTAACCCCTAATTCAATTGGAGTATCTTCAGAATATAGCGTAACGCCTGTAATGAATCGAAGTAAGTTATTTTCACACGTGTAAACTTTGTTGTTGGATGGCGCTTTACAATGACAATTATGTTCACACAACGTGTTAACCAACCTACAAACAAATGTTCTGTTACCAATTCCCAATTATACAATAAGTTATAATGGATTATGTTTCTGCGTTGGACTAAGGTTGATACAACATGAATATTTCACCCCAGTGTGTTCTGCCCAGATGTGGTCAAAGTAGGCTGCGTTGCTACTCAACTAGAAGTAGAAGTAGCCCCATAAAACTCTACTCAATTACAAGTAGAAGTATCGATGCCCGAGATATGTCAAAATTACTTCAAGTGGGTGAGGTTTTAGTCAAGGGCTTTTATGGCAATTTCACTTATAAAAGTCATGCTAACTTGTAGGGATGGCGTGAACCTCTGAAAGGTTCAGGTTCGTGTGAACGCGAACGTGAACCTATGACGTCAAGTGACGTCGTATTGCTAATTCCAACCCTACATTTCAGCAAAGCTATATATTAATGTACATTTTACACGATACCTAGAGACGACTCGGTCCACATTATGCCACGATGCTGAAGTTCATGCTGACTTTTTAAACGTCACCAAATGTATCAACTAGAGCAATCAAATGATATAATAAAATCAATACCTTCCGTCGCTTCGTCAACAATTTCGACGAGTTGGCTGAATTAGTCGAATAAGCGTCATTCGCTGACTATACGCACATGTAGCTTATTTCTCTCTTGATATTGTGTGATTGCGGGTCAAGCTCACGGCAGAGAGTCACTAAATATTCACACACGGGAAGCTGGATATTTCGGACAAACATTTGTAACAAAGCAAGTAACTATTTTGAGATTGGCAAGGGGCATGTTCGTTTAGTGTTGATTTTTTATGCTGCTAGCGCCATGCGCAGAGTGGTCCGTAGTTGAAATGCAAAGAATTACATTCAAACATGTTATAACGACGTGTCCAACTGTAATATATGAAAAACGGTTCACAGTGCAGAACCTACCAAGGTTCGTTTGTGAACGTGAACCTCTAAATTTCTGACGTTCACACACAAAACGCGAACGTGAACCTCACGTTCACACCATCCCTACTAACCTGTCTCAAAACTTCATTCCACTTTACAAAATCAAAGGCGTGAAATTTAGTTGGGCCCAAAGACTGTAAAAGTTGTAGTGTAAGTGGTCTACAAACATAACCAACTAAACTAAGTATATAGTGCAAGTAGGAAAAACCTTCTTGAGTACATCGAATTGAGTACTTCCTTACCGGTCGCCTATTTAGAATTATGATGAAGTATGGACCACTTTTTCATGCTTTTTCAGTTGGAATCTGAATTATTTTCAGACAACTGTCCCCGTGCCATCGCCGCTACACTGTCCGAGTGTGCGGAATTCGCGATCGCAGGGAGAGAGAGTCTTGGTTTTCGGAGAATTACGGAAATGGAACAATCGTCGAAAAACGAGGACCTTGTTACAGTAACCGGTCCGGTGAGGTAATCACATCACTGAATTATCTTCCCCTAACGTTATTCATACCTAATTAATTGGAGCGAAATTCCAGTAGTCTAACTCTAATCTAATTTGTGAAATGTTTCTATGCTCTTACTTTAATTCTCCCCCAATTTCTGGTTTTCCTGAAAATCCTACAGGAGAACTGTATAGTGCGAAACGAGTCAAGCTTGGTGCTCAAGTACCTACCTTTCCATTCTCGTGCTTATGGGAATGAACTCTGAATTGGTATGGACTATGAACTTGATTTTGTTCTATTCCTTTCCAAGTTTTTTGACTTCAGCCATTCTAATTCTGGTCTATGTCGGTAAATAATAATGTGTAGCTAGACTTGTGATTAGAATATATTTTGGAAAACCTGAAAATTTCACGTAACTTCTTTCGCGACAGGGGCGATTTCTTGAAGCAGTTTCGTCCTCGGCACGTCACTTGCTGCGTCTCCATTCAACGACACGGAGTCAATTATTACGTCACCGGCGACACGAATGGCACTGTGATGGTATGGTCAGAAGCGCAAAGAGAGGCTGTCGCGGCCGCAAATCACGCTCACGAGTGTCCGATAAGCTGCGTCGTGGCGGCCAAAGGTTATTGGTTATTATTATAGGTCCTCTAGAAATGTTTGTTTTCAAGTTGTAAAATTATGCCATCATTGTGTAAATACCTACTTTCCAAAAACATGTCGTATGAGCCTACAGACAATTGCCACTCGATATAGCCGACGTATATCGATATTGGCTGGTTGAAACCCTCAAAATAGTCGGTTCAACATTATTAGTACAGATATTTCGTCAAAGGAGCTATATTTAGCCTATGTTCTCAATTGTCAATGTCAATCCAATATGACGTCACAATTCAATATTCATGACGTCATGGATTAAAAAATCACAATAAAAACATGTTTTAAATTAGTGCCTTGTATTAAACATGTTTGTTTTAAATTGATTTTTGTTGTAAATGCAACCCTTGCTATAGTAGAGACGAATGTCAGCCGACAGATTTATGGCAATATGAATATAGTATTCAATTTAGTTCCATTCTTTTCAGTGTATCGCAATTCTTGGGTTACTTTGAATCGGTGAAATTTGTACTAAAGACGATTCCGATTCTTAGAGTTTTTCTAAAACCTGAACAGGATAGATCCGTGGCAGAGAGAAGTTCTGAATGCCAGCTATAGCTGATTGTCTGTATACCGACATGGATAGTAGTGTAATTTATGGATTTGCTATGGCGATGTGATTTTTATTTCACAGGAAAACTTGAGTTACCCCACAAACCCACAAACCCACAAACGTGTGTAATCATGATCATATCACCCTAACATTGTGCCCTAAATTTGACCCTTACTATAGAAATTGCGGTATTAGTGGCCATGGCTGCCGTAATGATCTTTGTGGCGAACTAGTAGCGAATATCTGGTAAATAAATTTTTGGTACTGTATAAACTTTGACATTTCCGATCCGAAAATATTTCATTTTCCAGCGCACGTCTTCTCAAGCGGCGCCACGGACAGATCGGTATGTGCCTTTGCTTGGGGCAAAGAAGAAATGGACCGTGCGGGCAAGGTAACTCTTCCGAACAACGCGGGCAAAATATCATCCCTCTGTCAAGTAGGCGCAAACCTATTCGCGGCCACCACCCTTCACATGATCGCAACCGTCGGTTTGAACCACCCTGCCTACGTTCCACAAATCATGAGGCCCGTGGAGGAACCGCAGTCGCCAAAACGTGATAAAGATCAAGGTTTAGATGGTGTCGCAAAGGGAAGGAGTGTGTTCACGCAATGGGAAAAATACGAGGTGGCGAGAGGCGACCGGCAAAAAGTAAAATGCGTTTGCACGACTGGTCGCATCAAGAGAAGGCCGGGTGGGTTCCGCGACTGACTGGTTAGTTAGAATCCCTTCTTGGGGTATACAGAACTTCAATATACAATTGAATAGCATATTCATATTGAAATAAACCCGCAAATTTTCGTTTGACACTCGTCAGGGGTAATCGTAAGCAAGTAGTCGAGAGTTGGAAAGAACATTGTATATGATATTTGGTGATGCGATAGCTGATATACTATATACGGCCTTACTTATGCTTCTACGTGAGTGGCAATGGTGACGATTCTGAGCAAGTCCGGGTTTCATATAGTTTGTTTCACTCACTCCCTACTCAACAGAACTTTCGTCTTCGCGGCTATCATCTGCAAGCAGCAGAAGGAAATTGTCAAAGAGCGCTAGGCGGGTATTGGTTTTAAAAACTATCGTATAAGTTAGGGGTCCTTAACCTGTGGCTCTCGAAAGGCGAATGCTGAAGCTACAACTATAAAACTACACTGCATTTCCCTTGTAGATTTACATCCTCACAACAGGTCCAAAACGAAACCGATGATCTTTTTTTAGAGTCATCGGCTACTTTTTAACAACTATGCCAGATGGCAATATGATGCCATGTCGCGGTGGAAGTGATGGCTATTTTTGTCATCAGCTTTCCGAAGTTGCGGTTACGGGGTTCACGCAACCACGCCAAAATAAATTAGGGGTTCGCGCGAGTAAAAACAGGTCAAGAAACCGTCGTTGTTGACGATAGTTCGCGGTCACTCATGGCGCCGCAGAGCGTTTTCCTGAGCACATCAGACGCATCTGTATAGCTGGAGGTCAAAAACCTTCGTAATTATTGAGGTTTTTCGGATTTCACATAGAATGATACCATGACGAGGGGTTAAGGTTCACCCAGAAAGAGTGACGTAGGCGACGAAAGGCACCTTTATAACCCCTTCAAAATTGAGGTTAGGCAGTATTATGTCACCTACGTTTAATTTATTACAGCATACACCTAACTTCACGTGGTTGTTAGAGAACAATCACCTCATCTCCAAATTTCGACCCTGACTAAGCCTACGAGAGTATCGTGAACTGTTCAAAATACAAATGCGCTATTATAGATAGACCAAATGTGTAGTAGTCTACCTATTAAATCCAAACAGTTCCGAAGGGTTTCCCTTTGACGCCTGCGAGAAGGATCCATTGGTTATTGAGATAATTTCCGTTGAATACCAGATTTGTTGATTTACTACATACTCTAACATTAAAGTCATAAAACGCCATAATGAATACATAAACATTGATGAGTTACGTTGTATGGACCTGTATTTATTGGTATGCTTTAAGAACGAGGAGACAGCAAGCATCCCATTCACTCCGTCGGCCCGCATTCTCCGCCCGTCCGCGCACAAGCAATACAAACAAACCCAGGTCAAGCGTAAACGGCAGAACTCAAACTAACAACGCCCCTCCGTCGATTACCAGCGCATTCGCGAGCCCGAAACTTCGAACCAGCGACCGGGTTTTGAAAAGGTACCGTACATGGTTGGAAAACTATATTACTATAAAACTATATTAGAACTAGCATTATAGCTACGAAGTTTTATTCTAAATTAGACTGGAGTTAGAATTATAGCTGCATATTTTTCCCAATCAGGGTTGTAATGACTCGAGTCATGACTCGACTCGAGTCAGACTCGAGTCACGATTTTCGGATGACTTGACTCGACTCGAGTCATTTTCTCAAAATACGGAAATGACTCGACTCGACTTGAGTCAATCTGTGTATTGACTCGACTTGGACTCGAGTCATTGCGCATGACTCGAAGCAAGTCATTGACTCGAGATTCAGACGGCGAAGACCGACATTTCATGGTAATTTCGAAGCCAACACACTATTGGGATTTCGTTTGTTGGTACTGGTGCTTGAAAATGCGACCAGAAACTGCTAAAAGTGAGGAAAATTGATATATTATAAATGCACACCATTCAATATCACCAAACAGAGTTAGAAAAGGGGGGTTAGGAAGACTTTAACTGGAAACTGAGCAGTCAACACAATGACTTGGACTCGGACTCGAGTCATAATACCATGACTCGGACTCGATCCTCTGTTCGCTGACTTGGACTCGGACTTGACTCGGTGGGAATTGAAAATGACTCGACTTGACTCGAGTCAAAAATATAAAAGTGAGATTGACTTGTGACTCGGAGCCTTGTGACTTGGTTACAACCCTGTTCCCAATTATATTAAAATTAGAATTACCGAATCCGCGGAAACTTGGAAATCTCAAATGTATATTAGGGCTGTTCAAAAATAACTTTTTTCCGGATTCCAGCCATTCACTGATTAAATTATCAGGATACCCTAGAAAAACGCTGCACACCAAATTTGGTTCAATTCTAACAAGTATAAGCCGCCGCAGAGCCAATTAGAATTATTAATTTATTAGGAAAAATCTTTAAATTCTTTTTTTTTTCAAACTCTCTGTTAACCCAATGAAATTGTCGAGTTGTCTTCAAAAACGATGCAAAATAAATTTGACTCAATTCCAACTAGTAGAAGCGGTCAGCGGAGGTATTTGAGATTTTCATTGATAATTCTCGGATTATCCCTAATTGGTGGATAATCCGAGAATTATCAACAAAAAACTCAAATAACTCCGATTCTACTAGTTGGAATTGAGTCAAATTTATTTTGCATCGTTTTTGAAGACAACTCAACAGTTTCATGGGGTTAACAGAAAAATTTGAATTTTTTTTTCTTTATAAATTAAAAATTTTAATTGGCTCTGTTAGAATTGAACCAGATTTGGTGTGCAGCGTTTATCTAGGGTAACCTGATAATTTAATCAGTGAATGGCTGGAATCCGTAAAAAAAAGTTATTTTTGAACAACCCTAAATGTATGTATAAATGTATGGCTCATTTCACACCATACAGTTCTCCGTAACATTTTCAGGAAATCCTGAAATTATACCAGAATTATAGTTAGAGCAAAGAAACCTTTCAAAAATTAAATTGGAATTACATTACCCGCATTTCGCTCTATAGTTAGTCTAGTGGCGTGACTAGAATTATCTAGCTGTCCAAGTCTGGTCTGTATACTGTGTATCAGTGATGAGCATCGGAGCGGAGTCGGTGTGGATTCGGAGCGGAGTTTTGCCGATTTTGTGACAGTCGGAGCGGAGTCGGAGTTTACTACAAATACTTTTTCGGAGAATTTCGGAGTATTGCAACTTTTGTCTCCGATATCTTTGAATAGATCTGACCAGAATACACTATTGATTATGATTACAAACCAAAACACAGACAGTTGACACCTTGTAAAGTTCTAATATGACGGATAACATGCAAAAATGATTGCCAAGTGCATAAAAATCAGCCATCTGCACTGCAATTGGGGACTGGAGAGTAAACAATTAATACTATGAGGCCAACCATATTATGACATGTACCATGTGTACCATGTACCATGCTTGCCACTGCTTCGGATACTTGACGAGATCCATCGGAGTATATCGGAGTCTGGGATCGAGCTCTTCGGAGTCGGAGGGAGTTTTCCTCAGACACTAAAGTTGTCGGAGGAATTCGGAGTCTCGAAAAGCACTATCCGCTCATCACTGCTGTGTATCCAAATTACGGATGGACAAAATCGAATCAAAAATGATTCGATTCATATGCAAATATTTAAACTCGAATCGAATCACTATTTTGTATTGTTTTTTTAACGGCTGTAATGAAATACTTTTACAACAGGTGGTCGGTATTACGAAGTACTTCTACTTTTCTGAATCATTGCCTACTTAAATACGTTTCGCTTATATTTTCACTTTTTCCCCAAGTGGGTATGAACTTATACTTTAAAACTTTTCCTAGAATACTTCAACTAATTTTAATTACTTTGAAATCGTTGCTTCGACTTGTAATCGATCAGAGATTTATGACGTCACTTCTATATGTTCATGACAACAAACGATGACGACTTCAACCCCATCATGTTACTTAAAATATGTTTCTTGAATGCAGTACGCACATATTGATATTACATTCACCATCGCTTCAAGCGTATATCGATCGATTCTCGTTAGTTATTCATGATTATTTGGGGTCTGTCAGTCAAGACCAACCGCTATACATAATGCCAGCCACGTGCGATGTGAATACTCATATCAATTCGTTTTCAATCATCCGATTCGATATTCAGCGGACATGATTTGATTCGAGCTGTCGATTCCTACTTTCGGTACATAAAAAATGGTTTGGAGAGATTTAGAAATAATGATTCGTATCGCTCATCCTGAATTGCATTATTATCTGACAGGGAAAGAGCCGAATCTGCCAAGATCCGAGCCCCGCCGCCTTTAACATTCGAGAAAGAAAATCACGTCTGTAAATCCGTGTTTCAAGTTCAACCTTTCCCGAGCGGTGCATCGCTGAAAACTTCCAAAACGCAGCAATCGTTCGACAGTGACGGAGCGGCATGCGTATGGACCCTGACCGGCGACGGGTGGATTTTCGGATATGATTCTGCAACGCATCGGTGAGATGCAGGGCTTGGAAAAATCAAGTGCCTGGGTGATTCGATTCTGAATCGATTGAGGCGTAAAGTCGGGTCTCATTATTTTGGCTGACACTCGCCTGGGGCAGAAGATTGGAAAGAGATTTCCTAGCTGCTGACGATTACACCTGGCGAGTGTCAGCCTAGAATACTCCAGTTTATTTCAACATGAATATGGTATTCAATCTTGAATTTGATTGTGTTCTATATCACAGCGTACATGCACGATATAAATTACCGAATCCCGGCGACGTCGCGAGTATGGATTGCTCTTCAACGCAAGGATTAATTGCCGTCGGGTGTTGCAACGGTGTCAGTCTGTTGATTGAAATCGGCGCCGAAAATTTCGAAGTGATTACTATTCGCTGTTGATTGAAAATGAACGAATAATAAATGCCACGCGTCTTTGTAGATGGTATCGGAAACTGATCACGTAAAGGAAGGCTCCAGCACCCAGCCAATCGAAGTCGTTCGCTTCTCGAAAAGTGGAAAAAAGCTCGCTGGGCAGTGAAGTTATTGTGAATGTCATTAGGGATAAAAATACACAAGAACTGGACAGGTGACGTATACTAATGCGGTACACGATAAACAAGTATTATTCGAAATAAATATGTGTATCTAACGATGTAGAACAGTGGTTATCAACCTTTTCTCACCAACAAATGAATAAAAAATTCAACTCTTATCCAAATGTATATAGGATTATTAACATGGGTGCAGCAAATAAGTCAGCCAGGAAATTTCGAAACAAATGCGACCCACGAGCTAATCCACCTCTGATTAATTATTACTATTGAAAAACCAACAAGGCAAAAGTAATGCGATGGTTGCAATTGTTTCTTCTCCACCAGCTGATCTAGGCATGCTGAAACTGAGTCGCATGATGCATGACGTATTTATCTATTCATTCGATGAAGGCATTTCTTACATTAGAAAATACGTTAACGATTTGTGAAAGCTATAGTTTTACTTAAAAAGAAATGCATTTACTGCGTACCACCTTAAATGATTTCGTGGATTGAGAACCACTGGTATAGGAGGTCGAAAATCACACTTTAAGGAACATTGATGACGAGAAATGTTGTGTTGTCCGACAAGTTCGTGTATTTTCATCGTGCGAATTTCTATGAAACTTCAACTGTCCATTTCAGATACGCAAGCGATGTAAATGTTGACAGTATCATGTCAATCGATTGGTCCGCAATGCGAGTTCACGGCTCTGACCTCATCCGCTGCAGCGTGCTATCCCCCGGTACTGCACAACTATTCTGGTATTATCAAATGCCAAAATTAAATTATATCATTCTTTGCATTCGGGATACAGAACCGGAATTACGTGTGTGGTCAACAGAAAACTCTGAACGGGTAGACGATATCTCGACCTTGCGTAACATGACTTGGCACAATGATTCTAGTCCATTGGAATTTTCGGTAAAAGGTACGATTTCATAGCTACATATGCTACAGAAATCGCAGGTGTTGAGCCATGCACTCAGTGAGATTCACGACAAAACTGGATATATTCTCAGCCCTCGATGAGTTATTTCTACCGGTATTCGCGGAATCAAGTTCAGTCTGTAACTCTTCTATCAATGTTTGCAAATTGAGTAGCGCACTTTCTCGCGTATATTAATAAGTAGGGCGATTTTTTTTACCTAAAAACGGAAGATTGTGACCTGAAAAAATCAAAATTTTGACTTTTTTTTGTTTTTAAAAAACTTAATTTTGACCAAATTCTGACCTCACGTATGCAAATTAGGTGTTTTCGCACATAATAATAAAATTTAACTACTTATCTTCATTTCTGGTTGGAACTGTCTGTCCTTACGAAGTAGTTTGGCCTGAAAAAACGTCTATGACTTAAGAATTTACAAATTTTTACAGTAAAACACTAGTATTTTAACAAAATCTGGCCCTATAAAGAATCCCAGTAGTTACATCACGTACTATGGTAGATATAATTAAAATTTGGAAACGAAAGATACTTTACTACATTCTCGGGTAGAAAGTGTCTGTCCTTACTAAGTAGTTTGGCAAGAATGGAGACAGAACGTTCAACAGCAGCAGTTGTTGGCTTGCAACACTGGAGTTGTGCGTACACTGCTGGTGACAAGCCGGGTTGATTCATTCTGAAAATGATGTCTACATCACAATTTTTCATCGTGGGCTTCTTGATATAAAAATCATGCATCGCCCAAGCAGTCTTGCTTCAGTTAGAATATCGCGGTACGTTGACCATCACACCATGTCAACGTATTTGTTTCATTTGACCGTTTATGAGTCACAATGAGCAGACACTGGGCCATCTACAACGACAGGCCTATAAAGTAGGCCACAATCTGTAAAATATCAAATGATAAGTCCACCGAAAGTGCAAAATCTGCGATACTAACGAAATGCAGAGGTCAAAAATTTTTTGACTTTTCAAACAATTTTGACAAATTTTAACCCAACACTACAATTGTGACAAAAGTTTGACTTATTTTGACGTTTAAAAAAATCACCCTAATAATAAGCGAACATGTGGCGCGTGTTAGCGTCCGAGCGCCAGGTAAACCCCATCTCTTATTGGTATAAGTCCGAACAAAAAGCAACCTCCAAACTACATAGGTGAATGGATGCTGGTATCTCTGGGACTTCGAAGTCTCTTAAGATCGACCAGGAAGTCGTATATATCTGCTGAATGCGCTCTTACGTGATTTATCTGATCGCCTCATACTAATATATAGTATATAGTTACCACCTAGTCGTGAAGTGAGGCAAACAAATATTTATATGAATGATGTTACAACGTTCTTAGTTCAGAAATGTGAATCGGTATGAGTAGAAGTTGACGGTAGCTATGGTAATCTGTGATACGAAGATTTCATTCCGTTTATGTACTAAGTGACATACCTCAAACGTTGCTCAAATGCTGCCTTGCGGTACCAGGCATCCATAGATTGCATGGTTTATAGACTTTAGAATTACTAAAATGAATTAAGATTCCATATACTTACTGGCCCTCTTGTATATTTTAGGTGTATGGCATCACTACAGCGAGATTGAAGATATGTCTTGTTTCGCAACCGCAAATATCAAGCAGACTTCGCAAAGGGACCACGGAGATTCTAGTCGAGTAAATGAGGAGACCCAATACTTTGAGGAGAAACAATTCCACTCTATGCCGGTACCTAACGGCGTTTGTGCGGTTGGAGACGTGTCTGGCAGTGTGAAGATCTTTCGCTACCCATGCATTGCATCAAACGCTCTGCAAACTGCCGCTAGGTATGCATGTGTTAATCACATTTGCCCGTATAGAGCAATATCGATTGCAACGCCATTGCGGGTGATCATTCCTGTCCGCAGAAATGATTGCCCTGCAGCAGCCCAGATAACCGTTTTCAATTAATTTGTTCAGAACCTTTCACTCCGCTGTCACCGGTATCTGTTCCTACGAAAGTAAACTGTACGCGGTTGGTAATGATGATCGGAATATCGTCCAATTCAAAGCGGCGCAACGAAAAGAAAAAAGCTAGCTCTGGCCAGCAAGTCGGATATCGATTGTAGCGCTGCCAGACAGTTAATTTTGATTGCGTAACTTCGGCAGTATGATGATGGCGTAAATTTCGTTCAGTCATTCCTAACATTTGCGACACGGGAGATGTTGTAACTATATGATCTATGGAAAGAGGTTTATTTTGCTCTGTGCTGTACAGATCATACATAGATCTTGGAATGACTTTCAACCAGGCCTATTAACATATTTTCAGCACCCAAAAACGGACATTTTTACCAGCAAGTAAAGCGGAAGTAGAATTTGTTACGTTTGAGTTTGATGGTGTTATACATTTTCCTGGTAGTTGCAGGCAAAAGTAGGAAAGACAACAAATAAAATTTTATTTTCAGATTCAGCTCATTGGTGCGATTGACAAAAGTTAAGGGAACCGCACAGTACTCGCGTGCTTAATCTCAAACAATAAATTTGGTTTGTCGTTTTTGTGTCTGTTTTTGCCTGCAATTTTGATTAAGAAATATAAAGCATCATTAGACTCAAATTTAGTGGGAATTGTGCTCATTTTGGTTACCGAAAATATGGTAATTATGCCTAGACATCAGTTCTGGCTTCCCTAGCTCAGTTCTGGCTTCCCACCATTGGCATATCTGCCAAGCGGATGAACCAAATGTCTGAACCTCTTCTACTGAGCAGATATACAATATCGGTAAGATATTACCAACCTGTTTCAAGACGGTCATCCCACGTACGTCACTGCACAAGACGTACCATACCATAACAGTCAAACCGACTCCAGATTGGGCCTAATTATACCTGTACCCAATGACGGCCAAGACAGAAGTATATTCACGAATGATATGTGTGAGTTAAGTGTGTGTCTTGATCTCCGGGCTCCGGGGAGCCTCTGAGACTGGCACGCGCAACCATAATGCGTTCCGTGGAACACCTGTGTAGAACCACTGTCTTAACAATACCATAGCGACCTTCCGCACATAAACTTCTTCATGAAATTGGCGTGAATTTAAAAACTGCTTGAAACATGTTTGCCGTTTTCAAATATGAATCGCTTCTGGCAATCATCGTGTTGTAGCCTATTAGTTCCGTGTCTCACATGGGAATTGGATAGCGCATTTTCCCGTGGTATTTGTCTCTAACTTCTTGACATTGTCATCATCTAAGCTGCGACGGGTAACGATATATGACTGACTTGTAGTATCGTTAGCGCGGAAAAGAGTGATTTATCTACCTGCTCGAAGCGGAGGCCACACAGCTGCCTGGAACGCAAACAAATGCATATTAATATTTGTTTAATCACGGTAACAATTTGCCTTAATAAATACAGCATCGAACAACAAATATTGAAGAAATAGCAAGTGATTTTTACAACTTAGCTCACAACAAAATTGAACGGTTATACGGAAGCACAGCCTATATATATTTCAGACGGGAGTATTTTCCCGCGACTCCGCAATCGGTGCCGGATCCCGAGAAGGCAAAAATACACCTGATAAAATGGAAGGCGGGTTCCGAGCTAGCTTGCGGTATGTTTGCAGGGATATAGTGCTGTTTTAACTCGGGTATTTGTCGCGGGTAGATCGAAAGGCTGAGTCGTTCGAGAATGTTCTCTCTGTCGCCGAGTGATCCGCGTAGGATATAGATGACGATTCATGTGCATGACATGCGGTGAGTACATGTACGTACACACTGGAGCTTGTGGAGACGGAACCTTTAATCTAAGTTTGCATTGTGTTATGACGGACTGCATGACTCATAACAGTACTGATATGGTTGCTATGCCTCTTTCTTCTGTTGTCGATAACAGTTCTAGTTGCAGCTCTGGTTCTTGCATTCTGGCGCCTGTGCCGATTTGATTTCACCAGCTCCCTATCACCGTACTTCCGGCAACAGCCGCCGCATATAAGAGTGATCACGTCGCATAGAAAATCGAAACTTGACCTTCTAAATTCCTGGTGGCAAGCATTGTATACTATCACGTTGACGAAGCTTCCGCAGGCTAGTATATAATATCCAAAAAACATAAAATTCCCCGGATTCTCATCCATGCATAAAACATTTTCAATAGCTGTGAGTAGATTTACCATCGCAAGCATCATGGGCATCACAGTCGCTGTAAGTAGGATCAAAACTGCCGTGACGGTGCGCATCATATCTCTTTCCGCGCGTCCGCTTGTTTTTGTTAAGTTGGATGCTCTTTTACGCGCAGCGTTCATGGATCGAAGCATCCCCCGACTATAAAAAGCAGTCAGTATCGTCAAGGTCCATGTAGTAACGAAGGGTAGTCCCCAAACGAAAAATATGTAGCAGAAGATATAAGTGTAGACCAGAAGACGACCCTGTATTAAGAGTAACTGGTGAATTCGCGTAGCTGCTAGTTCACACTTTTATGGTCTGTCTGTCAAGCATCTTCGCAGAGTGCGTAGAAATACACAGATTTTTGGATACAAACAAGGATTTAAATCGAAGTGGCTCACAGCGCCTCCTAGGTAGTCCATATGTGTATACGCAACATAAGAACACATTTTGTAGAATGCTACTCTTAGGAAGCGTTCTCAAGTACACAATTGAACTGTACTCTTGTCGAACACGTGTCACCCGTTGAGATAAACTGCTTGTAACGTAAAGAAGTGCCAAGTTCGAATGGCGTGCGGCATTTCTGGCAAAATATTCGACTGAACATATTTTCGCGCTTCGCGCGATCTTCCTCCAGATCATGATTGTTGTTCCGCGTAAAATCCTAATTAATCGAGACGTCTCTTGACATTCATAACCTTATATGCCATCAAACTATATGTTGCGGTCGCAAACTATTTGGTCGTAATTTTTATTATTTCTTTTGATATGAAGATAAGGTTGGCGCGAAAGTTTTTACTATAATCAGGAAGGGCGTGTCTAAATAAGTTTGAGAACCACTGCATTGGAGTTTAAACGAAAAGTATAGGTCGCACATCGTAGCTGGCTAGATTACAATAACTATAGCTCTCGAAACGTAGCAATAGTATTGCGAAGTAGAGGTAGACCAGAGGTCTCAAACTCAACTGTACTCACGGGCCAATTTCCTAGTTTTGATGACGCCGCGGGCCGAAGCATCAATAATAGGGATATTCAATGGACTTATTGGACGGTACCTTGCAGACAGGCATTCCAAAACCATCGTGGAAATGTAATTTACTATTTTACTATTAAAGCTTGACACGGTAAAAAATCACATTTTCAAATATTTGAATAAAATTGTTTTTGTGCCGTGCAGAATTTTTTTAATTATTGAGTTATAGACAGCATGTGAGAGGATGCATCATGACATCGTAAAAATATTGCAACTAGTGGACCTTTGACGAGCAACAGCGTTACGTAGAATATTTTAGAATGTACCGAAGGATGATCTGATATCAGAGCATTTGAGCGGTGTAGCCTAATCCTGGTTTCATATAGTCGTGATAACTAATAAAATAATATAATCATTATCGAGCTATAGTAATAGCATTGCTTTCTGAACCTTCTTTAGCGATCCTACCCCTTGTGCTTCCAATAAGATTTTTCGTACAGCCCCTGTCCATTTTCAACACAATTTCCGATGGTACCTATATTAAAATAAGAAAGGCCATTCACAAAATCGCGCGTAGCGCAAAGATTATATTCCAGTTGAATGAATTGGCCAAGAAAATATTCCACAGCATATAGGCCTACAAATTTTACAATGCATCTCGTACACCCTCAGAACCCCTGGAATAGAAATGTCCAATCGGCGAAGGATTCGTTGGTGTTACAGCTGTAGAGCGTACTACAACCTTACTCGCCACCCATAATAACATGGATGAAGAGAACAAATAACATACAGCATGTAACCAACTATACGTTACGGGGGTCACAGAATACCAATGGTTGCCATACTGACCTGAGTAGATAGCTGCATACCCTACGCAACGCAAGCTACGACCTTTTGATATATTACTATTCCCCATGACAGTTTCAAAGATTGTTGCGTCCGTAGGATTACCAAGTCACCATTCCGAGTCGCAAGTCCTTCTCCGATTTCAGCGTTTGACCCGACTCAACTCGAGTCATTTTTATTTAATCACCTAGTCAATCCGAAATCGAGTAATTTTACGACCAGGTCGCACCAAACCAAATCACAATTTCCAGTCACGAATCATCAACGGGTCACGTTTTATCATCATTAACTAGAAATGATACGTAATAGCTGATCTTCTACCGCATGCGGGTAGCTATTAAAAGTGATGTGATAGTGACGTTTGTTGAGAGTTCAATGATTGTTATAGTAGTTTTAGCGTGACCTTTAAGTTCTTGTATCTAAAAAAGATCTATGGCAATTGAACATATTGTTGAATACTTAAAATTCCGCACAAAATGCTCTAGCGGGCCGCATGCGGTGTGTTGGAGACCTGTGAGGTAGACTATCGCACAAACAAGATACATCATGAAATCAATTGCTATCCGATACGCTGGCATATGATGCATGTAGGTAAATTTCCTATTTATTTACATACCTGCGACCGATATGCCACTATTGGAAGATAAGAGAAGGTGGCATAGTAGAGTGCATATGTAACGTACTGAGGTGCTGCCAATGATAGAGACGACACAGTCACTGCGAACAACCAAACAAATATCACAAGGATTGTCGCTCTTCTGGGCGTCATCAAGTCTCCGACACGGTATTTCATCGGCCACCGCACCGATAAATAGCTGTCCAAACTCAAGAGAAGCACGCTGCAAACAGTGTTTAGCCGGATTATTCAATTCGCCATAGGTAGGATTTGCGAGAAAAATCAGCGACCTACCTGTACACCGTAACGACCTGTGACAGAATGGCGCAGACACCGAAAAACGACGCTTCCAAGCGATCCGGCTCCCCTATTCGGGATGTATCGAGTTGCATGAGGTCTCTGTCGTCGTAGTAGATCTCGTGAGTGAGGTTTGATGCAACGTTTGGCAACACAAACGTGCCATTAACAAGGTCTGCATAAATCATGAATGCGAGGTATTCGATATCGCCCAAACAGAGTTGTATAAAAAAGTGAGTTAAACAGGATTGAACTCGAAAATGAACAGTGAACGCAATGACTAGGACTCGGACTCGAACCGTTGAACCCTGACTTGGACTCGACTTGACTTGAGTCAAAATTATAAAAGTAGAATTCACTTGTGACTCGGGACCTTGTGACTTTGTTAAAACTCGGTTTGTTTGTTTTTGGGTATTCATGTTGTTTGTCGACTGCTGTGGTCATTTACACCAGGCCTATATTCTTGATATTTTCCGTAACTGCCGACTTATAGCACGGCCCACCTCCAGGCTTTTGTAAGACACCGCTGACGCGGATTAGGTGGCGAGGAGGGTTAAAACTCGGTCATGATGGTATAAATTAGGGGTCGGAAACCTTTCGTATGCGGCGTGCCAGAATGTCAACAAATGCGGAATTATTACCAACTCGCGAGCTAAACATTTTTAATTTCATATTTAGCGTTTCAAGCAAGGAGTCCCACCAGCCGCTAATACCTGCTGGCCCGGTGATGAAAATCTGCTACCCCTGTATCATGCAAGGTAGTCGTTGCTTCAGATACATTGGAATCGCTGACACGTACCAGACGAAACTAAAAGATTACACTGGTCAACAAATTGACTTTTTTTTAGGCAGAACCTCTGAGAGCCGTTTCTGGGTTTTTAAGGTTGCTGATTACGAATATCACATTAGTTTTGTCAGATTGGCTCTTTGTCAGAAGATATTCATACCCCTGAAAAAAAAAATACTGAATTTACCCTTAAATATTTCACTTGGTAGGAAGAAAATCGTGTTTTTTCTAATTTTATACTGCGCATAAATAACTAATTTACTCTGAAGAACTCTCATGTCATTCTCAGTCATTCTATAAATATTAACATGACACGATGCGAAATATTTGTTTGTCAAAAAAGCAGTTTGTCAAGCCTAAAAATTGTACTTTTGCACAACGGAAATACATATTCTCCTGTATCGATTGGTCATTCTACTATGAATAAAGAGGAGGATAAAACTATAAAATTTGTCCTTGGAAGGCTTAACTGCAATACTCATATGCGTCTCCATTCTTTTCCCTGGTAAATGGATAATTTTCCGCTGAGTCAACAAAGTGGGTATACCTAGTAACCCTATGAAAGAGAAGCTTAAATCTGGTATCTGGTATATTCGAATACCAATGAAAGATTCCAATGTCACATTAGGAAGGAGTTCACTGCATGTAATTTCTCCTAAGATGTAGTAAATAAAACTTTTTAGATGATCGCAAAGCACCAAACCACAAACAGTTGGTCCGAAAATTCGTATCTGCATATCAAACACTTGAGCACAAACATGAGCATAAAAGTTCACTTCCTGTTCAGAAATCTTGATATATTTCCTGATCATCTTGTTGATAAGCAAGGGAAGAGGCTCTACCAAGACATCAGAACAACAAAAGGCCTAGGCCAAGGTGGGTGTCTGATTCCATAGACAACTCCTAGTCGCTTCGACATCTTCCTGTCTTTTCATTGTATCGCATTTTTGTGGTGTATTGAACTGATAAAATTGCTAATAAACCAATGATGATGATATCAGGGAAGATGAGATGAAAAATTGAACATATTATGTCAGACCATTGCCGTAACCTTTCAAGAAACTGCACCAAACAGCTTACAGGCGAAAATCTTACAAAAAACAATTTTGATTTGAAATATATCGATAATATCATATTCCAACTGATTATTTCAAATTTAGAATGGGTGGTTGACGTAAAACTGATTGAATTAATGCTACGTTATTTGAGAATCTAGGTAAATACTTATGTACATGACTGGATTTTATTTATGTACATGATATCCGTGAAAATCTGTAACTATGATAAATCTATTACCCCTAAATATAGTGCTGTTGCTGTATTTTGATTTAAAAGAATCTTCTCTGTGTAAAAATAACTAGTAGATTGATTTTCTAAACTTTATAGTACGACTGAGCCGATTTTATATCTAGTCATTACCGCGAAAATGAGAGATTTTGGTCAAAATAGCCCCATGGGATATCTCCACAACAAGAGCTAATTTGAAAAAACTAAGGTCATATTCGGAATCAGTGCCCTTCAGAACCCCCAAAACCACTCTTACTTTGCCTGCCTCAAAATATGTGTTGCCCAGTGTTATCTTTTTTCGTGGGGCGAACACGATTCCAAGTTATAGCATTTATTCTAAATTAATATTATTATTCCAAATCATTTATTACAATTATTATTACTTATTTTCCTCGGCGGGTCTCATTTGACACGTGCGGCTCAAGCTGTGGGCGCTAGACTATTCAGCGCTAGTTGTTTCGGCGTCTGGAAAGTGGACACTGGACAATGGACATATCCATGTCGAACGTTTTGGCGAACATGCGACGATTATTTTATATCGGGATTATTAATCGCCATCAATCATATTGGAGGCGCACACACCGCACGGAGTCGCATAGTCGCACCAGCGTGTAATCAAAGGTGGTGTGAAGACTGAGAACAGTGAACACTCGGAAAATCACGTTACTGTCACGCCCAGATGCTTTTTGTGACTTTGTTATTGTCGATCCGTCTGCAGCAGTAATTGAAGGCAAAGTCGCGATGGATAACAAAATTTCTTATTATATACCTTGATGAGGCAATCTAACACTGTACCAAGTTTCAAGGCTGTGACTCCAATAATTACAGTAGTAAGTTAAGTACGTTATCAAATTCGAGTATCCAGGGTCTGCTTGCGCTGATTTGGCATTGAGCCTACCGCATAAAGGAATTTTCGCAAACTTTGATATTGGTATATGTGAATTTTGAAAGTGTTCCATACCGAGATGGATGACGAAATTCGGTATGGTATATCTTGGTTGTGTTATCTAACTTCGCAGTAAGTTTCGGGATTGTCACTCATTGATTAGCATGGTAATTCCGTTATCAAAGTCGGCAATATGTCGGCGCGCGCTTATCTACCAGATACTCGACTTTGACAGCGAATATTACTACGCTAATCATTGAGTCGCAGCCTAGAAACTTGGTACAGTGCTAGATTGCTAGATTACAGCATCAAACTATACCATACAAAATCCTGTCAACCTACTCGATATGGAACACAGTCAAAATCAACAAAGACCAATAGCGACCATGCCTTTAATTACTGCTGCAGACGGATCGACAATAACAAAGTAACCAAAGGGATCTGGGCATGACAGTCACATGATTTTCCGAGTGTTCACACCACCTTTGAGTACACGCTGGTCGCACCATCCCGAAACGTTATGTCTTGGTCTTGTCTGCTAGCGTGAACATGAACATGCCCAGCGCCAAAATACCGGTTCATAAAATAGTGCATGCACACTCCTAGACTAAAGTATCCAAACTTTTTCATGCTGTATTACGTTGCCGTTCTTTCATACCGTGTCAGGTGTTGCCTAGAGTTACCATACGTCCTCTTTTGAGAGGATTTGCACTCTTTTTTACTTTTTTGAAAGTGTCCTCGGAGGACGCCCTTTTGTCCTCTTGTTTGAGATTTTGTCCTCTGTTTTGGAGAGTTTAGGTCATATTTATAGCAAAATGCGACTGGTGGGTATTTCGTGAGCTGGGCGGAAAGTTGACCTTTATTTTTCAGTCAACTACCTTACAATGTGGAGTAAAACACGGTATTTTGGGCGCAGAGTGGGAAAGGTGACCTTTTTTTAGTCAACTACCTTACAATGTGGAGTTGACAAAGTTAACCTTTTTTGGGTCAACCGACCAGAAAGTGGGAAAAATTTACCGTTTTTTAGAATTCTTCCCCGGTTTTGCAAGTCTGATAATTACGAAAAAGTGTCCTCTTTTCAGATTTCCAAAATATGGTAACCCTAGTGTTGCCGACCCCTGGTTATAAATCTTAAGTAACGCACCTGCCAATGCAAGGGAGATTTTGAAGTATCCGTGCGGTTTCCGGAGGTTCTTTACTCGCAGTGTGACGATGATGATTACCAAACTGCTGGCGATTATGACAACTGATAGAACGATAATGACTGATACCAGCACGCTGACAGATGTCGGGTCGCAAGTAACTCGCACACGGTACTTTCCATGGAGTCGCGAGTAGGGGTGGATTGTTACCTGTTCTGCATCGTCCGTGTAGTTCAGGGGATTAACCGACAACGCGCAAGCAGGGAATACGGCGCATCTGCTTGACTCCTTCCTAACTGATAAAGAAGCACGTGTGACCTTTACAAGGGCGCACATCGTGGCATTGACGACGAGTTGGACAATGGTTATGTCATAATTGTGATGCTCTATGTGTCGGAGCAATGTGTTTCTTAATCTAAGGTCGGAGAAAGTCTTTGATTCGACTCATAAACAGAAAATTACTGCTCTGTCTTGACTTCAACTTGCAATGCAATATGACTTCTCAGGATTTGCGGTTCACAACTTTAAATGGGTGGTTAGCCCATTTGGAAGTAATGAATCGAGCAATTGTTTTGCAGAAGAACACCTCATTAATTTACGAAAACGCTATTTTCGCAAAAAATGGACGTGTTATGGCTGTCTCCTTTTAAAACCTTCACCACCGCTGCGAAAGTAATCAGGATTTTATAGGCATGTACATTGTGTACTAAGTGCACCACGTGAATTGGATGATATCCATTCTATTCTCTCAAGAATGGCTGTCCTGAGCATATTGAAATGTTCCATCGCAAGGGTGTTAAATCTCGGATCAATTTCCCAGTTATGGAACAGAAAAATGCCAGACATTTTTACACCTACCTTGGCCAGGTAACGTGTGCAATCGTTTTAAAAAGTTAATCAAATCGGCGGTTCAACGTTGGTATTATAGTGTAAATGCGCGTGTGGCGTATAGAACCAAACCACTTCTGCCAAACTTTCGAAAGGTACTTCCTGCCTTTAATGCAAGTAGCGTCGTCTACGAATTTAAGTGGCACTGTGATAGTAGGTATGTAGGACGTACGTTACAAAGATCGTTTGAACGGATAATGCAACACATCCCCAAATTGATTCGGTCAAAAACTTGCGCAAATGACCACACGGACTTCCCACGCCAATGCAAATTAGCTGCAAAAACTGACTCTTATGACGGTTATCAAGCATACGCTTCTTCGATCGGTCAACATTTAAGTGAGAACCCTTCTTGCGCTCAAAACTATAATGACGAAATGTTTACTGTCATTGCGCAAGGCAGATCCTCGTTTCATTTAAAAGTGTTAGAATAAACCATTATACAATTGACCAAGCCTATTTCATATTGACAAAAAGATTTTCTGTATAACTTACCAATTTCCCACTAGTGTGTTCTAATTCGTGTTTGTAACTGTTTATTTTCAAATTGCACTGTTACCATAGTACAGTACATTTCAAAGTTCGTTTTTGTTGCCATTGTTACATTGAGGACTTCATGGTATGTAACTCCTATTGTTACGTCATACTTTGCTTTTATGGTTTTGCTTTTCATTCTGTTTAAATCCCTTTAGTGTGCCGTTAACTCTTGAAAAGAGGCACCCGAAAAGTCTTCGAGTTGAATAAATATTTTACTGCAAAGGATATTGTGTTGAAAGCTGTCTTCAAGTTCTGCACCACGAAATTGTTCACTATTTTAACATAACATTTTTTGTTTTGACTCAAATTCTAATGCCTACCCCATGAAATTGTCACGTTGTGTCCAAAATACAAAGAAAATTAGAATGAAAATTTGCGTTTGGAGTAAATAGTATTTACTGTGGCAAATTTTATCATTTAGCTCTGCTGCTCCTATAACTTCACTTCAATGAGTTGGATTTGAGCCAAATGTGTTATGCATCGCTTTCGTAGACAACGTAACAATTTCATGGGTTAGACCAGGGGTGGCCAACTCAAAACGGGTCGCGGGCCACTTTTCAAATTTCGTAGAGGCCGCGGGCCGCATGAATTCGATATCGATGAAAAATAGGCAACAACGTTCTAAAACTCTACGTCAGGCAAACGGTGAGTTACCTAACATAGGCGATGGGCATATTGACCACAAAAGAAATAATATTTTATTAAATGAATACAAATGCAACAAAAACTCATTATCATCAATATTATTTTATTTTGAACTGTGAGGTGTACACGATACCTGGAAACGATTTTCAGCGACTAAGGAATCGATATTGGGACTAGCGAGATGTGACTAGCTGAAAGACCATCTCCACGTAAAACTTGATCCTGTGGGGAATCCCGAAGCCAGTGGTTTTCAGACATTTTTAGACACGTCCCCCTTTATGATACTGAAAAATCGTCATATCACAAAATGCAACCAGAATGCTAACAGTCCCAAAGGCTAGTTTGATGGCATGTAAGGTTATGAATGTTGATAAGAGAATTATGTAATATGAATTCCGGACTATACACAGAGCAATAGCTATGAATTAGAGGTAAATCGCGCGGAGCGCGAAAACTTTTCAGTTGAGCGCATCCCCGCCTCCCCATCAGATGCTTTCGCGCCCCCACAAGGACCGCGCGCTCCCCAGTTCGAGAACCACTGCCCTAAGCCGTTTTCTAAGCGTCTCGGTCTTGGCAGTGTTTTGGCCATTGCAAGTCAAGACAATATGCCCATTGATATCAGCTGATTCTCCCTCGATGGAATGTTGTTGCCACCACCACAGCTGTCTTAACTAGTGACGAGTAGCGATATTGGGTACAAGAGAATAGCTTATTTTGAAACAACAGCAACAAAATGTTCAAACAGTAGTAAATTTCAGCATTTCAAATTGGTTTTCTGAGCTTTCTTCCGAAATCTCAAATCTAACACTTGGCAGGCCGCATGCTGCGCGCGGGCCGCGTGTTGGTGACCCGTGGGTTAGACAGTGCAATTTTAAATTTTTTCAGCTTTAAAAGATAAATCAAAATTACTTTACTCTTATAGCTTCCCTTTTAAAGGTGGCAATGATTCAAATTCGATGTGTAGCGTTTCTTTACCAAACAATTTTATCAAATATCCATAGTATAAAAGCTGCTAAATTTAGCTTTGGCACTCGATGATTCGAGTGAATGTTAACCTGAATCGAGTATTAATTCTTCTGATTCGAGTCAAGTCACTGGAGATGATTTATCCGAGTATGAAATTGCACACTCTTTTTTCGATGAGTTAATTTATCAACGAGAATTATATTTACATCGCCTAGGCCAAGGTGGGTGTCAGATTCCATAGACTACTCCTTGTCGCTTCGACATCTTTCTGTCTTTTCATTGTATCGCATTTTTGTGGTGTATTGAACTGATAAAATTGCTAATAAACCAATGATGATGATGATGATTATAGATCCGATGCTATTTTCAACCCGGGAAGGCCGTAAACGCCGATCAAGCGCATCGCAGCATACGAAACGCGCAGAGCCACGCACATTGGTGGAAATGACATATCTGCGAAGTTTAAAAGTTACCAAAACAAGTTAGAATTACAGAACAAACGAACATTTCACAAATTAGATTAGAATTAGATTACCAGCATTTCAATCTACTTGGACAACTAGAGTAGTTCTTCAAGTCTGACCAGGGGTATACAAAATTAAATCAGATTTCGCGAGCGTGTGCCTCTATTTCGAAAGTGAGCACTAAACCAGGGCCGTAACAGCACTTCGTCAGCCCCCCCCCCAGACCCCCCTCAGGTTATACGCTGTTTAACGCTACTTATCATCTACATGGGAGATCGTTAGTTGAGTCAGCCTTTCCAGTCTGCACGCGCGAGGCGCGAAAAATTTCTATAATTTATGATTGAATCGGTCAATATGATCCGGAATTGCATACACATTGCTATCAATTTTTATCCTCTCTCTCTGCTCACGTAATCAGATTTACAGGCAGAGCTGAGTGAGTTACATAAATTTACAAAAAAGACTCCATTATTTATGCTAATTCACGAAATAATTTTGTGCCCTCTTCGAAGTCGCCCCCCCCCCCCAATTGGGGGGTTTGGGGTGCGGCAGTTACGGCCCTGCACTAAACACACGCACGCACACGCACAGTCGCGGTCGTAGCCCGATAGGCCACTACTTGTTAACAATTTACCTTCTGTAAGCCGCCTGAAATCCTGGAAGGGAAATCATATTGCAATAGTTAAAAAATTCAACTGTATTCTCATCTGTGGTGATACCTGATCAAGTTGCTCTTTATATGATAATTGTTCTAACTCGGCGATGATTTCTTCGAGCCTGTTACAAAAAATACATCCAACTACACGGCCACATATTTGTACCAACCCGTTTAACACTCAATTTTGAATGTTTTGCACTTCCTAAAACTCACCTGTCCGTAGGGCTGGGCAAATTAGAGTACCTGGATGATTCGATTCTGAATCACGCATTATGCTTCGAGTCTAGTCGAGTAATCGAGTATCACTCATGATGACGTCATAACAGTATGTAAGATGTCCGAGTTCAA
Organism: Botryllus schlosseri; assembly: GCF_051294905.1. NCBI lineage: Eukaryota > Metazoa > Chordata > Ascidiacea > Stolidobranchia > Styelidae > Botryllus > Botryllus schlosseri. The sequence continues at coordinate 175,470 of NW_027648630.1, forward strand.
ATATGTATCTTTTATGCCACCACAAAAAAATATAATGCCTGTTATGCATCACATTAAAGATACTTTGGTACTTTTCCGACCATACCAATTTTGTTGCACTTCGTGACCATGTTGTGGGATGATCATGACTTCTGAAATGTGTTATTTCCAAGAACGTTCGTAGTTCTGTACTATATGTTTCGTATGCTGCAATAGGTCAATCATACCACTCGACTCGAATCATTTAAATTAATACTCGATTCAGATTCGAGTACTCGAATCATTGTGCCCAGCCCTACCTGTCGGTTGAAGGTTGACTCAGCGCAGAGGACGGTAACAGAGTACAGATAAAGATATCATTCTTACATTACAGCACTGCGGCGGGGCAACTAGCAGGTTAGGTATTTACAAAGCGTAAACACAGGAGGTAATTCGATTTTCGTAGAGACTTCGCTACATGCAGGCATTTACAAGCAAAAGCACAAGAAGAATGCGTTTCCGCAGAGATTTCGGTATAAATTTATTGCTGTTCGTCTATAAATGGTAAATTATTGTGTATCGTCACACGTGACTGATACCGCGGATGAATTGGCGGTACGAGCTGACAATATCTACGCCCGTGGGTCTCATCATACTAATCACCACGCGCCCGCTAACGTCGACTTGTATCAGATGCGAAGAGAGATTTCAAGCCTGACCCATGAAGTTAAACAGCTCCAATCTCGACCGCCTGTACGTGATACACTTCCTGTCCATGTGCCTCCACGACCGACCTCTGCCGCTAGTGCTACGACTCGTCACCACCCTCGATTTGAAGATGTTTATACTGACCCTAGGCATACAAATCCCGTTTCTCGTAATGACTGGCGTACCGACGCCCCTCCGCGAAACCAGGAATGCGGTCTCTGCTATTATCACGAACGGTTTGGTGATCGTGCACGGAATTGTTGCCCTGGTTGTGTACACTACGAATCTGCTCGTCCTTTTTTAGACAGAGGTACGGCGTAGGATTTCGTCCACGTCGTACAGATCCATTGGTTGTTTCGCGCAATTCTCGTGATGTGTCTCTATTACATGTACAGGACGAAATTTCTGGAACTGTATTCTTAGTAGATACAGGTGCATCCGTTTCGCTCATGCCCAGCACATGGCACGATCGTCGTAACAAAGACCGTGGACCCAACCTGTATGCAACGAACGGCACCGCTATTTCGACTCGTGGTACGAAATCTCGCATGATTCGACTCTCAAACGGATACACGTATAATTTTGTATTTTACGTAGCTGATACAAAAATTGCGATATTAGGAGCTGATTTCCTGGAACAATTCTCTTTTGTAGTCGATATTAGGAATAACGTTATGTTGGACCCAAACTCAAATACTCTCGTGAGAGGTCGGAAGAAACGTGCGTCTGTTTTCGGCCTCAACTTAGTCTCGCCCCACCATGAGCAACCATATGCAGATATGTTGAAGGAATTCAAAGATTTGACCACACCGAAGATTGCGTCCCTACGTGGCAAGCATGGCACTGTACATCGGATATTGACTACTGGCGGTCCTGTGCGTTCGCGTTGTCGCCCATTACAGCCGTATTTGAGACGCAAGGTAAGGGATCGATTGGACGAGCTTTTAGCGTCTGGAGACATTGTCCGTTCAAAATCGCCGTATGCGTCACCTATTACCGTCGTTCCTAAAGGTGAAGACGACATTAGGATTTGCGTCGATTATCGTAAGTTGAACAATCAAACAATCAAGGATCGCTGGCCAGTCCCCTTTTTACGAGACTTCACTAACGAATTGCACGGTTGCAGCATATTCAGCAAGATTGATTTACAGAAAGCGTACCGTCAGATTCCTCTCCATCCCCAGGACCAAGAGAAGGCCGCGTTTATTTGCCCTGAAGGACTGTTTCAACCAACTACCTTGCCGTTCGGATTGACGAATGCATGCAGCACTTTTAGCCGTTTTATATCCGAGGTTACATCCGGAATCGAACATATTTTCGTGTTTTTAGATGACGTTTTAATCGCCACCCGCACTGAACAGGAACATTTGACGACGCTCAGAGCACTGTTTTCGAAACTACGTGAGTTTGGTCTGGTTATTAACGTTGACAAGTGCGAATTTGGTAAAAGGGAGATAGAATTCCTTGGACATTTGGTTGGTCTCGAAGGGATCCGTCCCCTGCCTGCAAAGGTTGATGTGATAACAAATTACCCTCGCCCAGATAATGTAAAGCAACTACGATCCTTTCTTGGCCTTGTGTGTTACTATCATCGATTTGTGAAAGAATGCGCAACCATATTGAAGCCGCTCTACGATATAGCAAATCAATCATCCAACAAACGCAGACGCATTGTATGGTCGAACACCGCATTGTCAGCATTCGACCGCATCAAATCTGATCTCTCAGGTAATGCATTACTTGTCCATCCTATTCATGACTCGGACCTCTCTCTAGTCGTGGATGCAAGTGAAGTAGGAATGGGTGCAGTTCTGCAACAGCAACACAAAGGTATATGGTCACCTCTTGGGTTTTATTCGAAGACCCTTAATCCTACCCAACGAACGTATTCAGCATTCGATCGCGAGCTCTTAGGAGCTTATTCTGCTATTAAACATTTGGTTCAGCTGCAGGTAATACCCTGGGTTACACGAGGAACACTGAATGTAATTCGAGAGAATGGTTGTAAAAGGAGCGTATTATGACGAGGCATATATTTTACTAAAGTTTATTTGAACTCATATGGAACAGGTGAATTTAACACAAACAAAAGTTGTCGTCTAAGCGAGAAAAAATGGTGGAAATGTGGTGTAGAGTAATCTGTACTTGAGGGTATTAATGTAGTGTACGTGTAACAAGGATAATTGCTAGAAACAACCATAAATTGACCGAAGAATAATTCGTCGGCCATTTTGAATGAGTCGAAATATGAACTCGACGCCGCGGCTACAATCAGCGAACATTTTTAAATCTGGCCCGATAGAATGAATATCCGTTAAAGCTTGTTGGCGTGCGATGCAAATTCGGGAAGTTATAAGGAGGCAAATTTCATAATCGAAGCCATATGGTAATTAGAATGAGATGCGAAAAACTTTCGTTGCAGCAAAGTTAATATGAGGCGTGCAGCCGACTGTTAATTTACTGAAGAAATGTGACCTGTAGTTGAATTTTGGGACCCTTTTAAACTCCGCGAATTTGTGACTATTTGCCGAAAGAAAACATAAAGTTAACTCGACGTTGAATTCCCAGCCGGCCAAGATTCGCTGCTAAGCCGATTACAGTTCAGGCGTTGAGTTACACGATAATTATAATGCGAATGTATCAAATAGCCACGACCTATGAGAGCTACGCGTAGCCTTGGAGATACGTTGCGAATGCAAGGAATTCATGACCTTTTGAATTGCTGCTGAAAGTATTCCACTAAATTCATGGCATGAAAACCAACAATGGTACGTGATCCTAAATTTGAACCCAATTTGGATTGTTATTTACGCCGGTGATCAGGGCAGTATGCTGGCAATCGTTGGCATATGATGTCGCATGTATTTGGCACAGCGCGTAAGAATATATGTATTCTGGTTTCGCCCGTATAAAGAAGATACAAATTATTCGTGCGGTACTCTCTATGCTATAATCCAGTTTAGGAGAGCCTCGAATGAATTTCGTGTGCGCATAATGAAACAACAGCGCCAGCTGGCGACCTAAAGAAATATATGAACAAAAGTCGCCCTTTTAATAAAAAGGGGGGATTATTTGTGATGCGCTAGGTCGTCGCTTCGACCAATTATGGGCCAGCCAAGCTAAGGTCGTACAGGGTATGCCTCTAACGCCTAAAAATACTAGGATCCCGGAGTTCCAGCTAGGCTTCGCATGAAAACCCGAATTGAAGAATTCTTGTTGTTAGACGTTGTTGTGTGTGGGTTGCTGAGTAAGCTTGTAAAAGGACTGAGAACCCAAAGGTAATGTATTTCCCTGAGCGGGGGAAAGGTGATTGCAGCGAGCGAGGTACTGCAATGTATTGGGTTGGCACAGAATCAAAAAAGGCGACCGATGTTTCTATCCAAATAAGGAGCCGAGGCCGAATCGTGACACTTAGTCATTTCTGCTCGTGCACGAAGTCGTTATAATGGGTCATTTATAATGATGAGGGAGATTAACTCGCACACGAAGCTGTGCCATTTTGGTAGCTGATAGAGCCGAAAACAATTAGTTAATGGCCGCGGCTGGAGCACGAACTGTGATTCATAAAAAGATTAAAAAGAAAATAACTCATCACGAACTGGGCCCAAACTTATAGCCAGCTCTTGGCAGGGAAGTCCTTGTTTGTTTTTGAAACAGAAATGCATATAAGCAGCCTCGAATCACCATCTATCCAGTCCAATTCGGACTCCAACACGAAGCGGAGGAATTGAAGCTTAGACAGACCGCATCTACGCACGGACGAGGCTGGCATTGTTGCACCGAGGTTACGTCATCGAAGATCAGAGCGTATGTAAATTTAAGTTTATTCAGTATTTGATTCAAGATAAATGACCAATTAATTTGTCCTACACCCAGTTGGCAAAGTGTAGTGACTTTGCATCATCATGCAATCATGCATACTTCGAAAATTCAATTTGGCTTGAATGATGACTTGACGGTACTTCGCTGGGCTCGGGTCGAAATGTGTAATGTCTCAAGGTGACTCGTGACTCGAAGGTAGTGGTTTGATCTCCACACTGTTCTGAGGTCTCAAGAGTTTACGGTTATAGCTATTCTGGAACACAGTGCAACTGTATAAAAAGGGATAGTCGTTTTGAATTCAAATAAAGGGAACGCTGAAAGACAGAGAGGGTCCGAATTATATGACAATTGCTAAAGAAAAGAAAAACTGACTTATGGATGATATTAGCAGAGGTGACCAAAGTAGTCAAGAAAGCTACTCAAGTAGAAGTAGGAGTAGCGACGGAAAAATCTACTCAAGTACAAGTAGAAGTACTTCTTCAATAAGCCACCTAAAACTACTTGAAGTAGAAGTAGAATTAACTGACTTCATATCTACTCAAGTAAGTAAGTAGTTTTGAAAACAGTCTTAATTCGTTCGCATGGACTGTCAAAAGCTGCGAATTGAGCTATGCGGCCCGTGCAGGGAGCTTGATTCGTATTGATGCATCCCAGGAGGTATCAACTTTCGACATAATAACTATTGTTTCGCATCATGGGATGCAAATTATAGTACTGATATGAAAAAGCGATACTTATCTTTTGTTTACTGGAACACCCCGTTTTTAGAGAATATCATGGGATTGCGCCCTACCCCATATTATAAGGCCACAAGTTTAGGCAAAGAGCAATACGTAGAAAATGTATCGGATACGGTTACATCACTTTGCGTATCAAGACACGTAAGGGGCTGCTAGATTACAATATGATAGGCAATTGCTAGATTGTGAAACAGTAGTTTCAAACGTTGTGGTGGGCCATATTTACTGTGATGAAATATTTGATAAGGACGACAATGCGGTGTGAGAGGAACCAAGCAATCCGGTACCTAAATTACATTCACTGATACTTTCATGAAAACACATTTGTCACTCCATTACTACTATGCGCGAAGCGCAATAACATTCCTGGGCTTTACTTGACTCTTATGAATATTAAATGTTGGTACTCCATGAAAACAGCCGCGGAATTCCCCAAGTTATCGTTCGTATTGGGGAATTAGACTACTTCTACTTGACAAACTGAAAATAGCGAAAAGTAAGTAAGTAGATCACAAAATATTACGAAGTAGAAGTAGAAGTAGAGAAAATCAGATCTACTTGAATAAGTACCAGAAGTAGAGGCAAACTACTTGAGTACTTCCAAAAAGTAGAAGTACTTCGTGACTAACCACCTCTGGATATCAGTCATATTCTGTTGTAATTCGAATGGGTGATGACTAGGTCCATTTTTATATGACCTTAAAAAATCAATTATATGACTTTATTTTTGGGAAAATATGACTTTATATGACTTTATGCGAAAATCGTGTATTTTTACATGTAACCAACGTCACTCATGGAACTGACGAGTAAGACATGAACAACATAACAGTAATACGCATCCATTTTTATTTTAAACCACTTTTGTAGTAGTTTCATGTAGTGTGGAATGTTGGAGACTTTAAAGTTACGATTGGACGTAAAAATTACTTTAGTAAGGAAAATGAGCGCTCCACAGACGCTGATGTAGGTTGACACTTTGCAGTTTTGCATACAGCGCTGGTGAAATGTCTTGTCTTTGTAGCTCCATAATTTGTTTCACATCGTTTTTGTCCAATCGCTTCTTCATGTAATTTTTGAGCTCAAGCGGATCTTTTGCGAATTCGAGGGCATTTAGATCAGCATGAGCCTCTTTGATAGTGTACGTTACATTTTCAGTATCAAGTTTGAAATATTGTTGTAGTGGAGGCATATTTCTGTTAACTCGTCAACTTTGGTTCGTTCACTGAATCTTTGACGCTCTTTATAAAAACTCCTTCAGCTTCCCATGCGTTGACTATTTCTTTCACTTGTGGAAGTCTCTGAACTTCAAATGACGTCCCACTTCAGTGCACAGAAGTAAAACAGATTGTGTAGCAACACAATGCAATGTGTGACCTCATAATGCAATGTGTGACCTCGTAAGTCTGCGACTGTAATGTTATGTAGGCTAACCTTACAGTTTGCCTTCATTCAATCGGAAATTGCCTTACTTTCTTAGTGCGTAATTGTTTCATTTGGCACTTTTTATTTAAAGTATACAACAATATGACTTTATAACTCAAATATGATCTAACCAGGAAAATATGACTTTATATGACTTTATAACTTTCCTAATATACCCCATATGGATGCGGTTTTTGCGTTAAAATTGATTTCACGACTTCCTGATGCATAGAAAAAGATATGACTTTAAATGGCCCTAGTGATGACATATGAAATCCTTCGCGAATATTGCCGTTTGTTCTCAAACATGCGCGGTATATAGTCCTAGTCGCCATGGATGAAACAAAGAAGGCTACACCATATTAACACGTTTTATCGATAGTATTCGAAACGGATCATGCTTAACGGTATTGATCCATATCTGCAGAAACCCGCTCGAATAATCAATATGAATATTTTCATCATTTCAAAACAACACGAAACTGCGATCCAGGGCAGTCGTACTAACTATCCTGTCGCGTGTAGTAATTGGCTGCGACAGATTTGGCGAGATGAAAGTGTCTAGTTGAAAGTGAGCCTGACTCCAGTCAAGATTCGAATATGCCGAAAAACACCCTATGATTTCGTTTAAGCTTACATAGGCCGAACTAGGACCAAGAATTAGTGAGGATGAAAAATAATCACTAGCAGCGATAAAGTTTCCGTAGGGTATGTTGCGGCGTTGTAAATGTGTAGTATCGCAGTGCGTCAATAAATATGTGCCGTTCGCTGTGCATATTCATGCCGACAATAAGGCGGGTGCCTTTGTACCTAGATATTCCATGGTTTTGTCAGCATTTTAGAGCATTCTTGTTTAGTGTTTTTGAGGACAATTTACCTCGCTGACGTAAGATGAAACGCACTAACTCAAAAATAGCTTCAGAAATATACCCACTTGTCGCATTAAGTAATAACAAGGACAAAGTCAAATTGGATTTATTATTGGTACTGCAAGCAGGCGATTCGAACCAGGCTTGGACAACTAGATAATTCTAGTCGTCTAATCTCACGGAATTAGAGCGAAATGCCAGTAATATAATTCTAATCTAATTTGGAAAAAGCTGCGTAGCTCTAATTCTAATTTTAACATAATTTGAAAAAGCTGCGTAGCTCTAATTCTAATTTTAACATAATTTGGAAAAGCTGTGTAGCTCTAAATCTCATCTAATTCGGAAAAGCTGAAAATTTTCTAAGTTGTCTGGGTCTGACTCGAAATGAAAATATATTTACCTATATCTGAACGTCACAAGCGCTACTATTTCGGCAAGGTCAATACACTCAATACCATTCTGATCAGGAAGTCAATGCCCATGTGGAGACGCTGTAAATGGTCACGGAGCAGCGAGCCAGTTCGTTGGCTACTGTGTCCATTTTGTGTTGTGATGTATATCGGGGCCTTGTGTCGATTTTACGTCCTAGCGCTGAAGCGCCGGTATAGTTGCCGGCTATTCATCGCAAAAATCGCAAATCGCAAACAACAATGTCAACGGATTTCAAATTGCTACATCGGTACCTTTGTGGTAGACTCTGGAGAAGACCGACTAATATTCCAAAGTTTAGGGCTACTATTGTAATTAATATACATCGATACCTTGGTCACTTACTAGGATTAATAAAGAAGTATAATGTAACCGGAATTACTAGGCCTATAACATTGGGAATACTTGAGGCCAGTACTGCTAATATAAAGACCTTAGAAAAGTAACCCATGATTGAACTTATCCACACATTCGTTTTTCGAAACTGATGTGTCGATGATGGAAAATGACACTTGCCTAAAACCCGCTTTGTCCGCGTATTCACTTTACGAAGTGAATGCGCCTGACGAGCGCCATTTTGTCGCATTGCAATCATTACGTGTACGAACTATGAAAGTTTACTGTATTGGCAAAAATCAATCTGCAAAGGGGTATTTTCATGTGAGGGTTTACTATGACGTATTATTGCAACGTGACGCCTATCTTTCTTATATTGTCCAAGTACTGCATTTACCTAATCTTTGACATCTACCATCATATTGCTTTAAGATGACGCTAACATGTCTTAGATATAGGTATAAGTTATGAACATTTAATATTAGAATAGTTGGCTGTTACTGCAGTAATTTAATAGCGAGTATACTACAACTGTAGGTATTAATAAGGCGTCATAACTGACCCCGCCCCTATACTAGTGTCAGGACCCTTCACCCCAACGAGACAAAAGTTTGAAAATTTGATGTGTAATGGACCATAGGACAATAGAAACATGGGTATTTAAAGACCTCTCGGGGTAAGGCATTGGAGCATATGTGAGTTCGAAATTCGCGATAAGCGTAGTCTATTGCCTATGAAGCACGATATATACGAATGAATAAAAAAGCTTAAGCACACCAATACTGGAAATTAAGGAATATAGCATGATTACAATTGGGATATTGGTTCACATATGACCATTATAAGTGAGATGGTATCATTTTGTGCTTATCTGGGACTGTGTCGTATGCATGTTAAGTGTTAGCTATACCATCAGTTTGCTTTACCAAAAATGGCGCCACCATTTTTTCATGTATGCGAGCTTTTACAGTGAGCCGGAGTATGACTGACATATGTATGCATATCTATGCCATGTATGATGTCCACATGAATTGTACACTCAGTTGTAGTATCCAATTATTGCATATAAAGACGACATCGGTGCGTCCGCTAGTTTCGGCGAACTTGTGACTCTATGCCAATGTAAATCCACCAGTCTGAAACAGAGCCCCAAACGAAGCATCCAGTAGCAGACTATATCCAGAAAACCGGACATTGACGGAGGCATTGCGGAAGGGTTTGACGTCTTTTGAGATTTAAGGGTGATGTTCCGATGTCCCTCTGAAAAATGTTGACATGCTATTGATTTGGTCGGCTGCTTGCCGCAGTTGCAAAGTATACAGAAATAAAGCAGTGCGATGAAATGGGAGCGACTGCTAACCGAAATCGCAAAGTATACAGAGATGGAGAATCTCGATGAAATTTGCTGGAATCGCTCCATAAAGCCGATGAGCTAAAGATACAAAGAGCCAAGAACATAGAGGTATTGCATTCGGAATATCGTTACGACTAACCCTCAACAAACCCGCAGCGTTCTGTTGGACTTGGAATGCCCGATCTCCGAATCGACACGCAAGTACTTGATGATCCTAAGTAGTAACGACTCAAACAAGGGGTCAGTTCCTGGACTAATTGCAGTTTGATATCTGCATCTGGAAGACTGGGGAACTCTTATAAACAAGGTGGTCGGCAAATTGGTCAACTTGAACTCTGTGTGGTATTGTTTTTTTGTGGCATCTATTGGCATATTTCTTGTATATTATATGCATGTATATTGTCAGCAGGAAATACCGTCACATTTATGGTGTAAACACACCTTGGAGTATTGAACTGTTATTAATCATGCATGAATATGGGTAGGTTAAATCTTGACTCGTGTTGTGATTGACGTATGTTCCGTGTGCCAACTTAACCGAGTTTTGCATAGATACTTCATTGCTGTCTGCATGATAATTATTGGAGTATGTTGGTTGAATTAAGCCAAGGGGCTTGTCTATTGTATGAATAGTTTGAGCCGCTGGACCTTCCAAGGTCACTGCTTCGTTCGAGCTTCAAGAAAATATTTATTGAAATCCCACAAGAATTATCACGTTGATATTATAACCCGGTAACGCATTCAAATTACGAATACGCTATAACGCATGACATATAAAATTGACGAGTTTATATATTATCGCTAATCTACATTGCGATGTAATACTATTCGACACGGATTAGTCACGGCATGCGGTCAATGTTCCCCATTTATATAAGGGAAAGTATTGAATGAATTTCATGTAACCCATTTAGCCAAGTATGGCCTATATACACGATGTAGTATGCGAGGGTGGTGATTCCTTTGTGAAAATGTTCCATATTCTAATTCGATATCTAGTGCGCACTTATGAATCATTAAACTATCCCAACCGTATGTTATTCTAAATGGCAGATCTGCTCTGTAGCCTAATGATATCTTCATAATCATCATATGGACATCCAATTCCATATCAGGTATTGTGTATTATTATAGTATTCAGATTCACAGGTAAGATTATACCTTGATGTCATTGCAATCAAATCAAGATTCTAGTACAAACCCAAAGTCACTGAAATCGTAAATCTGTAACTGATACAAATCGAGTTATATGATTTTGAAATTATGATAGACAACTCTGAACGAGAATACGTGTGGAAATCGTCATGTCCCAGACAAGTAGCGATTTGAATAGATTATAAAATCTGAAGCAGCACCTGTAAATGCGCGCCTGACAGGCAGACAAAGAACGAGGATGACTATAGTTCAGTGCTTCCCATTTGGTATCTTCGCTATTTCCAGTGGGTCACGAAAAATTTCTAACTGATACAGTTTCCTTTTTAATTTGCCAAATACGCCGAATACTAGATATTCTCGCGACTAGACTAGTAAATGTACCATTACCTCCTCTAAATTAAATTGTTTTTGCGCCCATAATCGCCGCGAGCCACGTTCCCGTGCTCACAATAATTAGTGAGCCATATTTCCGTGAGAGTCATTTTGTATGCAGCGCGAAATTTCACGGTGTGTTATTGTGGTGTGCCTGAGAATGGGATTTAATTATTTCGTGCCAAGGTTTTCTGAACGTTGATCGGGAAGTACAGCAATCCTGCTCGATTTCTCGTTATAATCAGCAAACAATTGCCGTGACAAAACTATGGAAAAAAACCTTTGTGCTCGACATAAAATTTACTGATTGCATACAAGTTTTCTCGTTCGTAATCAGCTGTTATGTGTACTAATTCTTGTAAGCTTGATAATACACTGTTATTTTCGAATTATCATACAAAGTCTCCTGTTGGCATCAATTTTAATTCCTTACTCATGCGACACATTGTGATTTGAATTACGTTCTCCATACTTTGATGACATCTCAATGTGGGTCGCGCGAAGAAACGTGGATGAAAATTGGCTCGAAAAAGTTTGAAAGCACGGGATTAGATCACTACAGCAGTGGTTTCCGACCTTTCTGTTGTCACGGAACCCCTCTGTCAAATTAATAATTTTTCGGACATCTGCCTGGATTTCGCGTGAAATATATTAACGTAGGGGTAGAGTGGGGCAACGCGCCTACCCTAAGCGGGAAACGTCATAACCACCAAACTAGTCAAAACGAATTGAATTTCGGAATTTGCACGCGAGATATCGTCCCCACTCTACCACAATCATATGGAAATTCCAAGTATCAATTATCATATGTAGAATTATCATTCATATATGTCCATCAATTTGACGTTTTGCTACATGGGTGGGGTAAAACGCCTCCATTGGCGTTTCACCCCGTTATACCCTACTAAATACCGCATGGCACTCGGTAACCGATGAATATTTAATCCATATACAGACCTATACAAACTTCTCCACCTCATCATGGCGTACCGATACTTTTGAAAACAAATTCCATTCAGAAATACCAAATGATTAATAAGTCAAAAAACAAAGTCGGAATTTCTTGAAATGTATCTTGTTTAGTCAGAGGGATAGCCAATATTCGCCAGCCGAATAGCAATTTCAATAGAAATGGCGTTCTCCGAGAAGGCATCCTTGAGGAACACATAAACGGCTACTCAATCCATATTTACTGGACTTCAAGGGGTGGGGCGTTTTGCCCCACGGTAGGGGTAGGCGTTTTAGCCTCGTGGTCGCCATTGTTTGCCGATCAGCTACCAAGCGGTTATTATATGAATTCGCCTCCGGACTGTGGCTTAAATCCAACTACGCGCTGGTAAATCATAGTTAAGACCTGAAAACTATCTGCAGCATCCGTTAAATATGACATTTCACTTGGTTATAAAAGGTTCTCTTTTGGTAAGAATATGTGTAGAAGTCATAAATTCTCATTATGGCGTGGAAATCAAAGTGGCAGTCGTCTGACCATTAGGCGATATTTGCGATACTGTGACGCGTTCAACGCTAGCTTTGTTCTAATATATTGATAGCAGGCGTCTTACCTCGCCGGTGCGTCTTACCCCACTCTACCTAATATCCACTATTGTGCTACGCAACTACTGCACTGTGTCAAATTGTTGTTGTTCTTGCTGAAGAAGAGAGAAAAGGTGATGAACGAAAGAACAGAAGTTGAGAATTGAGATAAGAATGCAGAAGAAAGTGGGAAAATATTTATAGATAAAGACAAAAAAGGATGACGATCAATCCGCTACATCTGCGCAGCAGGGAAGAAGGCCAGAGGTTTTTAGCTGGAGTTGCCCGTCGCACTGTTAGGACTTGGTCATCCGTTTGCCAGGCGGTTTTCAACGGCGGTATAAAATTTAAAAAGAAAAGTTGAACCAAAGTGCCATGCTGAAGCTGTTTCAATATCGGTAAATTCATTGAGAGGGCTGTTGTTGCTTTTCAAGGACTGAACGACTAAACTGATGTAGCGGCAATCAGTATAATTTTCATTAAATGCATACCGGTACAGTTTATTCTCGCGTATGTTTGAGCTTGACACGTTTGCAATGTGCATTGTGCTTTTAACCCTTACGAGGTGGGCGTACCATATATGATATGGCATGTCCCCGACACCGATTTCTCCATGTTGACACGGCCTAGACATCGGGTACTACGTTTTTCGAAAAGGTGAGACTTTTCCGATGTATTTGGTACCTTACTCAGAAATTTTGGTTGGTAAAAATGAAAAAAAAATTAAAAATAAAATAAAATATGTTTATCACCTAAAAGTGGGAAGTATTGCCGGAAAATCTGCCAGAACATCAGAAGTTGATATGTACGGTTTTCTGTGTAAATTCTCACCGTTTCAAACATCAAAACGTTTTCTGGAGAGTTTTCTGAGGGGGATTTGTAAATTTTGCTCACGCTTCAGTGATTTTCAAGATCTAGGTCAAGTTCAAGTGCAAATTCAGTCGGCATATGAGTCATAAACAGGTTTACTATGCCTGCAAATGGTTGGATATGACAAAAGAAAGCATATCGCGTTGTGTTATGCCATGAACCGGACTGTAGGGGCCGATTGAGTCTTGATCATGAACTTGACCTTGATGACCACTCACTGACTACGCCCATTTGTAAATTTATATGTATTTTCCATTTTTCGATATCTGACGAACCACGCGGTTTACAACTAAGAATAACGGCTTGTTTGAAACCAGGCAACAGCGGCTACGCACTGAAGCATCACATTCCTCTCTCTGACGCCATCCTGAGGGTCAGCCTTGAAAATTCAGAGAGAGAGAGAGATTTTTTTTGGGGAAAAGATTGTTTATTTAAACTTATTAAAAAACCTCAGACATGTCATGGGGTGTCGATCAAGGGTGGAATCGGTACAGGGCTATACTCATCTCAGGTTGGGAACGACTGCTCTACAGATACTATTCAGTCTTTTTCTCATCCTTACTTGAGACTGTGAAATATACTAGGCCAGTGGTTCCCAACCTTTTTCGTCCCATCGCCCCCTTTTCAAGCTCAACACCGATCATCGCCCCCCACATTTTGTGTACCGAAAATTGGGCATACAAACTATAATCACCGGCGGGTTGCCTAAAAAAAGGTCAACTTTTCGACTGGAAGCCTAATTTGACACTTTTGTCACTAAATTTCCGTGGGTTAACTGAAAAAAAAGGTCAGCTGTTTTGACGCGTCATCGCCCCCCTATCGCCTCCTTCGTCGATATCGCCCACGTTGGGAACCACTGTACTAGGCGGATAACTATTTCTAGTTTCGTTGTTATACGGCGCTATCCGTGCATTGTGCTGTGCTGACATTTATTTCCGTCTTCGAAGATTTCAGGATAAGTATTTCATTGTTTAATATGTTTTACAAGCTGATGCAAACATAGATGTTTGTTTAATTAAATTATATTGAAATCACAATCCCGACTTCAACCAGTTCTAATGAGTTTGACATATTCACTTCAAGACGAAAATATACCCGAATTACCGATACATAACCAGTATCCACCTAGGAGAATAATGACAGATGAAAACATAAACAGAGCGAAAGAAACCCGCATTTTCCGGCGACGAAAACATACCCGAACTATGTATGTTTGTTTGTCGACTACTATACACCAAACCGTTATTGTTTATTATTTTCCGTAACTGCCGACGGCACGGCCCAACTTTACGATGTTTCAAGACACCGATTACGCGAATAAGGTGGCTAGGATGAGCCTAGGTAAACCTCAAACACTTAGTATTGGAATTCTGAAGTCGACCTCGGTCGGACTCGAACCTACACCCATTGGTGTTGCAGCAGCCGATACCACTGCGTTATCTCGCCACAATAACTATGTATGTATTCAGAGCAATATAAATAAAATACTTTCCCGTTGACACCCGCTGATTGCGACATCGCTTTTCATTGATCTCGCCCACTCGATGTTGTTGCACGTTCGGATGCTGACAAAATCTCGTTTCCAAGTTCAGTCGCACACCGTCCTGGCGTATCAAAACCACCGAAACAGAGTTTTAAGTTGAGGTCGTCAGAGAGGTTTTGGTTTATCCCAGAATCCACATACTTTCACGTTTGGCTTTATAGTGTTAATAGGAGAGGCGGTAACAACGTTGCTTCTCAAGTGGAATTCGAAGTAACACGTAAATGTCTACCCAAGTAGCAGTAAAAGTCAAAGTAGAAGCAAAAGAATTTCTATTACCCGTCAGAACTAGGGGAAGTAGAAAATAAATGGTTGCGGAAAAAGTCTTATTTCGATATAGCAAGATATGTATTCGCGACCGAGAGGAAATGAATATTGCCACTACAAAAAGGCGCAGTCTTCGAAAACATATTTAATTAGCGTGTTATGGGAATTATTCCTAGCTGTTTGTATTACAACTACGGTCATACAATTGATGGAAACATTGTATATATATATATATATATATATTGTGACGGGGCACTTCAACATTATAATCAAGAAATCAGGTACCAGTAAATCGCGCGAATCGGAAAAACTTTTCAGGATAAATAAAATCTGCCCTAAAACGATGATATTTTATGTTGATTTCTGAAATAATTTCCGAAATACTTTTTGGTCGCCTACAAGCCTAGTACATTTTAAAAGCTTCGGTTTCATTTTTTTTGCAAAAAAAATGGTTGCATGTCGTGAACGTCAAATTATTGGCGTTGGCATGAAAAATCATCTCGCGTGCCGCAAATGGCACGCGTGCCGGGAAGGGGGGTTGCCGACCTCTGATCTAGAGCAGAGGTCTCAAACTCAAATGTGCTCGCGGGCCAATTTCTCAGGTTTGATGACGCCGCGGGCCGCACCACTAATGATACGGGATGTTCAACGCAGAAATTCCAAGTAGACGTTATTTGACGGGAGCTTCAAATATCATGAAAATGTAATTTACTATTGTACTATTCACGCTTGACATGAAAAAAATCATATTTTCAAATATTTTAATAAGATTGTTTTTATGCCAGGCAATATTTTTCAATTAATGAGTCATAGACATCATGCGAGAGGATGGAGAATGACATCGTCAAACTGTCGGGTAATAATATCGCAGCTAGTGGACCTTTTACTTGCCACAATTTTACGTAGAATATTTTAAAATCTACTGAATATTGATCTGATATCAGAGCATTTGAGCGGTGTAGCCTAATCCGGGTTATGAGATGTATAGTCGTGATAAGTAGGCTATTAAATCAGCGCCAGATTTTGCCTTCGATTAATATTGGAACATGTCAATCACAAGTTGAATATAATCATTATGGAGCCATAGTAATAGCATTTGTTTCTTAACCTTGGCGATCGCATCCCCCGTCCTACCAATAAGATGTCTCGTAGCCCCAGTTCATTTTCAACACAATTTCTGATTGTACCTATATCAAAATTATAGAAAGCCCATACTAGTGAAATCGCGCGCAGCGCGCAGACCATTTTCCAGATCAATAAATTGGTCAAGAAAATATTCCACAGCATATGGGCCTAATTTCACAATGCATCGCGTACCTCATGATGTGGTGCTCCGTACCCTGAAGGGGTTTACGGGCCCTGGTTAAGAACCCCTGGAATAGAAATGTCCAATCGCTGATGAATTCATCGGTGTTACAGCTGTTGAGCGTACTACTACCTTATACTCCCCACCGACAATAACATGGATAAAGTGATAAGACAACACCCAGCATGTAATTAACTATACGTCACGGGGGGAATGCCGATGGTTGCCATACAGTATGGCCCATACTGACCTGATTAGATAGCTATATATACCCTACGTAACGCAAGCTACGACCTTTTGATATATTATTATTCTCCATGACAGTTTCGTGGATTGCTGCGTACGTAGGATTGCCAAGTCACTGTTCCTAGTCGAAGTCGTTCTGGGATTTTAACGTTTGACTCGACGTAATTCAGTCGTTTTTATTGAATCACCCAGTCAATCCGAGATCAAGTAATTTTACGAAAGATCGCACAAAACCAATTCACAATTTTCAGTCACGAATCATCAGCGAGTCATGTTTTATCATCATGAAGTAGAAATGTGACGTAATGTGATTGCGTAGTTCGTTGGGGTTTCAATGTTTTTATAGTTGTTTCAGGGTGAACTTCAAGTTGTTATATCTAAAATAGATATGTGGCACTGGAATATATTGTCGAATACTTGAAATTCCCAAATGCCGTCGCGGGCCACACAAAATGCTCTCGCGGGCCGCGTGTTTGAGACCTCTGATCTAGAGCAATTCAACATTTAAGCCTGATCCAAAGGCGTGTTATAGTGTCATATACACATCACGTGATTCCCTTCCATATTGCGCACTTATATTAGGTTGGTAAAAATTGTTGTGAAAGGGGATATGGGCGGAGGGGGGTCTCGCCCAGTTGTAGGGCTACCACTGCTCTCGTGTACAAGTACAACTGTTGATACGTATCGTGTATCATGACGAGGTATGCGTATGTGCTGTGTAGTTATTTGGGCTAAGCCAAAATGATTAACTGTGTAATTCGATCCCGATTCGAGTGTTCAAGGACTAGTCGTGTCATCTGAAACCTCAAAGAATCAATCACTTACCAGTGAGTGCTGTGTTTTAAGCTTCTCGTAAGGAATATCGTATTATGGTAAGCGGCTTTGAATCACTCAAGTTAAATGCATTACCAATATCACATCAGAAATATTCGTATTCGCGATTTAGGAGAGTCACGTCGGCCTTAGCGGCGGTGTCCGAATTCGGCTTCTTCCACAAAACCAGCGCCAGGAGCATGAACAGACGGAACGATGGCTCGTGTACGGGGTTACCGCAGCGGAACAGCGATCCTCATAACAGTTTTGGCTGATGCTTACACACCAGATTATTCGCGGCACCGAATTGAACGGTTGTCGATAGTAAGATGGGATTTGGGTGATAACGGTCGACTTGGTTTAACCCCGGACTTGCAGATTGCGAGACCATTGCTAGTATTTCATATTGGGCTGTGACGGCTATCGTGGTCGTTAAGTGCTCAATGACTAGATTGCGCCTTGTGTTGATTGATCAGAGAGAAGCAGACATGGCAGTGCATGTATGACATCGGTTTTCAAGCTGGGGGACGGGAAAGTATCTGAAGGTGGCGCGAAGTCACAGTTAACTGAAAATTTTTCGCGCTCCGCCCGATTTCCCTCCAGCTTATGGTGATTACTCTGTCTCTTGTACTAATTTGGTATTTGAGAACTCTCTCATCAACAGCCATAACCTTTAATGCCATCAAACTATCCCTTGGGATGGCGAGCATTCTGATTTATCTCTTTAATATTTTGTGATATCATAAGGAAGGGGGGCGCGGAATTTTTCACCATCAAAAAGGAAGCGTGTTTAAAAACTTTGAGAACTACTGCTGTATCACAATGCGGTTCTCAACTCCACATTGTCATCGTCATTATCGGCGAGAAATCGCTTCGAAATGACATTGCTGTCGTTAAAATGCATTCGTTAATTACGATTTATTCCTTGAATAATTAAATAAATGGGCGAATAATCTATCGATTCAGCAATCCGGCCCGCCAAGTAGGGGAGATGTGGTACCGATGGATCACTGGGACCGAAAATACTTTGAAAATTCTCTATGATAATTCCATGATTACACTCCGTGAACTTGTCTACAATAGCATGCTGGCAAAATCTTTCCTCACATACAAAAAAAATCGACGAGCGCGAGCTATGGGGTCTCTCACAGATGTTTTTTGTTTTGGGGGGTGTAAACTAAATTTAGATCGACATATACATTTTTCTTTTTAACCTTCAACACGAACAAACCAGCAATCATTTTTATTGTGAAGTGTAGGGCTTGTATCAGGCTATACAATGGCACCTATTATTTTTTCAGTACCTTCCTTGAGTGGAATTTTTTTCGATTCATGTGTAAAATTCGTAGGGTGGGGACCGATGATACAATAGCCAAATCAAGCAAAATAATCAAGCATACTAATCATGAAACAAATGAAACATGCCTACGTACAGAAATTCTTTATGTAATAATTGCATATGATGTTTTATCGCTATAACGAGGTATTTGGAAGTCATACTGTCGATTTCCGGGCAATATGTATGTACCCTCAAATTTATAGGTTCGAGCCTAAATCGAAACGTGATTTTATGACAACATTTGAATTATTATTTATTCTATTTTTTGACATTTGCGACCAAACATTCTTCTTTGGCGTGCTGTAGCTTAAATTATAATACTGAGCAAGAATAGTTGTCACATCTGACTTTTTTAGGGTATATGTGTCGTAGGTCCCCGGGTCGTGTGCCATTGGACCCACCGGGTGGGGACCGATGATACGTTCGAGCAACAAATTTTGAACGTCCATAAATATTTTTTGAAAAGACGGATATTCAAGTATATGTGCGCGATAGGTAGAGCTTGTATCAAAGTGCTGAGCCAGCAAAAGATCTGCTGTTTTCGGCTGAACGTTTTGGGGCCAGCGAACATTTTCCAATTTTTTATCCATCGGTACCACATCTCCCCTACCTAATTTTCCTATATCCGGCCCGCCGACTGGAGAAGTTGCCCGCCCCTGGCCTATCAGGTATACGGTATTCTCCACCATGTAAGATGAGATCAGTAGCTCGTTACCTTGTGAAATAGTGAATAATAGTATAACTACTAAAAAGTCTATAAAGGTTTCGAATTTTACCCAGGTAATCCAATGGATAACAAAAACCTGTACCCTATTATGGGGTCACGGGGATCCGATGCTAGAGTGTATGAAATGTGGGGTTGTGCATCGTAAATTCCAACCCGCGTCACGGACTAGTCAACACGAAACTCGCAACATGACATCAATACCTTTGGGCAAGTTTCTGGACCTAGCCTATGCATGGTTCGCTAGGTAAACGCAGAATATCATCGCGCACGAAACGCGGACCTTTCGAAATTGCGAGATTTATTTTTATGAGCACCGTATAATTTCACAAAAATTAGATCTGCAGCGTGGAGAAGGGTGTGCCTAACATGCGCGACGCAACATGCGCGACGCAGCATGCGTCGTTTGCGTCGGTATTTAAAGGCATACCGTTTGGTCAACTATACGCTGTGTATAAAATGCAAAGCTGCTGGCAAACGCAAATATACATCCTGGCAATTTTACAATAGATACTAGATAATTCTAGTTGTACAGTCGGACTAATCGTAGACAAATGTAGGAAATGTGAAAACTGATAAATCGCTACTCAAAACATTTGTTGTTCTAAACATAGAAGATATGAGGAAGCTAGAAATTGCCAAGTTTTGTGGTGTTTTGAAATGATGAAAATATTAATAAACTGATATTGATACTGATCCAAGTCAAACCAACTTATAAATGATCTCTATGTTCTAAAATATAATTTCAATCTAACTTGGAAAAAAATTAATCTAAAATTCCAATTCTAATCCAATTTGCAAATAAAGAAAATTTTCTCGTCCCAACTCTGCCGTGTCAAGTTATCTCGGTCAACCCAAATGTGCGAATTGTGATAAACCTCTCATCTCGTACATTATCAATGTACTGTAATGTCATCTGACATCAAATCATTGATGGTTATTGTCATAAGCTGCAAACCAAAAGGTTGCATCAACCCTAATCGCATTGCAACGGTGCTTATTTGTAGGGCTGGGCACAATGATTCGAGTACTCGAATCTGAATCGAGTATCAATTTCAATGATTCGAGTCGAGTAGTAAAATACGATTTTTTCGAGTACTGAAATTATACGCTTCTCGCAACTGAAAGTTAAAGTACCAACGAGAATTATAGTTTCCATACTATTTTTCACTGAGGAAGCCTTGAAACCTTGATTCGCCGTGTCGCAGCATACGAGACATAGTACAAAGCTACGAACGTTACTGGAATAGCATATTTCCGAAGTCGTGATCATCCCACAACATTGTCAAGAAGTGCAATGAAATCGGTATGGTCGAAAAAATACCTAAGTATCTTTAATGTGACGTAAAACAGGCATTTTATCCTTTGTGGTGGCATAAAAGGTACATATCTTAACTTTGACATATTACATTATGTTATGACGTCATAATGAGTGATACTCGAATACTCGACTCGACTCGAAGCGTAATACGTGATTCAGAATCGAATCACTCAGGTACTCGATTTTGCCCAGCCCTACTTATTTGTCACCGAGACTGTATCGTACAGTAACTTAGCACGCCAAACCTCTGTTGCGAGGGATACGTTTTCTGCGTCAGCGTACGCCATATCATAATCAGTCGGTACGAATTGGAAACATAAGAACGCGACGTTCTCGTGATATTCAGTAGCTATGAATTCAATACCGTAAATAATAATTTGTTCGCCGAATGAAAAAATTGATTTTCATACTTATAACTATAGGCTAGATAGGCTTAACTAGGTTACCTATTTGCATCCGATACGAGTGTACACACACCCCGAGTGACGAGTGTGTAATAACTAGGGCCATTTTTATATGACCTTAAAAAATCAATTATATGACTTTATTTTATGGAAAATATGACTTTATATGACTTTATGTGAAAATAGTGTATTTTTACATGTAACCGACGTCACTCATGGAACTGACGAGTAAAACAAACACAACATAGCAGTAATACGCATCCATTTTTATTTTAAACCACTATTGTAGTACAGTTTCATGTTGTGTGGAATGTTGGAGTCTTTGAAGTGACAATTTGGACGTAAAATGACTTTAGTAAGGAAATGAGCGCTCTGCGGTTTTGCATACAGCGCTGGTGAAATGTCTTGCCTTTGTAGCTCCATAATTTGTTTCACATCGTTTTTGTCCACTCGCTTCTTAATGTAATTTTTGAGCTCAAGCGGATCTCTTCTGAAATCAAGGGCATTTAGATCAGCAGTAGCCTCTCTGATGGTGTACGTACGTCGTACAACTTTCCATTTTCTGTATCAAGTTTGAAGCATTGTTGCAGTTGAGGCATATTTCGGTGACCAATTATTTATTATCGTGGTGCCCATTGTAAGTACCATTTTATTCAAATCCAAATGTATTTGTATATAACTAGATCAAGATAGAGCTTTTTAGCCTGCCTACCCACTGACTGAACTCCAAATGACGTCCTACTTCAGTGCACAGAAGTAAAACAGATTGTGTAGCAACACAATGCAATGTGTGACCTCATAATGCAATGTGTGACCTCATAGGTCTGTGACTGTAATGTGATGTAGGCTAACCTTACAGCTTGCCTTCGTTCAATCAGAAATTGCCCTACTTTCTTAGTGCTTTGCTTATTTGCTTCACCGTCTACATTGGCACTTTTTATTTAAAGTATATACAACAATATGACTTTATAACTCAAATATGACCTAACAAGGAAAATATGACTTTATATGACTTTATAACTTTCTTAATATACCCCATAGGGACGTGGTTTTCGCATTACAATTGATTTCACGACTTCCTGATGCATAGAAAAAAATATGACTTTAATGACTTTAAATGGCCCTAGTAGGGCCATTTTTATATGACCTTAAAAAATCAATTATATGACTTTATTTTATGGAAAATATGACTTTATATGACTTTATGAGAAAATATTGTATTTTTACATGTAACCAACGTCACTCATGGAACTGACGAGTAAAACATACACAACATAGCAGTAATACGCATCCATATTTATTTTAAACCACTGTTGTAGTACAGTTTCATGTTGTGTGGAATGTTGGAGTCTTTAAAGTGACAATTTGGACGTAAAATGACAGTAGTAAGGAAAATGAGCGCTCCACAGACGCTGATGTGGGTTGACACTTCTGCAGTTTTGCATTCAGCGCTGGTGAAATGTCTTGCCTTTGTAGCTCCATAATTTGTTTCATATTGTTTTTGTCCACTCGCTTCTTAATGTAATTTTTGAGCTCAAGCGGATCTTTTCTGAAATCAAGGGCATTTAGATCAGCATTAGCCTCTCTGATGGTGTACGTACAAATTTCCATTTTCTGTATCAAGTTTGAAATATTGTTGTAGTGGAGCCATATTTCGGTGACCAATATTCTTCGATTATTTATTATCGTGGTGCCCATCGTAAATACTATTTTATTCAAATCCAAATGTATTTGTATATAACTAGACCAAGATAGAGCTTTTTAGCCTGCCTACCCACTGACTGAACTTCAAATGACGTCCTACTTCAGTGCACAGAAGTAAAACAGATTGTGTAGCAACACAATGCAATGTGTGACCTCATAATGCAATGTGTGACCTCATAGGTCTGTGACTGTAATGTGATGTAGGCTAAATTTACAGCTTGCCTTCGTTCAATCAGAAACTGCCCTACTTTCTTAGTGCTTAATTGCTTCACCGCCTAAATTGGCACTTTTTATTTAAAGTATACAACAATATGACTTTATAACTCAAATATGACCTAACAAGGAAAATATGACTTTATATGACTTTATAACTTTCCTAATATACCCCATAGGAACGTGGTTTTCGCGTTAAAATTGATTTCACGACTTACTGATGCATAGAAAAAAATATGACTTTAATGACTTTAAATGGCCCTAGTAATAACCAATGTTGAATGCCGATTGATCATAATAATCACAAGCGTAAGTGATTGCAGTTCAAAATAAGATGGGGGGAGCACAACCTCAAGGTATTGTGTGGTGAGACACGCTATGTTCATTGTTCATATTGAAATAAAGCTAAACCTTTCCGGCTGACACTCGTCGGGGTAATCGTCAGCAACTATAGTAGAGAATTTGAAAATAACATTATATATTAATCGTATAAATATATGAGTGTCAGCCGAAAATATTCGGGTTTGTGTCAATATGAATATATTTTTCAATCGTATACTCAAAGTCCTGTACCTCTAAGGGTGTTAATATTCTAATATGAAAGCACGGTTTAGTACAGGTCATGAAAGCCGAACGTTACAACTCACCCTGCTATCCAGGTTTCCGTTCTCGTCTGTGTCGTACAGCTTGAACACAACTGTAAAAGCGGTTCTATTTTAAGCACGCTCACGTCCATATTTAGACGCGGAATACGCACATTGCAGTTTATCTTCGGGCCTGTTTCCTTCCAGCAACGATAAGTAACACACGATGTCTTTGAGATGGACGAATTCTTCGTCCGAGGGTACTTGGTCTGGGTTGCTGGAACGCGCCGTGGTGTCGACGGGTCGCGCGATCGATATTGAAGTCGACCGCGAGGGCAATTAAACTGAAATTTTACATGTTTTATGTAGGGGCGGAAGCTGGAATAAGATGCGCATTGCGCAATATAGGCACTGTTTCACAGGAGTGCCAAAAAACTAATGTCATAATACATTGCATAGACTCTTGGAGGTATAGTACTTCAACACACCATTGAAGAGTATATTCATATTGAAAACTATGTTCGGCTGACACTCGTCAGTGGTAATCGTCAGCAACTATAATTGAAATTGGTGATGCGATTGGTGAATACCATGTTCTTTCCAATTCTCTACTAGTTGCAGACTATTCTATTACCCCTGACGAGTGTCAGCCGAAAATATTTGGGTTCGTATCGATATGAATATACCATGCCATTCAAATGTATAATACACGGTGAATAATACAGCCACGCGCGGAGTACTGGTGTCGGAAATTGACATTGGCGTGACATTTGATTCTTCCAGCCAGATATAACAATCGTTTTAACGAAGTTGACTAAATTCCAGTGAATCAACGTCATAATTTCTTTGATTACTTAGTAATGTCTTTACCCACACGCTATCACAGGATCGTCTCAAGGTGAAAACCAGTTGACAATTCATCACTTTCCCTTCAGGCACGCGCCCGGAACAAGGTATTTGGTCGAGGCGAAGTGACGAAATCTGCCACCACTGTTATTTTATAAAATGGTTGAAATTTCGAATTGTAATAACTTTGCTTCTACTGGTTGGAAATGAGGCGAATCTGGCGTGCGGCGTTCTATAAGCGACCTGACATTTTAATAAGTAGAGAGTAGCACTGTCCTAATGCGCATACACTACACATATTGTTGATAATGTATACAGGTTGTACAAATGTCGATTCCAGTTGACAGACTAATACTACGCGCACTGTGTCGGCCGTTGGATTATATCATCACAGGATTCGCCTTTGTACGGTTATCGGTTATGTATACGAAGACGTGTCGAAGTAGGTACAAAGCTTTCGATTACATCTCGTGTGGCCAAATATCACGAAATTTTGTTCGGTATTATGGCATTACTGCTTTCCGTGAGGGCTTGATTTATGAATGAATCGACCGACCGGTGTAGTCGGGATTGAAATAGGATTGCCACAAATACCCTGTATGTGTTCATGGCCTTACGCGTAACATTCTATGTAATCCCAAGACGTAACCCAAATCCCGTTACAAACATAAACGATTCTCAGCCGTCCAAATTATATAAATTGCAGCGTACAGGTTCGAATTACGAATATCGAACGTTAGTCAGGGTGTTCAGTACTGACATGGATCGCATATACTGATAACATTATTACGGTAGATATCGGCTTTTGCAATAATGACTGCCTACACTGCATATCAAGTTCGAAACATACAGTTGAAGAGACTATGTGCGGTACTGAACTTCAATATACTATTGAATAATATATTCATATTGAAATAAACCAGACAAACTAGTTGCTGACGGCTACCCCTGACGAGTGTCAGCCAAAAATATCCGGGTTTATTTCAATGTGAATATATTCAAGGCCGTAAAATGTTGCATATGAACAACACAACAGATCCCTACATGTACTGTACCTCAGGCGCACGTACATTTCAACAGCTACAGACGACTGTGGGCGCACGATTTCCAACGAATTCGCATTAAACACGGCAGCTGGTAATTCGCATCATTAAATAACGACCACGCGACCCTTTGATTTGCTTCAGCACATGAAATAAGTTGTCATTATTCGGAGACCGACGGCGCTATACATTAAGGCTAGCGAGCGCACTTTTGGCTAATCGAGCCCGTGGGAAAAGTCGAGAAATAGCACACACTTGAGATGACAGCAACGTGACGTCACTGCGATGCATATCTCGCTCGAAGAATGCGAACAGTGGAAGGTCAGCTACACGACTTTCGATGTAGTTGCATAGGGTCGATCATGGGCGATTATATGAGGATTCGTTACGTCACAGCGATGCAATCCAGTCTTCCCATCACATGGCGTAGTAGAGTTATCACGACAAAATCAATGCACAAATGAATGAATGGGCAATTGGACATATGTTTATACAGCGATATTGATGGCATGGGGTATATAGTATGGTCTGTCGTATAAACGCAGTGTTGGGGAAACCTATCAACGGAGATTGGGACTATTCACGACTACAGCTGGGGCGCAGTTAGAAGACAAACTAGGGGTATGGGAAGACGAAACAAATGTGTAGTTATAATTCTAATTGTCGGCTAGAACGCTGAAACTCCGGCAACAAAAACGAGTCTTATATACGTGAACACTGAACAGGGACGATATCGATAGGACATCGCAGCACATTCATAGTTGCCATCGAGGTTCACTGAAGATTTCACTCTTGTGAATAATTCAAATCATCGACGCGTTGCGGAAGAACGGACTTTATCTTGTAACATCTTTGACATTTACAATATCAACCTAGTGCTGACTATTATTTATGATCAAAAGATACCATATGCAGCAGTTTATATGAATACGCCGATATGGATTCCGACGCCAGTCCCGACGCGTGAAGACTGATATGTAGGGTTGAATTTAAAAAATATATCAACATAAAACTAATAAGGTCCTTGTTTGAAACATGTTTTTATTGTTGTAACCACGACGTCACGAATTGTTAATTGCGAGGTCACAGTGGGTCGGCATGAACAATTGAAATTATTCCGTGAATGTGGATCCTAAGACGTAAAAGGCTTCCGACCCCTGCCACAAACGGACCAAAAATATCTTCAACCAGGACCACATCGTTTTGTAGGAGGTCATCATCATCACAAAATCCATTCCGTACCAATGGTATGTATCTACAAGCTATAACTGTCGAACCGATGGCGATTTCGACGGTTCAAACCATTCCATATCCAATACGTCAAACGTACCGGGTGTAAATATACATGCTTTTTCGGAAGTATTTACACACAATTATGGCATAATTTATAGATCGTTTGAAAACAAATGCCTTGGCCGTGGTTATGCTTGTCACATTGTATCAAAGTTAACCATGGCCGAGATAGGACCGAAAGGAAATGAAAACTTTACCTTTGCAAAAAATCTTCATCTCGCAAAATGTTTAAAATGGAGATAAGCTACTGTGATTCCGTACAGTAAATAGAGATCTAGTATTTTTCAAAGAAGTCAAGAGTATATTGGCGTAACATCCCATGCGGCGATGCTGATGGTCACTGACCAGTGTACAAACCTGATGGTACAGTCAGTGATCGATTTTTCGTTTCACTATTGTCGGCCGTCTTCTTGACAACGTTATCGTTCGAGTCCTCGATTGTGACGGACGGCTCATCCCCAGAAGCGGGCGGGCGGAGGGAGTTGGCTTTTCCGTCCACCTCTGGAAGTGAAGGGATGGTAAAAAGAAACTGTTTCGTTTCGCCTTATAGGCGACAACGACAACAAATCATACCTATAGCGCGTCTCTGTATTAATAAATGATGGGTTCTCGTTCAATTATCGATATCTATGACGTGAACGTGACAAACGCTTCACTATAGGATAAAGGTGGTTAAAGTGGTCATTTCGTTGGTAGTCAAGATTAAGTAACAAAATCTGTACTCACGGACAAGCAGAAATATATATTTCAAAGTAAGTAAAAAGTATGTATGCTGAGCCTAGTTATTACCAAAGAAAACTGAGAAATGTGAAGTAGAAATGGTCTAACCAAATCATAACCATTAGAGTAAGTAGCGTGCCTATACTTGAGTACTCCCAATAATAAGGAGTTATTCGTTACTGACCAGATTACTATAGCGCGCACGCATATAGTTGGGCAGAGATCAAACTTTAGCTATATAATTCTAGATGTCTAATTAGATTATTGGGAGGGAAATGCCGGTAACCCAATTGTAATCTAATCTGTGAAATGTTTCTATGCCCTAATATAAAATCTTTATCTAATTTCTGGTTTTACTAAAAGTGTTACAGGATAACTGTATGGTGCGAAACGAGCCAGGCTTGGTGTACAGACATTAGTCATTCTCATGCTTACGATAATGAACTCTGATTTGATATGAACTGAACTTGATTTTTGTTGTGTTTCTTTCTTATTTGGAAATTATTTCCATTTCCAATTTCTTTTTGCGAATTCAGTAATGGTAATTATAATTGAAATAGTTGAAAATTTCCAAGTCGCAAAACTATGGAGTACTTGCTTCTGGCAAGACAAAAATGCCCGATGTCATATCTTCATGACGAGAGCAATAAATCATTGGAGACGCGGCTGTGGGCAATGTAAGGTCAAAGTGAGGGGGGCGAAGTAGAATCGACAGGAAGAGGTTTCGAAATATCAAGGAAACTAAGTTTCGTGCGTGAACAGCATCGGAAATAAATCACTAAAGCCGACTTCTTGAAACCAAAGCCAGAATATTGTGAGAATGTTTTAAATTATGCATCAGGGTCAGTAAGGTGGTTAATCTCTGTATCTGCTAATACGTGGCGTGCCCGACAGCGCTTACCAGCACGATAGACACCACCGCCAATCCAAATCGCCATTCCCAATCTAACGGCGGCTTATTTGTAACAGTATATCTGTCGCCAGATGTATCAACGCAGCGCGCGGTAGTAAACACAACACATTCACAAGCAAATGAATTCATCAAAAACAACATGCACTCTGACAGCGTTCGGTAAATACTCTATCATCAAGCCGCTGTCGTCATATCCGTATTGTCCTTGCAAAGGAGCATATTGTTTCTATCTGATGAGCGAGTGACGCTATGCAATTATATCCTCGAGAGATAGAGTTTCATCACCTGCGACTTTCGACCGGACGTACTTCACGCTGTTTGTTGGTACAATCTCGTAAGGTTATTACGCGCTGATACCGGTGGCTAAGATCTGCTATTTCCCGGTTCGTCACGGTAGCGCCTCTCGACTGTTATTGCTACTAGGCCTCACAATGATTCGAGTGCGCGAACCTGAATCTAGTAATAATTCTAATAAGTCGGGTCGAATAGTAAGAGACGGTTTATTTGAGTATACTAAAATTTTACGCTGCTTGCCACTAGGACGAGAATTATAGTTCCGATACTATCATCCACCGTGGAAGGTAGCAAACCTCGATTGGTCGTATTGCAGCATATACGCAACATGTAGTACTAAGCTACGCACGTTAGTGGAAACAACATATCTGTGGAGTTGTGATAAACCCGCAGTATTGACACAAAGTTCTGTGAAACCATCGAATATTAACTTGGAATGGCAACGACCGATTTTGCAGCTTCGTTCCGCTACGCTTGAAGCTGTAATCCGAATTGTTTTGCGGCAGCGACTGTAGGATTTCTAGCAATCCAAAAGTTATCTTCCATAGCGCAGAATTTACTGAATCTGGTCTTGATCCAAATCTACTGTCGCACCGATTCCGAAAATATAAAGTTTGGGAACCACTGCTCCAGTTGTCTTATTAGACGAATTTTCGGGAAATGCCTCTAATCTCATTCTGATCTAATTTGTGAAATATTCCTATGCTCCAATTGTAATTCTAATCTAATTTCTGTTTTTTCTGAAAATGCTGCAGTTTCGCGCTGCAATGTAGCGCGAAACGAGTCAACCTTGGTGTGCAGACATCTGCCATTCTCGTGCTTGCGTGGTACGAACTCGATTTTTGTGGTATGTCTTTGTAATTCGGAATTTCAATCAATTTCCATGTTTTTGAGGTTTCAGTAATTCAGTAATTCAATAATTAGGATCTAATTCGGAAAATATGTACAGCTATATTTCTGCTTCAAGTCTAATTCGGAAAATACTGTGCAGCTGTAATTGTAATTCGCATCTAATTTGGAAAAATTTAAAGTTTCATGGTTGTCAAGCTCTGCAATCAGTACACCAATCAGAGACGCACAGTCCCTGCGGTATAAACTCTATTTTTACAACCAAATATTCTTATCTGCGTCATCGCCCTTGAATAATGGATGTTACGGGTGATGTAGGGATATCTCCGCGAATTTAGCGCCGTGCGATACAGGCGACGAACACGGTAGGCGGAATGACAAACCCTGGATTACTCCATCGATATAGGATATAGATATGGGAGCACGCTGTGAATCCATATATGTGTACCGCCCTTTGGGTGTGAAAACACTCTACTCGCCAAAACTGTAGTATACAGCTGGCGCGTGTCAACAATTTTTGAACGGAAGCTGGGTGCTTAACGACCGTATTGCGCGCGTAGAGAGACACAGTATTTGCGGAAGTTCGTTCCCAGTCTTTACTGTATGGTAGCGTATTGAGATTCCGAAGCTATGTGCTCTCTGGTGGCAAATTTATTTTCGGAAGCATTACCTGGTCGATGAACATTAAACGCTAACGAGGCTGGATGAAACGGCTAATCGTGTCTGTAACACGCAGTAATCCTACTGTGAAGGCGCAAGCGATTCGCCCATACACACTGCATAAATGGGTGTAAAATAGGAGCTTTTATAAGAATTCCACCATACAGTACAGAGTGAGGTGAAATATATTGACATTGAGATGTATTCAATCTTGCTTTCACACCCATCCACAGAGTGAAACCGATTCAAATACACCAAACCTTATGGAAGTGTATGTTTGTTTGATGTTCATCGTGTTTCGGCTACATTGGTCATTTTACACCAGGCTAATATTCTTTATATTGATTCCGTATTTACCGACTTGTAGCACGGCCCACTTCTAGGCTTTTATAAAACACCGCTTGCGCGGATGACATGGCGTGGAGGAGCCTAGATAAACCTCCAACACTTGGGTACAGGAATTCTGGAGTCGACCTCGGTCGGACTAGAACCAGTAGCCCATTGGTGTTGAAGCGGTGAACCATATACCAACACGCTATCTCGCCACATCTAGGGGTGTAATGGATCCTGCGCACGGTACTGTACAAACGTTATGCGCCCTTTTGAGGTCGTGCAAGAAACCCCCACCCACCCCACCATGGAGATAGCTCTGTTAAAATTGGTGTGCCCGACTTCTTTTCATCCATTGGAATGAGCGTGAAAGCAAGGAATCATGCCACACTTTCATTTGTCTGTCTTGCAGTCAACTTGTATCAAAATACCCCAACCTAGTTTGTCTCAACAGAAGGAGTTCTCGTACCAACTAAAAGCAGTAGGCTACATTGAGCGTAAGCCATCTCGACACGATTTTTGATAAACAATTTTCTTTCCAATTCTCTTCTAGTTGCTGACGATTACCCCTGACGAGTGTCAGCTGAAAATATTCGGGTTTATTTCAATATGAATATACAATTGTACCTATGCCTATGCCGAGTTTAATATTTAAAACAGGGTTTGGAGTTTAACTTCATATCCAAGGCCAAATCTGAACTAATCCGAACCGCAGCTTCATATCCGGTGTTTACAAACGTATACTTGATCACTATAATCTAGTCTCAAGATACAAGACCCATATTTTATCGCGAACTGATACAATCTCAACACAAGGTCGGCACCCGCTTACCATATGACTTTGTTTCCTGCTTTTATTTCAACACCAAGCAGTTTTGTGCTCCAGGTAAGCCGCTTGTACTTCACCGAATACGATAATGTGTCAGGTACAATTACGCTATCGAGGTGTCAACACAATTACATTCCCACTCATAAATAGGTCTGGGCAAAATCGAGTACCTGAGTGATTAGATTCTGAATCAAGTACCATACCTATCTAATCTTAGATACGTATTCTTGTGGTAACTAATTATTTCGTCGCGGGCCGGACGATTTCGCTGGGCGGGCCGGATCCGGCCCGCGGGCCGCAGGTTGCCGATCCTTGTACTAGACTACTAGAGCACTAGATAATGAGTTTGAGTATCTGCATAGTATGAAATATTATTCATAATGGCGTTCTATTTCTGAGTTCGTCATTAGATATCCAAGAAAACTGCTATGGCATACCGCTTGGTCCAAATAGCTTTATATACATGGTCATGTAACGCGAGAATACAGTCGTTCGTGGACCTATGTCGACGAAACCCACTCTGATGGTGGTTCAACAAATTGTTTTTAGTGAGCCACCATTCTAAACGATTTGCAACCATCCGCTCCATCGTTTTACACATGTTGCTGGTGAGTGAGATAGGACGATAAGAGGATGTCTTGGTTTCATCTTTACCTTGCTTAAGTATGGGCACAACAATTGAATGCTGCCACGATTCGGGACAAGAACCAACTGCCCAAATGTTATTGATGGCTGATAGCATGACCAACTGACTTTCCTCGTCCAGGTGCTGCAGCATCTGATAGCAGATTCTGTCCGCTCCCGGAGAAGTGCTTTTGCGATTATTTATTGCACGTTTCATTTCTACCATATTGAATGGCGCGTTTACTCCGAGTGTTCGGGTATTATTTTCAACAGGAGGCGAGTGTTCGGGTATTATTTTCAACAGGAGGCAACGAAAGATTGGATTCCATTAAAGTTCGCCGATGAAGGAATTGGTAATCTAAATTATTGTTGCTGCTGGTTTCAGCAAAACTATTTGCGAGAGCATTGGCCTTGTCCTTGCTGTCAGTCAGATGGTTGTCAAGATGATTGAGTACACGGATATGGTTCCAGGATCCGCTGTACCCGTTAATCGACCGCACGACACGCCACACTTGGTACAACTTAGAATTGTGATCAAGAGAACTACAGAAGTTATCCCAGTAGGATTTTTTGGCTGAAAGTATGATCCTTCTAGCGTCTGCTCGCCTTCGTTTGAAGACTACGATATCTTCCATTCTGAATGATCGCTTCAATTTGCAGAAGGCCGCCCGTTTCCGGCGAACCGCCCTGGAGCAACCCTCATTCCACCATGGGACGGAACTCTTTCCTTTGATATGTTTTGTTAGGGGTATGCTTTCGGTCGCGGCTTTGATTGTCGAGTTGCTGATCTTTTCTATAGTTATCTCGTCTAGATTTTTAAAGTATTGCGAACATAGCTTTTGAAAAACGTCCCAGTTGGCTTTCTTGAAAGACCAAGACCGGTAATGGAATTCATCCCCGTGACTGGATAACTGCAAGTCGTTCATAACAACAAAATGGTCGCTCCCCAATAGTTCGTCCGTCACCGAGGTCACAACCTTCGGGGCGATATCTCTGGATGCAATGCATAGGTCTAAAAGTAAAGTCCGTGTGGTACTCGATACGGAGATTTCAATACGAGTTGGCGTTGTTGTATTGATAACAACCAAGTCATTATCGTCTATTATTGAGTGAAGATGACGACCATTCGTATTGATGGCACCACTGCTCCATATTGGATGGTGAGAATTGAAGTCACCCAACAGGATCGTTCTCGAGTTGCACTGCGCAAAGCATCGCTCGAAGAGAGCGTGTGAAATTGCTCGATTCGGTGGGATGTACACGTTAATTATTTTCAAATCGTGCAATTTGATAATCTGGGCCTCTATAGGATAAATGTTGTCTATGGGGACTTCGAAGAAAGACAGGTCTTGTCTGGCAAAGATACATACACCACATCCGTGCTGGTCTCGATCTTTTCTAATAAGTTTGTAATTCGCAATTCTGGGAGTGTACTTATCGATCAGGTGCGTTTCCTGCAGGGCAATGATGTCGGGCATTTTGTTAAGATTTTCCAAGTAATATTTCAATTCGTGGATTTTCCGATATATCCCTCTACAGTTCCATTGCATGATTCTTATCGACATTGTGTTCCGTTACTCGATACATTGGAGTCAGTAATAGATGAACTATTGTGAGTTGCCATGGCACTCGGTTTGGTAGTAGAGGCAATAGATCAGAGGTCTCAAACTCAAATGAGCTCGCGGGCCATTTCCTAGTTTTTGATGACGCCGCGGGCCGCAGCATCAATAATCGGGATATTCAATGTATATAGGTTTCAACTTGGCCGTATTTGACGGGTCCTTGCAGACAGGCATTCCACAGACATCGTGAAAATGAGATTTACTATTGCATTATTCACGCTTTACACGAAATAAAATCACATTTTCAAATATTTGAATAATTTTTTTGTGCCGGGCATACTTTTTCTAATTAATAAGTTAAAAATATAATACGAGAGGATGCATCATGACATCGTAGAACTGTCGGGTTATAATAGTGCAGCTAGTGGACCTTTGACGTGCCACAACTTGATGTAGTATATTTTAAAATAGACTGAAGATTGATCTGATGTCAGAGCATTTGAGCGGTGTAGCCTAATCCTGGTTTTGATAAAGTCGAGATAAATGTAGGCTATTGTTATTGTCATTGCCAAAGTCAAATTAAATCAGCGTTATATTTTGCCTTCGGTTATTATTGGAAAATATAAATAACAACTTGAATATAATAATTATTGAGCCACAGTAATAGCATTGCTTCTTAGCCTTTTTAGCGATCGTACCCCTTGTGCTTCCAATGAGATTTCTCGTAGCGCCTGTCCATTTTCAACAAAATTTCTGATGGTACCTATATTAAAATCAGAAAGCCCATTCACACAAGATTATTTTCCAGTTGAATAAATTGGCCAGCATATAGGCCTAATTCCACAATGCATCCCGCACACCCTGATGTGGTGCTTAGTACCACGATGGGGTCTACGGACCCTGGTTAAGAACCCCTGGAATAGAAATGTCCAATCGGCGAATAATTCATGGGTGTTACAGCTGTAGAGCGAAGTGCTACCCTACTCGCCTACGATAATAACATGGACATAGAGAACAAACAACACCCAGCATGTAACCAACTATATGTCACGCGAGTCATAGAATGCCAATGGTTGCCATACTGACCTGATTAGATAGGCAGCGCAAGCTACGTACCTTTTGATATATTACTATTCTCCATGACAGTTTCATAGATTGTTGCGCCCGTAGGATTAACAAGTCACCGTTTCGATTCACAAGTCCTTGTCTGATTTTAACGTTTGATCCGACACAACTCGAGTCATTTTTATTTAATCACTCAGTCAATTTAAAACCGAGTCATTTTACGAGAAGGTCGCACCAAACCAAATAACAATTTTAAGTCACGAATCATCAACGGGTTCTATCGTGATGAACTAGAAATGTGACGTAATAGCTGATCTTCTACCTCATGGTAGCTTTTAAAAGTGATGTGATAGCGAAGTTTGTTGAGATCCCAGTGATTTTTATAGTAGTTTTAGATTGAACTATAAGCTCTTATATCTAAAAAAAATATATGGCCCTTTAATATATTGTTGAATACTTGTAATTCCAAAATGCCGTCGCGGGCCGCACAAAATGCTCTCGCGGGCCGCATGCGCCCCGCGGGCCGCGTGTTGGAGACCTCTGCAATAGATGGTGTCACCCAGGTGGAGCCATGTGGCTCAAACCGTTGCACGTCAGGGATGGAGATGACCGGTTCTACATTTGAAACTATGGTAGGCCTATTTGGTGTAGTTGCTCTGTTGGCAGATAAGTCCATTGCTACTTGGTTGTTTATTCTGGAAATCGGTATGGATATACCGAGGTTTTCTCCCGCGGACTTCGCGATGATCGTTTCGATATCAACTGTCTTATTCTCTGCAAATGAGAGCAGGGTGTTTTTGATCACTTCTGCAATGAAGGTAAAGAAGGATTCGGTTGGGATCGTTATGTTACCATTTGTTTGGGTAAGGCCTGCAGAGCTCTGTGATTTACTGTGCATGGGGACGGCGTTCGAACCCGCAACGGGCTTCGACGTTCGTTCTGTAGGTGCATGCGCCTCTGTGTTCAGACGTACAGAGCTTCCTAATAGTGTCTCAGCAACTACCGCTTCTATAGGGGCGGTTTTCTGTTCTTCCAATTTACGCGCGTCCCTGTAATTTAACTTATCATTAGCCATAATAGATTGAATTCGCGCCTCTTTCTGAAAACGGGAGCATCCTGCATATCCCGCAGAGTGGGCTAAGCCACAATTGACACAATGTAGTTCATTATTACAATTGTCGTATGTGTGTCTGTTCCCACATTTCGTACATCTCTGCGCGCTCCTGCAATACTTGGCTTTATGCCCGAAACGGTTACAATTGAAACACCGAGTGGGTGGCGGATTATATACCCTGGTCCGGAATCGAAGAAAACCTATTTGCACCACAGTTGGTAGAGTGGGAGACGCAAAACATAAGAGAACAGAGGTACTCTTCGATAGACCTTTTACACCACGATACGGAAAGCGACGCACGAACGTGACACGAGAGTTTTCAAGAGCTTCAAGTATTTCCTGGTCGGATAGATCGATAGGAACATCCGATATGACGCCTCGACTTTCCAATGGTTTGCTACGATATAGCTCTGCTTTGATTTCAATATTAATTTTCCCCTCACCAAGATCGGTGCACGCCAAGAGTTTCGTCACCTGATTTGAGTTAGAGCAAACTACACAAAGGTTTCCCGAGGGAAGAACCTTAATCTCCTTGTACGAACCGCCTATGACTCGCACTAAACTTCGATTGATAGTAATCGGATTGTACCGTCGCAGAGGTTTAGCGATTCCTGAAATAACTCCCGAGGTGTCATCTGGGCAGAGGATAACAGATCCGCTACTCCTGCCTTTTGATGCAGGACCTTCAGCTTCCTCACTAGCTGGGCGCTTATGCCCGCCAGATCCGCTCATCTTAGAACGTCTGGCTACAACTGCGCTTCCCGGCTAGTTTGTAAAGGCTATGCTAGCACCGGTACTCAAGTTTGTTTTTCAGGCGCAGTAACATACCGACGGAGCCCATTTGTGTACGATTACAAGCAACGATCTGCACAAAAACATCATTATTTGTCACCGTTGAGTCCTCGTCATCTCCCGATGCAATTTTACGTTTGAAAAACTTGAATAAATACCTATATATTGGCGTGAAGTCTGTGTTGTCGCAGTACATGTATTGATTTGGTGGCTTCAGTAGATCCGTATATTAACTTAACGCGCGATGTGTCGCTGAAGATTGGTGATAATGATGTAAAATGTCTTTAGGTATTGGCATCTGTTGAAAATCATTACCGTCGTGGAAATATATATCAAATAAAGTTACTATTCCGTACAGTTAATCCAGCGAAATTGCCTCTTAGTAGCAAGTCTTGAATTTTGAATTCATTACCGCACAATGCCCCGACTGCCATGAACGCAAAACGGCATGTCAGATTTTCGAGACAAAAATACGCTCTCTCGATTTAGCGAACATCAAGGATCGTTTACCGCGGCGAATCGTCCGAGATCGCACCGTCGTAATCAATATTCACATTTCCGTACACCAAATAGCCCTTGAGATCGTTAGCCGATAACGACAATTATTGTATTATTGCCGCCTTAAAAGATGGTTCGCTTGCAAGATTGAAAACATTAGGAATGAAATTTACATATCATCGAATTCGCGAGTAATATTGATTGCCGGCGCCACAATAACATAAGTTATTGTTTAGAAGTACCAAGCCATGCGTGTGATTCTGATGTAAGCCGTGCTCTTGGTCTGCTGTTGTTCATATTTAATTGGCATATTTAGTAATTGTTTACCTTTCTACAGGCATAATCAGTAATTAGGATCAATGATGTTAGTGTAGGATTGTTGCCGGAATAAATTGGTAAGATTTGCATTGTTAGGTAGGACTCAGTAGGCTAGTATTGATTCTGCTTTTGTGTAACTTTTAGTTCACCGTATCACTTCCGTATTTCCACTGCAAAAAGAAGATACATGCGCCTTGGCTTTAGTCAACGAATACATAAAGGATATACAAGTGTGGATTTGGTTGTGGTACGCGTTGACTACCGGGAGCCTTGCTACGTAATTCGAGTTTGATCTTGAAGAGCCGTAATAATTGGTATGTTATATTTATCATGTGTAAGTCGTCAGAATTCGATATCAATCACAGTAAATAAATGTGTTGCAGTCATGCTGTCTCGACAAGTGCGAATCAGCAACCAATTTCTACAAACATAAATTTTAATTTTCGCTGTAAATCGATTTCTTAATATCATTCTTTTGAGCCGCATGAAGGCTAGCAGGGGGCCGCAAGCGGCTCGCGGGACAGCGGTTGGAAATCACCAATCTATAGGCTCCTCCTCGCAATGTCATCCGTTTGCACGGTGTCTTACAAAAGCCTAGAAGTGGCTCGTGCAACAAGTCGGCGGTTACGGAGTCACAAAAATAAGGAATATCGGCCTGCTGTAAATGACCATTGTAGTTTCCAAACACCTCCAATACCACAAACAATAACATCGTGCGACACAAATGTAACCTTTTTAAGCTAAATACCACATGCACAGCAGTAGGGCTATACAAAAATGACTTTCTTCTGGATTCCGGAAACTCACTGATCAAATTGTAAGGTTGCCTCAATAAAACGCTGCACAACAAATTTAGCTCAACCAGTAGAAGCGAATGCAGAGCTAATTTTAATTTTTAAATTTATGATAAAAAAAAATTAAAAAATTAGATTTCAAACTTTACTGTCAAGCCTATGAAATTGCTACGTTGCCTAAAAGAACGACACATAACAATTTCTTCTCACTGTTATCCCGTAGAAGAGAAGTTATTGCTGTTGAAACTTGTGGAGATATGCAAAACTAGCCTACTTGGACGGTTGGTAATCCCAGAATTACTGATGAAATACTCAAATAACATCGCTTCCACGGGTTGGAATTGCGTCAAATTTGTTTTACATCGTTTTTGTAGATTATAATTCAACAATTTCATAGGTTTGTGTTTAAAATATGAATTTTATTTATTTATTTTTACCAGAAATTGAAAATTTTCAATTGGATATGGGGCCGCTTCCGCTGGTTGGAATTGAGTCTAATTTTATGTGCAGCGTTTTTCAGGCACTCTAACAATTAATTTAATCAGGGAATCCCGGGATCCGGAAAAATTTATGTTTAAACAAACAACCCTAATGCACAGTCATCCGACTATAGGTTTTGAATAGACCCCATGGCGGCGTTCTAGGAATAATCAATGTTCTTGCAACTATCGCTGTCGCAGGCAATTGTACTCAGGCAACTGGAAAAGTGATTCAGTATCGCTAATACCATTGTAAAGTAATTGACGACTGCGTGGTTGAAAAAACACGTAAAGTTTATGGTCATTGTGAAAGGTACGAAAGGAACCCTAGTTCATATTTGCAGGAAATAGCGCTACGAAATCACGTGCACATAGAAATTAGATAACTTCTCGGCAACCCCTACACGATTTTACCTGTGATTGATTATTATATATTCCTCATCGACAAGCAACTATAATGCAGCTGAGAAATCGGGCGCACTTATTGTCAGATGCACAAGGCCGCAGCTGCTAAACACCATAATTCACAATATGCATACATACATTGCGTGTTTACTAGCTACGAAAGGATCCCTAGTCGTTGCTGACCCCAATGGGACCTTCCACCAATTCTCTGGAATCGTGAAGAGTAGAACTAAATAACAATGACCATTTAAAGACTGCCGATAAGTTTCTGCTTCAGGCGGGTCATTTCTGAAAATTTAGTCCATTATCCCAAATTGCAAGAAGAGGTCTTCGACGAATGCGAACCCGGCAAACTATAGGTATCATATCCCACGTGTCAAAGCGCAACGTACTATAGCAGGGGTCTTCAACACGCAGCCCACGAACTGATTTGAAATGTCGGGAGAACGTAAAGCATTTCGATGTAATGAAATTTATTTCATTTTAAAAATGTTGTTGTTGTTCAAAATAAGCGGATAACCTGTGCCTAACAGAACTATTCCTCATTAGCTGATATGAATGGGCAATTGGCCATATTGCCTGGACGTGCGATGGCCCATACATTGTCAAGACCGACATACTTAAGAAACGACTTGAAACTTCGACACAAGATCAAGCTTTGCGAACATATAGTTTTCCAGCAAGTACCCTTAGTACCGTATCTAGCTAACCCCAATATCGATTCTTTTGTCGATGAAAAGGGCTGCCAGGTACCCGGCGCAGCTCATGGTTCAAATTAGAATGAAAGTGATGGTCATGATATTTTATGTTTCATTATTATTTCTTTATTCAATTATTTTTTTCTGACTACTATGTCCGTCGCCCACGATAGGGAGCATGTCTTTCTACTGACATAATGATATAAAAACGTGGTTATCCAACTTTGTTTCCTATTTCTTCTCGGTATTTAATTTATGCGGCCTGCGGCCTTTTATAAATTTTGAAAAGTGGCCGCGATATGTTTTGAGTTGGTGACCCCTGTCCTATGGCATGAGGTTGTTGTTTGGCCACCACGATAGAGATTTAAATGTCGGGAGCATAGTAATCAATAGCATAGGAAAGCTACAAATGATAGCTAGTGCTATGTTTGTTTGTTTGATATGGTGTTACGACTACATTGGTCATTGTACACCAGGCCGATAATCTCTATTTTTATTCTGTGTTTACCGACTTGTAGCACGGCCCACTTTTAGGCTTTGTATAAGACACCGCTTACGCGGATCACGTGGCGAGGAGGAGCCAAGAAAACCTCCAATACTTAGAGGCCAGTAGTTCCCAACAAGGGCGTAGCCAGAAAAAATATTTGGGGGGGCGAAAAATTCGGTGACGTAAATGAACCCCCCCCCTAAAGATAAGGAGAAAATAGGTAAAAAACGATGGTCTTATAGGGCCCTTATTGGATGATTAATACAACATCTGGGGCGATCGTTTAACATAGATCCCACTCACAGACCTAAAGTGATGTAATAATAGAATGATTGTGGAAAACTCGGGCGTCAAAAGTTTCGCGCGGAGCGCTAAAATTTTTCATGGATAATGAATGAAATTGGTTCATAATATTGTTACTTGCTTATTGCAAATACGTTTTCATTTTCGGATTTACCGGTATTGCATATAGAAGTGGTGTCATCGAACACTTAATTATATACATCTTGAACTGTGTTCATATCACATGACAAGACTATTTATGAGTTTCTTTTTTCGACACGCCCCCGTTTATGACAGTGAAAAATTTCGCGTCCCCCTTATCATCATATCACAAAATGCCACAAGAATGCGAGCAATCCCAACGGATAGTTTGATGGCATGGAAGGTTATGACATATGACTGTTGATGAGAGAATTCACAAATTTTAAATTCGAACGCAGAGCAATAACCATGACTTGGAGAGAAATCAGGCGGAGCGCGAAATTGTTTTTCGGTTTACCACAGCTTCGCGCCCCCTTCATTTATTGCTGTTATTTCATGACTTACGGAGAAAGCAGTCACCACTCAAAAGATCGCTCACACGCAAGGTCGTAGCCAGAAAAAAATGTTTTTGGGGGGGTCAAGTATAGGGAAGCTCCCCCGTGGGAACACCTCGCAGAACCGTATATCCTTCCATGGCCAATTTCATCACTACCCTTTATACACACGATTCTTAGACGCACACACACACATACCCTATGGAAGCTCCCAGTTATTGCCAACTATAGCTTGTACTGGGCGATCGTTTCACGGACGAGCCCAAATCGCTGACATTAGGTGTTGAACAATCAGTGTGAATTTCGGGCCTAGTCGCGCAGAGCGGAATATTTTTTTGAATAAATGGAAGAATTTGATCAATAATATTGGAGCGTGTATATGAGCAAGTGGTGTCCATTCTCATTACTTTACTTCGTTGAAGCACGGATATTTAGTAACCTCTGGTAAAGATTGCCGCTATCGCTGATACTTGAAAAGACCCAGAAACGCAGTAAGCCACGCTGCACAAAGTCGGCATCCGAGACCAGAAGTTGAATGCATGGGAGAGTGAAATGAAGAGTGAATAGTGAAATGAAAGTGAACGATCGCGAAGCGCTTGAAGAAAGACGCAAATATCAACGATACTTAAAAAGACAATGACACTGAACTGTATAATTTCCATGTCGTGATGCACAAGGCCTAACAAGCGTCATTTAAGTGCCTTGAATTCATAATAATATTAATATTGTGCAAATAGAAAATCAATAGCCACCTTAAAACATAACATTTCGGGCTTTGGCCGAAACAAAATCAGCGATAATATCCTCAAATTCAAGTTTTTGAACGTAGTCTCTTTCTATAGACAGACTGGATGGAGCTGATAGGCGATCATCATTCATGGCAGAACGTAAATACGACCTAATCAGTTTGAGCTTTGAGAAGCTCAGATAAAGTTACAGACACGAGCATAAATACGGTGTCGATTCAAGTAGCTTTGCATTAACTAACACCTGTAAAACATCAAACGCTGTTGCACTATACGATCAAACGTGGTTTCACTGCTCCGCACCAGCGTCTTAAATCTGTCAATTTCCGCAGCCTACTCCATAAAGTACGTCCTTTCGGACTGCAGGAAACATTGGTATCGTGGTAAAAACAACATTGTATCACAATCTCGCTCTTTTCGGTTTCGTATGATTCATCAATGATGGCTGTCGTACTGACTTTGCCTTGAAACAGAAGTATAGTCGCATATGATGAATATGTAGATCGAACGTTTTTTTCCCATTCTGCAATCCAGAGTTTTGTTACTTTCTCTGTCTTTTCATGCGAGCGACTGAATATTCCGATGACTTTCTTTTGAAACTTGGCGGTTTGGATTTGAGTTAACATCGGTTTCATTCGACGAGTCAATTTCCTGTACATAGCTTCTGCTTTGCGAGAAATTTCACTTTACGCTGTCTTTTGATTTCGAGAGCTTCCCTAAAAGGTAGGAATCGGTTGATTTGAACGGGAAAATTGTCCTCGTATCACAGTAACTTTATATATTTTCAAAGATAGCACTTATTGTTGGGCTAGGCACAATGTCCAGAGGACTCGCATCTGAAATCAGTATTAACTCTACCA
This sequence comes from Botryllus schlosseri, assembly GCF_051294905.1. NCBI lineage: Eukaryota > Metazoa > Chordata > Ascidiacea > Stolidobranchia > Styelidae > Botryllus > Botryllus schlosseri. The sequence goes on from NW_027648630.1 coordinate 218,539, forward strand.
ATTTGAGTCTACTAGGGAAATTGTTCCTCTCTTTACCAGTAGGGGTGTGCGAAATCGACTACGCGAGCGATTCGATACTGAATCACACATTTGGCTTCGAGTCCAGTGGAGTATTCAAGTATCAGTCATTATGACGAAATACCAGTATGTAAGATGTCACAGTTCATATATATACCTTTTACGCTACTACAAAGAATATAATGTCTGTACTTTGATATTTAATCCACAATAGGTACCAATCTCATTGCACTTTGTGACAATACTGTGGGTCGATCATGACTTCAGAAATATGTTAATCCCAGCAACATTCATAGCTTTTTACTACATGTTTTGTAGGCTCTGATACGGCCAGTCGAGGTTTCAATGCTCCCACAGTGGAAAATACCGCCGAAACTATAATTCTCGTTAGTCAATTACATTTCATAGGCAAGGAGCGTATAATATCAGCACTCCGAAAATTTCACTACTCGACTCGAATCATTATATATATTATTCGAAGCAGATTCGAGTATTCGTATCATCATGACCAGCCCTACTAACCAATATGTGTTCATTGTTCATTTATTAACTAAACTTATCATTTCGATCGTATTTCCACTGTGGAAGCCTTGGAACTTTCTTGGTCATATAACAGCATACGAAAGCTGTTGTACAAAACTACGTTAGTGGAAATGAAATATTTGTAAACCTGCAGCATCTGCAATGAAATAGCAATGGTCGACAAATACCATATCATTTTTAATATGACGTAGACCCGGCATTGCATTCTTTGCGGTTGCATGAAAGGTACAGATTTGCACTTTCCACATTTCCCATACCCCTATGATGTCATAAGTAGTGGTACTCGACTCGACGCCTAATATTCGATTCATGGTCAAATCACTCAGGCGCTCGATTTTCACAACCCTACCAATGAATACTACAAGGAGATTGTCAGTGGTCATCAAATCTCACAAAACATCATATTTCAATAATGAGTGGCGGCATCTCAAAATCTATTCGGGTGGCCAACAAGTTACAAATCCCATTGGGAGTGTTTTTTTTTTCACATACTTTTTCAGGCCCCGCCGAGCATCTGAACTTGATGGCACCGATTTCAAACCTTAGTCGTCTTTCAGAACCCGAGCCATGATACACATCTTCTGATCGTTACGTTCAAGTATTAGTGGGAATCAATTGCACACAAGGTAAAGTCTGTTTGCAGCGATTCAATGTTACTCAGTTTCGCGATGTCGCTTTTTAATGAATACGACATAAAACAAACACTAATTAGCGTAAACTCGACCGCATTGTCTCAAAACCAGGGAGAGATAAAAGCCAAAGCATGTTATGCCCCAGACACTATAGTTAGGCCAGCAATGATATCGTGCACACCAGGTCGAAGCCGCCAATGCAGATGCGATTGCGCAGTAAAGCGATGATATAGTGTGAACTAGGCCTATTGCAGATGCGATTGTTCAAGCCTGCGGAACCAGGCTAGCTCGATACGCGATAAATCAGGCTAGCGACGATTGCCACGCGCACAGGAATGAATGATCTAATTTAGCGACCATCTCAGCGAGAGATCATCACAGACTTTTCCCCCTAATTGAGAACACGTTTCTCGCAAATCAGCCGCGCGGCACACTGATAACGCTATTATTGAATTGCAACTGAGTATTAGAGTTACAATGATCATTTCAAAATGACGGGGTTTCGCGTTTCAAATAGGGAATTTCGACCCCCGAAACCCCCGTGGCTACGAGCCTGCCACACGCGCGTATCGAAATCGATGACGTCTCTAATGAGGTCGCATCGATTCGCCTGATTACCAATAGGCCTTTTGCAGGACTTCGATCACGTGACTACATACGCATAGCAACAACAAATTGGTTAGCAAGCTACTTTCTCGCGCACCTGCTTCAGTGCTAAATAGCGCATAGTGTACTGTTGATTTCTGGTTGTAAACGTTTCGGAAATTTGTTGTAGAAGTCATCAGAGATTTACCTGTGCTAGATGTCAATCTTGTACAAAGCATTTAGAATGATATCGTCTCTAATGAGGTCGCATCGATTCGCCTGATTACCAATTACTGGTCAGAAATCACTTAGGCGTTTGAGCATTTTGTACGAGGTGGCCGCCACCTCGTAAATGTGGTCACGAGGTGGCGCAGCCACCTCGTAACCGCGTAAGTCGGCGCCTATGCCGCCGAGTATAATATTATTTACTAGTATGCAGACTTGTAAGCTTGTAAGCTACCAATCTGGATAGTTGACGGTCAACTCAAAACTTTTTTTGATTAGTTCAAGTTGTGGATTTTGAAAAGTGAGCAGTTTTAGTTACAGTAGCGAATTAAAAAAATAGTTGCCAATAACTGGAAAACTCAGGTCATCGTTTTGCATGAATCGTGATAACGTCTTTGTGATGTTCTTGCAGCCATTTCTAGCTCAGAGTCATCACTGAAGAGACTGCCGTAGGGGTGATAGGGGTTGAAAGCCTTCCCATTTTACCTAGAAACCCTTACTTTTAGAAGTGACGATTCTGTATCCAATATTTCCTATCTCGTTAGCGATTCACTGATTTGTATTATCAGTGCTGCCAATTATCGACAATCGACAGTGAATAGCGGTATGCGATCTGGTTAGTTAGTTGCAGAGCTTTAATGGCCGTGGTTCCAGTTACGCATCTCGAACACCCAGTAGTTTGTAGGAGTCTGTTGGTATATATTATTTTAGGAAGTGGGTAGAGTTTTATCATTGGCCGAATGATTATGATCAAGTGTTGTAAAGGAAAAATGATACCATAAAATGAAACAGAACGAGAAAAGGTAATGTCAAAGTCACAAAATATCTGCTTTGCTTGCAGTTTTACCTGTTTTCTGATGAAATTCAACTATGGGCCTCTTGATCGGTACGAAGATGCCAGGATTGTCATCAAAACTTTTCGAAGCTTTCAAAGCGTGCTCGTGCTTGGTGATGTTAATGAATGCGTATCAGAGCGGTCTTCCGACTCCCTCTTTGTTGAAAGTCTTATCGAGAATCCATGATAACTGCACCATGTCGATCTTTAAAATGGGAAAGGAGAAGCTCCTGAAAACATAATGGAATCACTTTATCGAAGTACTCCTCAGAGTAAACATGTTAGTCACACAAAACGGGTACAGAAAAATATAGAACAGCGTTTCTCTACCTTACCAGCTTGTGTAACGGTAAAATTTCCAAAAATCAAGGTCAACACAGAATGTAATGGCGACAACATCATGCAATTTGAAACCCAGAATCTTAACATTATTCAAATGAGAAATTTGCTACCGTCCGTTTGATATCACACCTGTTATAACAGGTCTCATTGAAGCCTCTGAGAGACGGGATAAAACCAACAACTCACTTTTAACCATTTGGTGTATTTTGGAAGAAACGCGACCAAATGTTTGCCAGATATATAATACTGTCAAACATCGCTAATTTGGTATTTTAGAATGTCCTCAAATTTCGGAAAGTATTTACGACTCATGACTGGTCTTTAACGAGTTGTAGGTTACTTTCAAACATGGTGCAGCACTTGAAGCATTGTTCGCTGAAGACTTCCAGGTTAGCATAAGGTATCGCCAGGTTAGAAAATGCTAAGAACCACAGCTCTAGTCATTTAGTATACTACCTTGATGATAGCACTTCATACAACACACACATATTTCAGCAGAGAAGTTGTGTCCAGTGATAATCAGTTTAACGATGGACTTGTGTCATAGCTATAAATGGAAATTGTTAACATGACGGATCGAATACTCTCAACCGATGCTACTTGTTGGAGGTTCTCATGCGAGGACAGTGGTTCTTAACCTTTACTAACTCGGTGAACCACTACATTAATCTGAAAACATTGTGAGAACCCCGTATTTTCGGCAAGTCACTAATAAGCTACCAGGTAACACATCTAATACACTACCGTACTATAGAATACTGGTCCACTGAATCAACTTTGCATTACCATCACTGTTGAAGGAAAAAAAAACATATAACATGAACACACAACATATATTGCAGTAAATGATTGAGATTTCTGCTGTATGAGTCTGGTTCAGAATGACTTAGACAACTAAATAATTCTAATTGTTTGATTTCACTAGTTGTAGGAAAATGTCGGTAATATAATTGTAACATAATAAGTGAAATTTTTCTGTTCTCTAATTCTAATCCGATTTCTTAATTCTAATGCATTCAGGATCATCCAGAATTGCTACAGGACAACTGTACCGTGCAAAACGAGTCGGGCATAGTGTGCTGATATTTTTCAGCGTCATGCTTATTAGAATAAGGTATGATATGATATGAACGGGACTTTATTCCGTGTCCAAGCTTTTGCAAATTGAGTAATTCTAGTTACAATCTAATTTGGTAAAACTGTGTAACTATGTAACTTGAAGTCGGGTCTAATTTGAAAAAAACGGTCCAGTTATAATTCGAATTCTAGTCAAATTTAGAGAAGAAAAAAAATGTGCAGCTATAACTCTAATTCTAATCTAATTTCGAAAACCTGAAAATCATGTAGTTGTCCAAGTCCGGCTCATAAAACCCCTGGGGTAATCGGATGAGCCCCGGTTGTTAGGCACCGCTCCAAGGTAAAATACAAAGCATGCTAACAGTTGTGATTCTGACATACCTTCAACTTTTTACCGCTCACACTTCTAGGAAGATTGTCAAAATAAAGTCTAAAGTTGCAGAGAGACATTAGGATTTTTTCTGTTTTGCCCGTTTGGCATTGTTGATCTTTTCACGTTTCTTCCATGCTATTGCGTTGAGACCGTCCGCGGCTCGCGTTCCTACACAAAAAAAAACACAGCCGGTCATTGTAGTCACCATTGCAATTTACTACAAGTGTTAATCGGATGTGGCTACTTTCGAAGTAGATTCTCGATTAGAGCAAAATGATTCACACGTTACACAGGAAGAGTCTTGGAAACCATTTTCAACTACAACGACACAGGGGGCTGTAACTCGGTAAAATAAGTGTTGTAACTTATCTCAAAACTACTCTGTAGTTTTCAAAATCAAAATGCAATAGTAAGTACCGTAGCACGAGCTTTGCCACAATAATGTCCGACAGGAGTGCTACACAGGTACGCTATTGAGATATATTCTGACTTTGGTGATTTTAAAGATGTAACTCGATACGACCTATACAGCATCACCCAAAAATTCCAGGAATACCGGAACACCAACACGCGAATCGTCAAGTCAAAGTCGTGAGACTGGTAAGAACTCAAAACAACGTTTCCCAAAATCTACAAGAACTTATTCGGAGCAATTCATAGCGCCCAGATTTGCCCGCAATGAATATAATCGCGGACGGTGTAATTGTGTCTATATAAATAACATGCCTATGAATAAATTGCCCTTAAACTTTTACCACAGCTCCAATAAGCATCGTATTAATGATATAATTTTAAGCCTGCTATGATACGATAACCTACACATGTACACGATCTTGTAGGCGTTCGCGTGTATGATATCAATTACGTAAAATAAATCGCACAAACACCATGGCGGATTAGGTTCACAGAATTATCGATTGGTCGGTTGGCAAGTTGACTAGTTGAGGGTTTCAATAATTTGTGAAATCAGATAATGAGTCTATGGTAGAGGTATGCGGAATTGGTAACACAAATTTCGGGGGGGGGGGGGTCCGCCAGTTATTTCACCACAATAAAAGTGAAAGAGTGTACGAAGACAATTCAAAAAATAGTCAACGATTGTAGCAGACTTGGACCATGCATTTCTATAGACTGGTTATAACGAAATTCTAATTTTTCTTCTTCAGGTTTTCGTGAAAATGTGATAGCGCAAAACGAGCAAAGCTTTGTTACGGACATTTGCCATCTTCATGCTTCTGAATTCAACTGATCTTTATTTTTGTTGTGTTTATTTCTGAATAGGAATCGGATTCCATTTCCAAGTACATTGCGGGCCTTTTGCAGGACTTCGATCACGTGACTAGATACGCATAGCAACAACAAATTGGTTAGCAAGCTACTTTCTCGGGCACCTGCTTCAGTGCTAAATATCGCATAGTGTACTGTTGATTTCTGGTTGTAAACGTTTCGGAAATTTGTTGTAGAAGTCATCAGAGATTCACCTATGCTAGATGTCAATCCTGTACAAAGCATTTAGAATGATATCGTCAGAATTACGCAGAAATCCATCGGTAACGTAGTCGTATTACGGTACTCAACTCTGATCATATGTACTTAAATTTATGCATTTGAAGTAAAGCGATTGGCTTATATTCTGGTAAGAGTATTTGTTAGTTCAAGCAGTACTATTTGTCTGTTGTGGAGCCTGATTTTGGATGGAAGATATGGCTGAAGCAGCCGGGACCCGCAAGGATCAGGATATACTGTCTGCTGGTTTGGGTGCTGGCGTGCTGCTATAAAACAAATGTCGCTGAACACATAGGAAGTATCTTTTGGGAGAACCTGCCGTCAAGACTAAGCAAATCAGTGCACTTTATTGTTGCCTTATACAATGCCAATTTTATTACCACTACTTCGCAACTGCGATTGAAGTGGATGTGGCAAATCACACTCGATTTTGATAAATAGTTGATGTCACATATGTGCGATATTTAGCGAACTAAGGGAAGTAACTGTCATATAACTCTTAGAGCAGTTCAAACGCAGTGACAAGATCGGTCATCCTATACCCAGACGTGGTCATTGTTGGGAACCAAGTAGAAGTAATGCCTTAATTTATACTCCAGTACCAGTAGCACTAATTACTTCCAGGACATGTCCAAAGTACTTCAAGTGGAAGTAGAAATTAATTTCTGAAAAGCGGTCAAGAAATTCGTTAAATGAAGAAGATTTGGTTGAGGGTCACTTAGTTTTAGAAATTGATGCCATGTGACAACTGTAAACATTGCATGTTGCATCTTCTTGATCAACGCAAAAGGGTGATGACACCACAAATATGTGCAATTTTCAAAAATTAATTTAGTTACCGTGGTACTGGGGCTATTTGGCCCAGTTGTTATGACAACCTCACGCTTGAAGGGGATGCAATCATGCGCCAAAGCTACTTTCTAGTTGACAAAATCCCAAACCTGACAAAAAAGTACTACCTAAAAAGTGTCAAGTAGAAGTGGAAGTAGCCTAAACTCATAATGACGCTAGTACTCAGGTAAAATAGTACTTCGTTGCTGACCCCCTCTGTGTATTGGCTCAACCAACTCAGAAACATCCTCTAAAGACGACTAACATTGTTTCTTTCGCATTGACTCCGTAATATTCTGAACTGATGATATTCTTTGATCCATTGAATTTACAAATAAACTTGCAAAGAAGATCGATTTATTATTATTTTTGTGTATTCGATACCCAGAGCATAAGAAATAGTTGAATAAAAATGGATGTTAACCTTATCAAGTTCAATAACTGCCGAGACTGTTATGCCTATGTATTTTCCTCTACCTCCATAGCCACTTGTCTAGACATATTCATAGCATTCACGGAAGAGCGCTTGTCTTGCTGTACACAAATGAAATATCATTTTCAAAGCAGACATCAACATCGGGAAAGAAGTTCAGGACAGTTAGTCCATAGCAATTTACAACGTTGTAAATTGCTATGGTTAGTCAGTGGTCAGATCATCTGCAGACATTTTCTGTTGGCATGAAACCACGCTGCCTTCCACCACATGACCAAATTTTATGTGGTGATAATAATTGGCTCCAGGCTGAATTCTTGACGAGGGCATCATCAATTTCTTAGTTGCCTATGTTCGGCTCTCTTGGGATAATCCATCAGATCATTAATCCGTATGCATGTGATATAGCCATATGTCTTGAAACTCAAGATATTTGCACTGTGCCATAGAGTGAAGTATTCCAATCCAGGCAATCAATCAAGTGATCCAGGCCCCGGGACAGTCTGTTTCACCCTCAATTGGAGCTGATGATCATTTTCCTTCGGGTAGTGGCACTTGGCAGCATGACAGAATGATCAATAACTTGTAATATAGGTGTAGAGGTCTAAATATTTTGAATTGTTTAACTGAGAAGTCATACAATAGCTTGGGATATTTAATATATATATGGTATGTAGCACATTGCATGAATTCATAACACATCAACGTACTGGCACTGGCAGTCATTGTCTCTTAGGCTTAAAAATAGCAGTATCCTATATATATTGCAATCGATATCAATCATCAAAATGCTGCAATGATTACCAACTACCGCTACAATACAACTATAGTATACTATCCACACCTAACTTGATGCTGCAATAAATATCACGCAGTCAATGTCCTGCAATGTCGAATTTTGTGTCATAAAATCATAGTTGACTACCAAATAACGGCTACAATGTCGATCATTTTGATGCAAGGAGTTTACATAGTTCATGAATCAAAGACATCCAACATATTTGAATCCTTGCGCATCTCCATGACACTTGCGAACGTTTACAGCCCGAAAACGATAATATACTGTACCGGTATCCGAAATACGGCTACGTTAACGACGGATTTCTGCGTAATTCAGACGACATCATTCTATGTGCTTTGTACAGGATTGACATCTAGCATAGGTAAATCTCTGATGACTTCTACAACAAATTTCCGAAACGTTTACAACCAGAAATCAACAGTACACTATGCGATATTTAGCACTGAAGCAGGTGCGCGAGAAAGTAGCTTGCTAACCAATTTGTTGTTGCTATGCGTATCTAGTCACGTGATCGAAGTCCTGCAAAAGGCCTATTCAGTAATTTCAATTCTAATCTCATTTCTAGTTGCACTGAGCGAGCTCTACAGCCAACGCGCGGAAAAGATTTCCTTACTTTGCTTTCGCGATGACCAACAAGTCGGTGTACGGGGAAGCGAGTGGCGCAGTTGGTTAAACACTGCAGTCACGACACCAATGGTTGCTGGTTCGAGTCTCGGCTCTGCCATGTTTCTATGGGTCGGAGGTTTATCTAGGCTCCTCATCGCCGACCTCACTGCTCGAGCGGTGTCGTACGAAAAGCCCAGACGGATAAAGTGAAGTCGAGCTTTCAATAATCGACAGCAACAGATACTGAAGTGGACGCACGGAAGAGAGAGTGAAAGATGGTGAATGCGTGCGAGGCTGGAAGTCGTCCGCGAAGCGTACAAAAGTGAAACAGACCAACGAACTTTACAACATTCATGTTCTGGGCACAAATGACCAAATAGGCGATAAGTGCCAAATACTGTTCAATAAAAACAAAACAAAAACGAGTCGGCGAAGAGGAAGAAGTATCTGTCTTGCGTCTGCATCCCAGCTGTTAGTTGAACCTTCCCCTCCATAACGTCTTCCCGTTTCGTTAAATTCAGCGTAGCGCCCTGGCTTCCGAATTTCAAGCTCAGACGCAGGTGGTTCGTGTTTGGAGAGTGTGTGCCGCTATTGTCCTCTTTACCGGGGAAGGCGTAAGGGGGCTTGGCGGTACGTCCCAGCACGGCCCTGGTCACGATACTGGGTGCCGATTGGCGCCTTTGGGCCATTTTCTTAAATTTCGCCTGGAATAATAAGATTCTCGCGTTAAATCGAGGCTGTACTCGATTATTTTTAGCGAAGGTACAGTTACAAAAGCTCAAAATTCTCTCCGGTCAGAACAATATTGGATTTTGAGCCGATACCGATAAAGCCAATAAGTAGCACCTTCACCGCAAACTCCGATATATTCAGTCGATATTTAAAGATATGACATCTAGTTTGATAGGATGTCACAAAAATTGCCGATGCACCGTTGGTTTTTTAATCTCCAATGTCCGATAACGATATTTCTGTCAACGTGTAATGTCGGGCTCTATAGTAATACCTCTCATGAAATGATTCACAATCATATAAATGTATTATGATATATCTGTATACAAAAGCCTGTAAACGGTAATGCATTTAATGTTCTGTAAGTCGGAGTTAGCGGCATTGATGTTCATATCGTACTAAAATGAGGCCATCAGTCTACTCTAAGCTTTACATACTAGCGAGAGTAAAGTATTTGCTGAAAAATTGAGCTCAGTTTACAACGCTTCCTTGAATAGATGACTGGAGGTACCAAGTTTGAGCATTGATTTCAAGACAACATTCGTTGCAGCATATACCACGATCACTGTGCTTTCTAAGGGCAGATCTTTATTCCATTTATATGTATTAAAGTTCTTATTTATTAAGTAACCAATATTTTCATGGCGACAGAAGGAGTTCCTTTACAATCTTCAAATTTTTCATTGATATATATTGCTATACGTGTGTCATATTTGTGTCCATGCATTGCATATTTTTAATTTGACACCCGTTTTCCTTTGTTATGACAACCGCACAGTTACCAGGACAGCAGATTTCGTCTGGCATTAGTTTTAAAGTGACGTTGTTACGTCATACTTCGTCAAATTGGCATTCATTGAACTCTGTTTAATTGTTTATGTTCAAATATTCGTGTCACTATCACTATGCAGTTAACAATTCATAAGGAACTCACGAAGAGTCTTCGAGCTTATAAACTATACTACAATGAATGTAGACTTCAAAATACCAATGATTAGTGTACGCAATTTACAATGTGTGTCGCTAGCATAAAGCCAGTGCCAGAAACGTATCATGTTCGCATCGAAGGAAAATATTGGTGGCGGAATCTACAATCAAAGCCGTTATCACCGCATCGCCATGTCTTCCTGCCTGACAACAACGCGTTGGATTATTATTGTCAGATCTCCAGTCTTTCAATACAACATCCATTGTAGCAGTATATTTATTAAACTCGAAGACTTTTCGGGTGCCTCTTTTCAAGAGTTATCGGCACACTAAAGGGATTTAAACAGATTTAAAAGCAAAACCAAAAAGGCAAAGTATGACGCAACAATCAAAATCACAGACCATGAAATTCGCATCGTATCAATGGCAACAATAACAAACTACGAATATAGATAACTAACCTACGGATAGATAGCCAACAGCCGTCGTCACGCTTGCTTGCTCGGAGGAAAATACTGCTCAGCAATCTGAACTCAACGTAATTGCCAATCCCATAGCTGACGACCCGAGCGCTCAAATTTAACAAAGTTGATCTTATTAGAAAGCTACTGTCGCACTGATTCCGAAAATATACATTAAACTTTCGTCAAGGCAAAGGAACCAGCCTGAAATAGCGTTCAAAGTCTGAAAATCGGCATTGTTCCAGACAATCGCATGGACGCACCACAATGACCATAACAATAACCCTTGCGTGTCCTCGATTGTTCAGAACAATGCCAATTTTCAGACTTTGAGGTGTATTTCGAGGCGGTTCCATTGCCCCGATCGGATTTGAATGTATATTTTCGGAATCAGTGCGACAGTAGCGTTCAAATAAGATCAACTTTATTCAATTTGAGCGCTCGGGTCGTCAGCTATGGGATTGGCAATTACGTTGAGTTCAGATTGCTGAGCAGTATTTTCCTCCGAGCAAGCAAGCGTGACGACGGCTGTTGGCTATCTATCCGTAGGTTAGTTATCTATACTACGAAGTATACGGACATACGGTACTATAGACGATTTCCAGCGCTCTGGCGCCAGTAGTGTATGACTGGCCAAGATTAGAACCAGCCACATTTTGCTCCCCTGACGAGGTTATTCGCCGACCTTTCTGAATACCGCGCCGTTGGAATGCAAGGAAGCCGCGTATATATAAGGTGATTTGATATTATTTTATGCTAATATCTTGTAAGAAGTTCAACTTGGAACCGTAAAGAACGTAGTTCTTGGCTTCTTATTGTCGCGAACAGATGCATGGCTACCGGTGTAGCCTATGCATATTCCACAGTTTTTACGTTTGTGGACATTGAAACGCTTGCACAGAAATCCACTTGATCGTGTCATTAAAGCTGAATTCAACGCTACTAGTAGACGAATTAAAACGCGCCAAATTAAATCCGTCCAATGTATTTCTTAGCTCATTTGATGTGAAAAGTCTTTTCACTAACGTACCATTGTCGGAAACTTTCGAAATCTGCGCGGACGCGCTTTATGATGGCACGCTTGAACCTCCGAAACTACCGCGTGAAATATTTCTTGAATTGTTGCAAACTGCTACTAGTAGCGTTGAATTCAGCTTTAATGACACGATGTTCCGTCAATGCAATGGTATTTCGATGGGTTCACCGTTGGGACCTACTCTGGCCGATATATTCGTGGGATACCATGAAAAGAAATTGTTTGAAAACGTCGCAAAACCTCTCCTCTATTTTAGATATGTCGATGACACCTTTGTTGGCTTTAAAAATGAGCGAGAGTGTCATAATTTCTTCGAAAAATTGAATTGTCTCCATCCAGCTCTACAATTTACCGTGGAAAAGGAAACTGATGCTGCCCTTCCCTTTTTAAACGTCTTAGTAGAGAGATCAGGACAAACGTTTTTAACGTCGGTGTACAGAAAACCTACTTTCACTGGTCATTATATTCGTTGGGATTCATTCTGCCCAAAGCGGCGTAAATTAAACCTCATTTCATCTCTCGTTAATCGCGCCTTGCGCCTCTGCTCACCGGAAAAACTGTCACGCGAATTGGATGATATCCACTTGATTCTCTCCAAAAATGGCTATCCGGACCACATATTAAAATGCTCCATCTCTAGGGTATTGAAAAAATCGGATACAGCTCCAAAATATGGCCCAGAAAAATGCCCGGCATTTTTACACCTACCTTGGCTAGGTAACGTGTCCAGCCGATTTGAAAAGCTTATTAAATCGGCTGTTCACCGTTGCTACTACAGCGTTAACACGCATGTAGTGTACACGACGAAACCCTTGTTACCCAACTCTCGAAAAGATGTACTTCCTGCCTTTGATGCAAGTAATGTTGTTTACCAATACAAGTGCCACTGTGATAGTAGGTATGTAGGACGAACATCTCAAAGATTGTTTGAGCGTATTAAGCAGCATATCCCAAAATTGATTCGGTCAAAAACATGCGCAAATGATCGCACGGAGCTCACACGTCAGTGCAAATTGGCTGCAAAAACAGACTGCTATGATGATTACCAAGCATATGCTTCGTCAATCGGTCAGCATCTGAGCGAAAACCTTGCCTGTGCACAGCACTATGATGACAATATGTTCACTGTCGTTGCGCGTGGTAGGTCTGTGTTTCATTTAAAAGTGTTGGAGTCTACTATTATTCAGTTGAGCAAACCTATTTTATGCAGACTGAAAGATTTCCTCTATAACCTACAAATTTCTCATTAGTGCGTGTTGTTCCGTGCGTGTAATTGTTTATTTACAAATTGTGCTGCTACTATAGTACCGTATGTCCGTATACTTCGTAGTTTGTTATTGTTGCCATACGATGCGAATTTCATGGTCTGTGATTTTGATTGTTGCGTCATACTTTGCCTTTTTGGTTTTGCTTTTAAATCTGTTTAAATCCCTTTAGTGTGCCGATAACTCTTGAAAACAGGCACCCGAAAAGTCTTCGAGTTTATTAAATATAATGCTACAATGGATGTTGTATTGAAAGCTATATTCAAGTTCTGTACCACGAACCAGCTATTTAAGATCTCCAGTCGCAGCGTATATTTTCAGACTTGACAAGGCGCTATCAAACACGTCGTAAGATCAGAAAGTGGGCCGCCTGCGATCTGTCTTTACGAAAGTAACACGAGTGCGATATATCTAGTGCTCGGATTGATGTACGCGTGCGCGCCATCGAATCCAGATACATTTCCGCTCTGCGTGCTGTTGTACGTAAGTGTTTCGCTTACGCATTGGCGAATAGTATGGCCTGACTTGAGTTTGTGATATCTATTCTAGTTGCGAAGCGGCTGACATCGTGAAAATATCGCGCATGCTATTCTTGGACACAGCTGTTGTTGTGATTATATCACGACACTGCGTTGTCCAAACAAATTCCTCGTCCAGCGAGCGGCAATGCGTGGAACATACGGGTGGCAAGACAATGACTTTGCTGTGTTATTTCAAACCGCGGTGACTTGGAAAAATCGACGTAGGTGGAGAGAGGCGCTATACTTCAGTGCAAGCCAACAGACTTCTACCAGCTACTAGAACTAGAACTAGAACTAGAACCAACGACCTTTGAAAGTAACTAAAACAAAACTAAGTAGATTCAATTCGGAAGAAGATCATTCATTTATATTTTATCGGAATCGCATCGCCTATCCACATCCACATCAACATCAGCAAAAGTTTGAAGTGGGAGGCGTTTCGACCCCCAAACCCACCCCTGGCTACGCCTCTGTTAGTAGCGATAAATCTACGGTACCAAATGGCTGCAAGAGCATCGCATAACAAAACAGCGGTATCACGATTCACGCTAAACGACGCGTTTTCTAGTTGTTTGGCAACTAAATTCTGTTTCTAATGCACCACTATAATTAGAATTACTAACTACTAAACTAAAATCCACAACTAAAACTAGAACCAGAACTACTCAAACATGCAGTAGGCTACTACCAGATTGCGTCTGCAAGGCAGTAAGCACCAAAATTGTTTTCTGCCGTTTGGAACGAACGGACGCGACAGATAGGTCTTCTGCTGTATTGTACACAAACTATGCATACTGCTTGGGAGAATATAACTCAGTAATTCGCCCTAATGTCCTTCGTCGCGCAACGCGCCCTAACACTAAAAGTACCAACCATTCCAAGCCTTTACATATACTCGAGGGCTAATTACTGTTATCAAAATAGAATATACTGGTTCATGCGAAAGCTATGCCGTGGGATCTAGTAAAGTGAGTACAGCTTTCTGGAAACAGGGTAGATATCCGGTGCAGTAACGGGAAGCGCCGACCGATAGTAGGGAAATAATTGATAGCCGGCGTAGTACTATGCCATTACAATTATGTTTCCCGACTTCACAGTACAGGTATATCGCAAAGGTTCATGTCCAATTGTCCATGGACTATCGCATTGAAATAATTGTCCCGCAGATCGATAACGTCGTTGTGTGTGAATCACATTTTTACATACCACTGGATTTGGATTTTCAACATGCGTAACTAGAACTAGAATAACGAACTTCAAAAATTGGCAACTAACTAACCGACAATATACGACTTACGAAATTGCAAATGATCGAATAAATAGTGAAGGTAGATTCGGCATTTCAAATGGACGGCGTTAGTTTGATATGACAGGGTTTCCGACCTCCAACCCACCCCTGACTACACCACTGTTAGCAGTGATGGCTCTGGGCTAGCAATGGCTGTGAGAACAACACATGAGAGAACAGCGGTTTCACGATTCACGCCAAACGACGACGTGTGTTTACTATAGTTTATTTACTACTAAATTATTTTTTAAATGCGCAACTAGAACTAGAACTACTCAAACAAGCCAGTTTCAGTTGACCGCCAACTTCCTAGATCGGTAGTTTGTGAAAGTCTCGTTTGAACAGTGAATATAGTCGCTTTCTTCGGTACAAGCTTTCTTTTGGTGTGACTTTGACGGGATACGCAAATCCCGGCAACTACAACGCATAATCTACAAAAGGCATTGAACCCACAAGATCCGGTCGCCGCCAATTATAGTCTCCAGGTCCGTCGCAAGGAACAAAATACGATCTCGTATATATCCGACTCAATGATGCAGCATCGTAGCGTCTTTCAAGTATGAATCCAGGGTAAAATCCCCAGCATAAATTCCATAATCAAGTAACGCCTCCCAATGCGACAATCACAGTCACTATGCTTTTCAGTATACTATACTATTATAAAAATCGCGCTCCCATAGCGTCACGAATGGTACGGTACCAGCTAAACAAAGATATCGAATAAATTGGAGGTCAACGCGGAACCCAGCCGATTTTCATAATGACATCAGCTGCAGCGTCTACAAACCAAGCTTGATTTCTGACCCTAGACATGTTGCTCTCAGTATCATGTGTACGGCTTCACGCTACGTTACATATTCGAGTAGGGTGGTCACTGCATGACGGAATTAGAAACACCCCATTCGCTAGTCTTCGAGAAAAATCTCAAAGTTTTGTTGAGGTAGTTACTTCGAAGAAACGCTAATGAGATTGAATTATATTCTTAATGAAAATCTACAAATCACTATTTCATTTTTCCAATGGAAAACACCAGTCATATAGCGCTCAGCTTTCGGATCAGTACCAATACCCAAACACACCGACCGGCATAGCATACAATATTCACAAATCGCCAACAATTGCATTCACAAAGATTATATCTATCGAGCACTCATACATAATGCAGGTATGAACCAAGGTGGTTCGTCAAATTTTGCCTTTTCACCGCAACCACAGTATTAATCCACACGATTGCAGTCATTAGCCATCATTACATTTTTAAAACCACCATATAGTTATTGTGGAATGGCTGGACTTAAGTACATTCCACAATAAAGCTTTATTATAGCAACGATTTTTGTGATAAGCGAGAATAGCTACTTTGCACACGAAGTGAGACTGAAAGATGTAAAATGTTCGCGTGTGTATCTTTCACGCTACCACAAAGAATATAATGCAAGCTCTACATCACAGATTATTTGGTATTCTGTTGACCACACCTATTTCATTGCACTTTGAGACAGTGCTATGGGTCGGTCGCGACTTCACATATATGTCATTCACTCTACCTCTGTACCAGATGTTTCGTATACTGTGATACGACAAATTGAGGGTTCAAGCCTTCCACGCTGGAGAAGAGTATCGAAACTATCAATCTCGCCCAGCCTCAATCAACACATGGCAGGTTTAGGTACCGCATAGATAGGTTGGCTCGCCTTAGCTGAATAACACATTCGCTCATATTTGTAATGGCGTAACCTCGTTGAACTATCATCACCATGCCAAATCGGATACGATTTCAAGTGGCAGAATCGCAAACCCGCAAACTTCGGCGGTAAAGCCGATTAAATCGTAAAACACAAACATTGCAGGATTCGCAACACGCCGCTATCTCACGAGCGTGTCTGCAAAAGTGACCGTCTAGTTGCGTTGCGAATCGGCAACGGAAGTTCCACGAAACGCTAGCCTCGACTCTAGACACGCTAATGAACGCGGCACATCTAACAGAAACTTGCTATCCGTCGCCAAGCTTAAACGCCCCGGAGGCTGAATTTATCTTTATCTTGCTTCTACGGTGCTGGTTCGGTTCCGGTATAGCGTATATCGAGCGGAACCGCGAAAGTATTACAGCCATCTAACCGTGAACGGTAAGTAAGCAAACTTCAACGTCGAAATGTTCATCACCTTATCAAAATTCGAAGCATCAAATACAAAACAGAAGTCTGTAAATCATTTCACCGTAATTTGCGACACAACTGAATGCCCCATACGCAGATATGGACTGGACATCTAGTTCTAATGTCATTTCTACGCTCTCGTGTTAATTATAAGCTAATTTCTGCTATACCCGGGGATGCTACAGGAGAACTATATCGTGCGAAACGAGCCAAGTTTGGTGTATAGAGACATTTGCCATTCTTGAGCTTATTAGAGTAAGCAGTGATTTCGATGTGAATCGTACTTTATTATTGCTGCATTTCTTTGTAATTCTGAATTGAATTCAACGAGTTTTTAGTCATTTTAATTCGAATCTAATTTGTTTGACCTGAAATTTGTCCAGTTCCTCAACTCAGCGAATACGCACTACAATTTTTTGTAAAGAATACTGACTCACTGTGTTATATAACCGGCAGTCCGATAAGCGTACAATAGCGTATCAATACTAACACAGTTACACCGTCACTATACGTATGCGTGAAGACAGACGACCTATTGTTTTCGGCGTTAGTAGGCGTTTGTAGGCGTTATTCTTGTAAATAAATATTCATCACCATTATCTCTATATTCACGGAGCAATAACGTCCACGCACACGCGGCAGAAGTTGGTTGGAAATGTCTCGAAATTAAGATCAATCGATGATCCTTTATTATATTCCACGCGGTTAGCTCGAAGAAACTGCGGAAATCGAGGAAATGATAGGAAATTGCTTGCTGTCTGTTGATTCTATCGACTTTACGCGTCTTGCAATATGTCTTGGTCGAATTCGTATAGCCCGTGACATCGAAAAAGCTAACGTATTGTATTGACACTAAAGTTACGCAAAACAAGCAAAACTTGGAGTAGCTTTAGCAATGCAAGTAGAAGCAGCACCAGGTCAGATTGCCAGAATTATATGCACTCAGTAAGTGAGAAAGTACCACATGAACTACGTGGGTAAACACTAACTCTAACATCACACATGATTACACAATGTAGAAAAATATGTATAATAGCCCGATGGAGGTAATCATAACGAATTTTGTAATAAGTTATTAAAGAGCGAGCAAATTTGAGCTTATCCAAATAATCGGAAGTATATGATGTGAGCGAAACTAACTTATTACTGACCTTTTCAGGTCACTATTAAAGCGCACAGTTCAGTCTAACATTTAGCATCACGCTGACAAGGGATAATGGATGTTCAACACGGCGAGTCCCTTTACCTGCAGCCTTAATACATGACGTTCGTGCTTACTCAGTGAGGAATGCGATCAACTTGACTAAATATACGAGGCTCTTAGCCGCTGATCTCAAATAATCTTTCACAAATTCTCAGCTCCCGCGGTCTCTGATGCCACCCAAAATGATTGCTACCTGCGAGCAAATTTCATAGCTTAGCCTAAATTTAATAAGAATCAATCATCATTTCATTCAAGCAATGCACGTGATGAATTATGAGGCCCATGTCAAATTTCTTTGGATGGGAAACTTCGCATATAACAAATACATTTTTTTAATTTAAATATTTTGTTGAGCGCAATTATGAAAATAAGTCTTGAACTACATCTGTTCAATTCAAATGCCAAAGTGCCAGGTTACACTGGTAGTAAACGGCGTTTATTACTGAAAACATTAGTGTCGTTGGACAGAAGTCGAAATGACAACTCTTCAACGGTAGCATATTCATCCTTAGTATAATAATAATTTTCGGCAGGCACTAAATTCTGTGCTTGTTGCTGGCGATTACCCCTGCCCAAGCCGCCGGAAATATTCGGGTTCATTTCAATAAGATATATAGGCCTACCATTCAATTGTATATTGAAGTTGTGCACCGCCAAGAAGCTCTCGATCCAAGCAGAGTTGTAAAAACTAGGGCTGGGCAAAATCGAGTACCTGAGGGATTCGATTCTGAATCATGTATTATGCTTCGAGTCGAGTCGAGTATTCGAGTATCACTCATTATGACATCATAACAGAATGTACAATATCAAAGTTAAAACATGTACCTTTTATGCCACCACAAAGAATATAATGCCTGTTATTCATCACATTAAAGATAATTAAGTTTTTTTCTACCCTACCGATTTCATTACACTTTGCGACAATGTTGTTCGGGAGGATCATGACTTCGGAAATGTCTTATTTTATAGATTACTAACCTACGGATAGATACGCAGGTCCCGTCGTTACGCTCCGGCAAGCAGCTACACTTACTGCTGAGCAATCTAAAAGCAGCATAATTGGTGGTGTTATAACTTGCGACCCAAGGGGTGAAATTTAATGAAACTGGTCTTAATCGAGAGCTACTGTCGCACTGTTTCTGAGAATACAAATTAAAATCTTGTCGGGGATATGGAAGCACCTCAAAACAGCCCTCAAAATCTGAAAATCGGCATTGTTCCAACAATGGCACCACCGCAAAACGATGAACATAACATTGGCAATTTCGTCAAGCGATTGTTCAAAACAATGCCGATTTTCAGACTTTAAGGGATGTTTTGACGTGGCTCCATTTCCCTGGCAAGATTTTAATTTGTATTATCAGAATCAGTGCGACAGTAGCTCTCGATTAAGACCAGTTTCATTAAATTTCACCCCTCGGGTCGCAAGTTATAACACCACCAATTATGCTGCTTTTAGATTGCTCAGCAGTAAGTGTAACTGCTTGCCGGAGCGTAACGATGGGACCTGCGTATCTATCCGCAGGTTAATAATCTATACTTAGTAGCTTTGTACTATATGTTTCGTATGCTGGGATACGGCCAATCAAGGTTTCAAGGCTTCCACAGTGGAAAATAGTATCGAAACCTTAATTCTCGTTGATAAATTGACTTTCGTGGCAAGGAGCGTACCTTTTATGCCACCACAAAGAATATAATGCCTGTTATTCATCACATTAAAGATAATTAAGTTTTTTTCTACCCTACCGATTTCATTACACTTTGCGACAATGTTGTTCGGGAGGATCATGACTTCGGAAATGTCTTATTTTATAGATTACTAACCTACGGATAGATACGCAGGTCCCGTCGTTACGCTCCGGCAAGCAGCTACACTTACTGCTGAGCAATCTAAAAGCAGCATAATTGGTGGTGTTATAACTTGCGACCCAAGGGGTGAAATTTAATGAAACTGGTCTTAATCGAGAGCTACTGTCGCACTGTTTCTGAGAATACAAATTAAAATCTTGTCAGGGATATGGAAGCACCTCAAAACAGCCCTCAGAATCTGAAAATCGGCATTGTTCCAACAATGGCACCACCGCAAAACGATGAACATAACATTGGCAATTTCGTCAAGCGATTGTTCAAAACAATGCCGATTTTCAGACTTTAAGGGATGTTTTGACGTGGCTCCATTTCCCTGGCAAGATTTTAATTTGTATTATCAGAATCAGTGCGACAGTAGCTCTCGATTAAGACCAGTTTCATTAAATTTCACCCCTCGGGTCGCAAGTTATAACACCACCAATTATGCTGCTTTTAGATTGCTCAGCAGTAAGTGTAACTGCTTGCCGGAGCGTAACGATGGGACCTGCGTATCTATCCGCAGGTTAATAATCTATACTTAGTAGCTTTGTACTATATGTTTCGTATGCTGGGATACGGCCAATCAAGGTTTCAAGGCTTCCACAGTGGAAAATAGTATCGAAACCTTAATTCTCGTTGATAAATTGACTTTCGTGGCAAGGAGCGTATAATGTAATCCAAGGTGTGTCTCTGCGAGTTGAAGGCTTATTTCGTGTTGATCACACCGCAAGAGGGAGCTATCTCGTAATTCTATAGGTCGTTATAAAACGAGGTTGGAAACTTTCGGTCTAGTTGATCCAGCTACGTATTGAAACGGTGCACCCACACAGACCATTGAGAAAACGTTGTCGTAACCTAACCATATCCACGAGTAAATATGGGACTACGCGTAACTGTCCATAGATTCCTCTGGCCCCACACCGTGGTTTTACGACACAGGCAAGATGCGGTAGTGGAAATATTAAAAATGAAAAACGATTATTTGGTGACATTTGATTTGGATTTTACACCTGATGAACCATACACTCGATTGATACATTGGGAGGACAACTCAATCGTCAAGGTTGAGGGAAAAGAAATGTACAGATTTGTTGGTGTTGTGGATATTCAGCGAAAATCAGGGTATATGATTGTGTATGGTTCGCATATTTGACTGAGAATATATCAACAGGCATAATGCGCTGTCAATTGTGTCATGCCGTGTGTCATCTATGCCCACATTGAATGTACAGAGTCGTCGCATGATGAGACTTGAGAACATGAATTTGTTTTCCATGATGTTTGTACACCGACACATTGTTTGTACACCTCGTTTACGCGAATACTTGTGAACAATCGCGACGTTACTTGTATGTGATGGTTGGTATTTTTCATGGAGACAAAACACTGTCTGTAACATGTTTACTTGAATATCGGTCGTTGGTTCATGAGTGAATATCCGGATCAGGCCCCCCACACACTTTCTCGTATTAGTGATCCGGTTTCAGCTGACTGGAGCGACATGTATTGATCAGTAAAGACACAATATAGTAAACAGACCTGAGGAAACTCACAAGTAACCCGGAGTTGTTGGCGCGATGGGGAACATAAATTCATCCGTTTTCCGAAAACCATTATCCGTGTATCAACCAGCTACCAAAGTCGAGGAGGTGTTTTATTCAGGCATTTTGACTCTGGAAAATCCAAAGCACGAACCCGGACATCACGGACATATCGGAAACCCCTTTATTCGCCAATTCCGAAAACATACATGTCGATGTACAACAGCTCATTGTTATTGTATGTGAGTAACCAATGATTTTGATGGGATGCATCAGAGCAAGTGAATATTTGATTAGACAAATGTATCGGAGTCGTTGTTGGTGTATATTTTGTCGCTGCCCGTTGTAACAATATACAAAAATATCAAATTGTCCGGTGTGGTTGTCAGTTTTCAAAACGAAAATGATATTGTTACCCAGGGAGAAGGTAGATTTCCAAGTGAAAACTGTATTGGTACTCAGGTAAATGATAGTTTTCCAAACGAAAAGGGTTTTTCTAAAAGAAAATGATTAGTCACTCTAGGTAAAAGTATTTTTCCAAGTGAAATGATATTTTTACTCAGGTAAACGACGGATCACCAAGTGAAAAAGGTTTGTAACCCAGGGAAAGATATATTTCCAAGCGAAAAAGGTTTGTTACCCGGGGAAAAAATATATTTCCAAGTGAAAAAGGTTTGTTACCCAGGGAAAAAATAGATTTCCAAGTGAAAAAGGTTTGTTACCCGGGGAAAAAATATATTTCCAAGTGAAAATGGTTTTCTTACTCTGGGTAAACGTCAGATCTCCAAAGGAAAATGATATGTTTAGTCAGGTAAACGATGGACTGTCAAGTGAAAGTGGTAATTTTACATAGGTAAACGTCGTGGGCTCAGTGTCGTTGGTCTTGTTAAACGTAGCTGTCGAGTTGTACAATATACTTGTCGTGAGTATACAATTACGAAGGGAGAGAATGAAATTGCTATTATGAGTGCCAGAAGGTTGTCGTATGTAGATTTGACAGTAACCCTATTATTCGCATATGACAAACACAATCATGGCCATTAACTAACTTGCTCGGTCTCGATCAATGCAAAAGAGATGATTCGTTTTTTGAAACCGTAGCGAAGACCACATGTAAATCTATGCGATAGACCTCTATCTCCTTACATTCAGTCGTGTCGTTTGCATTTTAATACGGACCCCACATGTATGACATGCACACACTAACGCCGTAAACGGAAGTCGATGATTTTGATTAATAAAAATATTTCTTGACTACATCGGAATGTCTATGTTGTAGAAAGTAAATACTATTATGGTGTTGTGTGTTTAATGAAAGCGATTGGTTACAAGTATGTTTTAGGAAAATAAAATTTATTTATCTAGATGTGGCAGTTTGTGAGGAAATGAAAATAGATCCGTGGTTTTAATTGAATTGCGCTGTTTTAATGTACGCTTCAACATGGAGACTTGACGCTGAACAACAACTCGATTCACTAAACAATTTGTCACTGGTGTGCAAAGGGTTAGGAAAATTTTAATACAGCTCCATCTACTGGTTGTTTTGTTGTGAGGACAATCATGTGATGACTCAGCACTTTTCGGTAGCAAAGTAGCTTGTTTTGTGCGTTAGATTTGTGGAACATGAGTCGAATACACACTCTTTTGCGGAAGTAACAAGATTACTGCGATGACATTGGTAGGTCTCTCAAGCAGTGGCCATCGATTTGTTTTTGAAAGATGTCGCGATATCGATATAATATTTTCTAAAAGTCAAACTCGACATATATCATGAACGTGTAGGACTCACGATAAACATTATACTTATACAACTTTGTTACAAGAACTATGATATTTCTGTAAGGTGTGTTGGATTATTTGAATATTTAGATGCGTGACCATTCATGTAAAAAAAGTTCTTGTGACATCAAAAACAGTTTGTAGAGTATAACATTTAGTTTCGTAGTGTGAAGATATCGAGTAAAGTTGATTACTTTGTGTGATGTTAATATCCTTCGTACTTTTGTAAGAGTTGTGGAGTAACATACAAAGTAACTAGTTGACACAAACAAAATATTGAATGACTGCTAACGCATTGAGTTCATAATCCAAGAGGGTGAAATTTGTTTACTGTTAAACTAACATAACTCATATCCAGCAAAACAGATACAATCCGATGATGTGATGTTGGTCAATATCCATTTTGTAAAGATTGAGTAAATCCTCCTCCGTCAGGTGGGTGTGATTCAAATCAATAGCATGTTACACATAAACATCATTTGTATTGAGGGTGATATTGTGAAGATGATGCCGCAACAACACAACAAGTAATATTTTGTATCGGGTGTTTGTACTTTAGGAATAGCGGAGTGTGCGATATTTTGGATATGTGTGCACGGTTGTAAACTACGGTTGTTCTTGGGTCTTGCGTCGAGTAAATTAGAACTATGTCTAGAATTCAAACACATCCAAGTTAGTTCTTTAGCGACTATGATTACATCTACTTTGACGAGAGGAAATGGAAAAATTCAAATGGATACTACTGACGAACACAAAGTGCAAAATGGTTTTATCAGATTTAGGTGTAGGATATCTTTTCGATTTCTTTACCAGAGTGTGTTTTACAAATAATTCCAGTACACCTAACTATAGGATACATTTGGCAAACATCGTGTAAATTGTTTCTTTGTGATGGTAACGACTTTCGGCGGCTTAGTTTCATGTCGGGAATTATTATTTGAGGGTTCAAAAACAATTTCAATCAATACTACAAATGAACAACAATACAAAACACGTTTAATGAATTATAGTGTAGCAAGTACTTCCTTGATATTACGATTGTTGTGCACCAGACATTTCTACCTGATTTGAATGCATCTAGCAAACATATTCCAATTTACTTTTGTAATGATCAAAGTCTTAGAGTGCGACCTCGTGATATTTTACATTTAGCATGTATTATAGAAAGTGTGAGCGGAGTTGAGTATTAATCGTGTACTTGGTGTAGTGCTTTGATATCAAAGAGATATTTTCGCCCTGTGTAATGTTTCAATTCTCTGTTGTGAATTCCGACAGTAACGACATTGATGTTAAATCCTCACCCGTGGTTATTGTACGTGAATCCTAAACATCGCAACAGTCGGTATGGAAATCGAACGCGTGCGTACTTTTAGATAGGCGACACTAACAAGTTTATTACATCCGTGAAATACTCTGAAACGTCGATTCGTGATTGTGTTAGCTATATTCATCTTCCATATCTGTGGGCACAAAGATATCTTGACTTCGGTTACAACTCACTCGAAACGAATTGTCGCGGGTAATCTAAAAAAGCACAAGTCGAAGACGAATGATTTGATTTCAATGAACTAAAAAAGTCCTTTTGTTTTGATGTTGGATTTAATACAATTTGTATGACTATACCGAATCCGATTCCGAAAGGGAAATGTTACTTTAGTAGAAAAATTGGATGACTCGCATTTTGATATTGATAGATGTGTAGAGTAATATGACTAGTTTATAAAATCTCGGTAATGTTGTCATGTCTGTGATCAACAAATATGTGATCAAGTCTTACCATTCGATATTAACTTTCGCAGTCGGTGTAAGCGAAAATTTGTTGAAGTAACAATACCGACGAGCTCAATAATATTTTCCATCGACGCATTCGAATAATCTGTCAGCTACAAGTGGATTAAAAACTTGATGCCGTTTTGTGGTTAACTCAAGTCAGTGGCCGCGTTTGTGTAGATTTCAGGAATGATCATGACGTGTTGGCCGGGTAAATTAGTTAATGCGGTTGTAACTATGACCGTAAAGAGTTGCTGACATTCCAATAAGACGAGTTGGTGGTATATGCCTAAAACCGAACTTGATATGTTTGTTGGTTGTAGTGATTACTTGCGTAGTCTTGTCTACTTTTCATAAGGATACTTTTTGTTTTGGTTGGGTAAGTTACAAACGGATTGACTTGACAAGGTTTTTTGTATTTTACTCTTTTGTGTATGGGAAGATGTTGAAATGTTGAGACGTAATACTATTTCCGTTCACTCGATTGCAACAAAAAATAACCTGATAGTTTGTTCAAGGTTTCGACAAATAGATTGAAATATTCCGATTTAACTCATCGCGTCACAAGTCAATCGTGGTATGCACAAGTGGTTGTCAAGTTAGAAATATTTACAACAGGTGTTATTTCATTGATTGATTCTATTGTGTGTAGTAACACATTAAAATATCGCGATAGTATTTACTGAAACTGATAAACGGGAAAACTCAGTCGTGAATAGAGTTGTAAGTTTCAAGGATTGTTTCAAAGTATGATCTTGAAATGTGACTGGATCAAAGTTGGTAGTCATGTTTGTCAATATATTTCAATTCAGACTATGTCAAAGTCCAAATATTTCATTTTGGATTATCAGGATTTACCTTTAGTACATCTCACGAATGGATTCCGACGCCACGCTATAACATTTTTGATGATAAGAACTCGAGGATTTTCATGATAGAGTTGACGAGTGATAAGATGCGTGTTTTTGTTAAGAGTTTGATTTCAAGTTGATAAAGACAATAACTGTATAATGCACATACTTGTGATTCTTGATTCTTGTAGAATTATAGTTGGTATTGATTCTATAAGTGTGAAAACAGCGGCGTGGAATGTGCGAATAATTCGATGTAGCTGAAAGTCGGCGTCAGTAATATTCGGGTTATGGTCGAATCAAAGGATCACGAAAAGATTTCTCAAAATAATTAGAATTGTACCGAATTAACACATTCAGATACGAATCAACTTGGTTTGTGTAGTAAGTTTCATTTCGAGTTGGTAAATTGATACATTGGTTGAATATTCTCATAATTCTTATCGCGCAACTAAAGTCAGCCACTGTTCGAAGTGTCAAAACATATAGCGACCACCAGAAAGTGTCAAATTGTTGGTTTTCGAATCACCGTCTGCGACGGTTCTGTGACAAACTAATTACATTGAGAAAGCATTCTCCAAACGAAAAAAACTCATGGTCAAATCCGGTTGGGTCCAAATTGACAAGTTTACTGGAAAACCTGCTGTATTACTGGGACGGGCTTCGTCAGTAACTCTGCATGGAAAATCGAGACGTACGACTGAAGAATACCCATTATTGACCTGTGAATCGGTATACGGAAATAAAGATGAATACGTCTCGATCGCCGCTACTTGTGTTTCTCGAGAGGAGAAGATGGTCAATTCTGGTCCCGGAAAGGAGTTGAAATTATACAGTTTTACATTGAAGGATGATACTGGTGAGGTGGTTTTGGATCAATGGAACAAAGCCTCGCTCGTACCCGGGAAGAAATATCAACTCACTCGTGTTAAAAACTGTGTCGGCAGCTTGAAAATCGATTCGTTAACTAGACTTGTTGAATTGAAAGAATAGTTTGCATATTTGTATACCACAATACAATATTTCATTTTCACGTAAATTGTATGACCTATGTGTTTCGACAACTGGGTTAGCGCGGTGTTGTTCTACTGATCGAGGTGTGAAAATTGTCCTATCGCGATGAAGTTGCGACTGTGAACAGCAGACTATTCTGTAGGCGCGAAACAGCGGTGTGAATAAGCCGAAAGTATTATTCAGGTAGCAATCAATAGTGAGGAAAGAGAACACGATCGGTCATTTGACACGACTAAACTACGACATCATATATCATAATTTACGATCAAACTATTTCGCACTGACTGGTCTAGTGTAATAATCGATAGTAGCACACGGCTGGACGGGGAATAATTCAGCGCGCAGGTCATTCGAAATATAGGTCGCACGCACTGCTTAAATTGAATGGAAAAGGTACCTACTTGTCGTATTTACTCAATATCAGTTCTGCTCGCTTATTGA
Organism: Botryllus schlosseri; assembly: GCF_051294905.1. Taxonomy (NCBI): domain Eukaryota; kingdom Metazoa; phylum Chordata; class Ascidiacea; order Stolidobranchia; family Styelidae; genus Botryllus; species Botryllus schlosseri. Next base: position 246,181 of record NW_027648630.1, read on the forward strand.
GTCTTCCGAAAATTTCATCTATCGTTTTAGGCATGTCATTCAATGCTTGGAATTCCATCCTTGAAAAATCCGCACAGTGTTCACAAATCTACCGAGACTATTGTTACCTGCGTTGTTCTTCGGATAAATAATTTACTATGAGCACGTCCAAGTGGAATAGAAATGTTTCCAAATATTCTCTCTTATTGATATTACCATAGTGTGCTGTGATATAACTAGTGACCGAATTACCTAATATTGTTCTTCGCATTCCGTTTGCAAATAATGACTTGTGGAAGATACGTAGTTCAGTGACGTTTACTTTTGAAATATATACCGATTTTCAGCCAAATTAGTGCAGGTCAGTATGAGAATCTGGATATCGTTAAGGGTATTGATATTAGGTACTCCTTCATAGCAATATACAGGAATTGCACTGTAGACTTAATCCTCTTGCAAGCCACGTTTCCGTTTGTGCGGTTATTGTTGGTGACTCGTACATATTCAACACCACACGAGAGATGCCTGAAAGTACGAATCACGACCGCGCCCATAAGAACACATGGCGAGTCACCACAGATCCCGTAAGAATACATGGCGCATCACCGCCGCAGCCTATAGCAAAAAAGGCGAGTCACGACCACCAGTATTTCAATACGATTCACCGCCGCAGCCTATACCCGAAAGTACGAATCACGACCACGAGTTTTCAATACGAGTCACCGCCGCAGCCTATACCCAAAAGTACGACTCACGACCACGAGTTTTCAATACGAGTCACCGCCGCAGCCTATACCCAAAAGTACGACTCACGACCACGAGTTTTCAATACGAGTCACCGCCGCAGCCTATACCCAAAAGTACGACTCACCACCGCATCCATAAGAACCCATTACAAATCACGGCCGAGAGGGGGGTCTGAAAGTACGAGTCACCACCCCGGGTTTTCAATACGAGTCACCACCCCGCCCATAAGAACCCCAGCCAGGTCACGACCGATCCTATATACTAGTCGATATAGGATCCGGTCGTGGCCCTTGGCTGGCGAGTTATTCATGGGCCGGGGTGGTCGACTTGCGGTACTTGAAACGGCAGTGGTGACAGTTTTCACTGTTCATACAGATGCTAAATCTATTATTATTTATAAAGATTCACGTTCGAAAAGGCCTAATCGCAGCTAATCAATCAATCAACGATAACGGATTTGGTTTCGTTAAACAGTATGTGAATACGAAGACAAATAAAGTTCGGATTTAGCACTAAAAATGTCAGCGACCGCCCGTTGAGTAGCCCTTATATAAAAGGTTGTGTAATTAAAACGCAAAACTAACCTTTATCGCCACAGAGTGTTGGTCCTCTTCGTACTCTTCGATGGTCGAGTATCCGGCGCCGTTGTAGGTGTTGCCCTCGTCGTAAACCGGACAAACTTTCGTTATACGGAAGCAGCGCCGATCAGTAATGAAGCGCTTCAAATTTTTCGAAGTGCTCAATTGGGCAGGCATACGTACCAGACTGGATTCAAAATATTAGATGACATCATAATGAGGCATTTAAAATCTAAAATTACCGCCTGCATAACACCCATTCCCGCAGGTGCGGCGTCTTTGTTTTTATAATGTTTGAGAGGTGGCCTATAACCAAGTAGCCTACTTCGATTTTTTCGCGAAATATTCAAGTATGGTTTGCATTCTTGCAAGGGTTACCATTTTCACAGGCTGCAAAAGTTACTACAGCGGACGGCAAAATGGGTATTTTTATGTTTAGGCCTATACAGCTAACTTCGTTAGGTTGACTATGAGAAAAGAAAAAAAGGTCATTTTAGCCGATTCGACTACCAAAATACACACTTACACTTACACCTTATATTAGCCGAGTTGACAAGAAAAATAAAGGTCATTTTACAAACTCGGATCCCGAAATAACCGTCGTCCGTCATTTTGGTCAACATTTCCCTATTTCGTGGTCTTCTTGGGCATTTTAAGCTAAAATGGAGGACGTTTCTTGAAAAGCAGGATAAATCCTCCAAAGGAGGATGTATGGTAAACCTACGACTTGCACTACATATTCAAGTGATTATATTTTATACTACTCCCACTTCTACTCTTAGAAATTTCTTTAGGAAAAACGACTCGCTTTATAGACTTTGCATAAAAAGTAGTTTGTACACTGCATATCAAATTTCCTTCATGTTTAGGTGTGACATTGCCGCAACGATTGGGTGAAACAGCCCCCTGTACCAAGGTAAGTGAATATGTTTTCGAAAATTGCACCAATTTGTTGCGACCGATTTTACGTTTTGGAAGATGCACTCTGTGATTTTAAAAGTAGCGCCCCTCGATCGGATAGGCCTACTAAAACTATTCGACACCTCGGCCAGATCTTTTTGGAAATTACTGACTTCAGCGAATTCCAGACCCTGATACTTCAAGTAGCTTTGAGGTGTCTTGGGAATCGCAAACTCTACTTGCGATTTAGCACAAATTCGCGGCGTTATACCAAGTAGGAAAGGATTGAATAGTTGAAATGCGTACATTTTATGGTATCTTAAGTAAAAATAATAATCAAGTGGTCACTGACTGAGTAATCCTGTCTTTTGGAGTCGTCAAGAAGGTTTTGGCTGCTTGCACTACGAACTAATCGGCTACGATTGTAGCTCCCTAGTTCTACGTCACAGTTTTCAGATTTTTGGGATTTACGACGTCGTTTCCATTTCCGGTTGGGTATCAACGATTAACACTGGGGGTGTTCGAAAATGACTTTTTCTTTCAAATCGTACTGGCCACTTGATAAAATTGTTAAGTTACCTAAAAAAGCTGCACACCAATTTTGGTTCAATTCCAACCGTTATCCGCATTGCTGCGACAGCAGCAATTTATTTATTGTAAAAAAATAAAGAAGAAAATTTTCAACATTTTCTGTTCACCCTATGAAATTGTTAGGTTGTCTATAGAAACGATGCTCACCAAATTTGACTCAATTCGAACCGGTAGAAACGAAGTTATTGATGTTCAAAATTTGAGATTTCAAATCAAAGTAACCACGGTGGGCAGGACGATAATAAATGATTAAAGAATTTGCCCCCGTAAATACTATTTTATTCAAATTCAAATTTTTCAACTACAATAACTCCGTTTCCACTGGTTGGAATTGAGTCAAAGTTGGTGAGCATAGTTTCTGTAGACAACCTAACAATTTCATGGGGCGAACAGAAAATTTTGAACAATATTTCACTGACCACCTCTGCTTACTTTTTATCTGTTTCTCGATATAGATCGCTAGCACGCGAGTATATTTCAGCTATTTTCACTACCTGCGAACACAAACACGCCACCATACCTGCACTCGGTGAGGCCATGTCATGTTCACTCCCTGTACTAACGAGCACTGCGCGTTTGGAGGTGACGGTCGTTATTTTCATGTCACGCATAGGCACCGCGTATTCCGAGCTTTTGTTATAGTCCGCCGATGATAATATCCCGTGGCTATTTCGTGCTGCGTTATCCGAAGGCCGCGGCACTGCCGGAGCCGGTGTTGTAGGCGCTGTACTTGAGTTAGTAATATCCGTTGGTATATCCCGAGTGTCTTTCGCGGGCGAGTAGGCGAATAATTCCGGCGAAACGCTGCCTTGCACTGTGAGAGGCGATAAAGCGCCTTCTATACACTGGATTTGTACCTCGTGTATCGAGCACGAGTCCGAAGTGTCGTTATCCGATAGTTCCCTGGAAAAACACGGAGTGAACTTTCAAAATATTGACGAGACAATGTCGCGGTGGGACAACAATGCGCGCGAACACAATACGAACGGATGTGACCGACAATACCAGCACGATTTCGACGCCGCTATTATGACAGTGTTGACGGCGCGCTCACTACAAAACCGTTTGATAAAATACTACGAACAGGTTTTTGACTTGAATATCGACGGGCATTAAAAACTGCTACGCATTCAAAGATAAATACTGTCATCTCTAAGTAGCGGGGTGCAAAGTTTGTTTTGTTTTGAGCATATGTACGCGTCAACTAACATGAAAGAATTTCATACCAGAAAGGAGAAACGCAGTATAATATTGCTATCTACTCTTCTCGCATCGTTGGAGTTTTCTGCATATTATAGAGGCCTCGACTAACTCAATTAAAACCTCCATATTACGAAAATGTTCCTTGATTTATACATAGCATTACACAGAAATTGTCGGTATAAAATGACAGAAATTGTCGGTATAAAATGCCAATGTCATCTTGTCGGGGCGATTGAGTATGAAATTCGTGTCGCTTCAACCATGATACCAAAGTAAATCTTCGGCACTACGAGCAGGTTTCTGACTTATATGCAGTGCTACACTGAAAATTGCTTGTATAAAGATGACAATATTCTCTTTTGGATGCGGTGCAGTTTAAAATTTGCGGTGTTTTTCTCAAATCGCGGTCTCGGCTAGCTAAATAAAGATACAAGTATTGACTTCAGTCACGTTGCTATACTACGACCGACTTTGTTGTGGCTTCCGACATTTCTCTCGCTAGTTCAAGCGTGACGCAGCGTCACCAATATCGGACGGGCTGCGGACTGCTAGTACGAATTCGGCGATGAGTGAATACTCAGTACGGTCCCGCTTTTGACTGTATTCTTGTCGTTTTTTCTCGCGATCCTCAATCATGATAATTATGACGCATATTTTACTAGCTAATGGACGTTGAATACGTGTTCAAAGATTGACAAGATCTTCGTGTTACTCCTCCTCAATTCCTCGATGATTGGATTCGCGGATATATACAAATAGCGACCAAGCCTCATCTCATCTTTCTACTCGAAAATTCCAAGGACCACTGTGCAGCAACCTTGTTCTGTAAACTCTTTTAAAACTGGCCTATCACACGCTCTCTAGAACAGCGGTTCTCAACCGGGGGTCCGCGGACCCCTAGGGGTCCGCGAAGCAATTTCAGGGGGTCCACGAGGCCTCTAAATTTTTAAAATGGTTGAAAACCTAATTTTTATTTTATTTTTCAATTTGAGAAAGCATGAGGCAGTTTCGCACCACAACTGCTAAAACCTCATGACTCATATCATCATAATAATCGTCTGACATGAACTATCGTAGTGTGGAAATTCATTTTCATTGCCAATTTTCCAATAACCTACTGATACAAACATATTGGTGTTTAGAGACGTTTTGTTGGGGTTTGAGGAAAAAGTAAAAATATGGAGATAGTAACGTCAATCAGGGTGACTTCGTAATGTTTGCGAAACCTTCTCTATTTGAAGTTTTAAATCTCATCAAATTAGTAAACAGTCGTTTGAAATAAAAATTTCCGAACTATTTCCCTAATTTGTCCCAATGCAGGGATTGAAACCTCTCCACAAAATCCATTTTATCCTGTGATATACATAACCACCATTTGAACAGTCTCTTGGAGGTACATAATTTCAATATGCAATTAAATAGTATATTGATATTGAAATGAACCCGAAAATTTTCGGCTGACACTCGTCATAAATCGGACAATGAAATTATTGATATACCTGCTCTTAAAGCTCAGCCATCAGATTTGGCGCATTCTTATTGCGGATGCCCTATCGACAAGGTTTTTTTATGAACAAGGAGTGTTTCGTTGCTATCAAACATTACGCTCCGATCATTAAATTAATATCACCAGATATATTGGCATGCAGCCTTGTCTTGTTAATGTTCAATATTTCAATGTTCATGGTCGAAAATGTTTGCTTGCAAATATGTATGTAAACCCGAACAGAACAAGTCGTTTCATGACAGTCGTTCTCGGGTTGGAAAACTTGGATCCATTATTTGGCGCATAAAATTTGTTTATACTTTAAGATTAGGGTTTCGCTTTGACGGTACAAACTCTCTGCGGGCCGATGAAAATGCTGTCGCGGGCCGAATCCGGCCTGCGGTTCGTATGTTGCCCGTCCCTGCGCTAGATGCTGGACGTGATATGTTCATAAAATATATGTTTCTTCATTTTGGTGCCATATATGTTGCGATCACACCAAAAGTATCGTTGGAAGCGTTATGCTCTAATATTGCATGATCGTCCATCTATCTTTGCGGAAATGGTTTTCGGCATTCCTCGCTCATATCAAAACGAAGACGCGGATTTTCAAGACACGACCACGTACTTTAAGAAATACAGCAGCATAATTAGCTTTGGACTAATAAAAGTCTACCAATTTCTACATAAATAGTATGATGTTATTTTCCAAAAAAAATCATTATTTTGCTGTTTATCACAAGCCTACAGTTCATATTTGAACAAGACAGACGAAGGTTTCACCATGATAAAGCTAAAATTGAACTAAAACTTGAGGGGGTCCGCGAGGGTCCGTGACGGTCAAAAGGGGTCCGCGAAGCCAAAAAGGTTGAGAACCACTGCTCTAGAACAACCACAAGGCTCATCCAAACGCATATACAAGGCAATGAAGACGCACACGATTGCACTTGACCTGATATGAGCTGCTAACTCCGAAAATAAGCCCTCGAATAACATACAAATCCGCAGACACTTGCTTGTTTGGTACTACTACAGCGTATAAATTCTTTCCCCAAAACGTCGCAGACAGCTTGTCGAAAAGACGCTACGCAGTAACGACCAGAGAGGAATATAGGCCAATCTCATCAACGCCCAATTGATGCATAAGGCAGACTACGGTCGCGATGGACTTAGCAATGTCTGCCAACATTACTATCACCGCTAACAGCAGAATAAATATGTCATTTGCAGTTCTACTGGGTTAACGATTAGCTTCATTCCGACGACGTAGCTTGTTTTGACTCTGGCGAGACGCATTTACAAAGCTGCATAGCGTAGGTCCACACATAAACAAGCCGTCATTTTATAGCAAAGAATATTCGACAATTATTATCCTGCATTACGCATAATGACGACGAAACCGCATCATAGTAGTGACGTAACAACGTTCGCAATTTATATACTGATGCTGGGTGGTAAAAGCGAGGATAATCCTCCGATTAAAACGTCAGTTGCATTGCATACTACGTAAACCTGCTGCGTGGCAACCTCGCGCCAGTACGCACTTGACTTTTTGTTGACGCTAAATTTGTCATTAACGCTTGTACACGAAATGAATTGATGCAGAATCGAATTATTTATTTGACGCGGAATCGGATGTCCGTCAATTTATTGACCGGAATGCGTCAATCAAATAGTTGGTCGCATGACCGAGTTATGTACAAATATGCGTGTCTGATAACTAACAGAAGATAAATTGGCTTTTTGTCGGTAATCTACGGTACACCAACAACGCAAGTTATTTACAGCAAACTGGAGGCGCTGTTTCCTTGTAATGTATCGTGGGTACGTTTGGAGAAGCACACAGTACAAATGCACGTGAAATTGGGAGCGTTTAAATCTGTTTATTTCGAGGAACTCAAAGTTAGATGATTCGAGATTAGAGGAAATGTGTCGGAAACCCAAGTATCAGTTATCGGGATTAAGTTCCGAATTGAAGTCCGCAATGCGACCATATCCGGGTTCATAATCGGTCGAGAACCCCAATTCATTCAAAGTTCGAAGTTGCATTACTTTGAGACATAAATGTCCTGGAAGTATACGTTCAGATGCAATCCAAGTGGGCAGCAATCGGAAATCTGCCACGGCAAATCCGAATCACGACGTACTTGCTGGTCTCTGCTGATCTGCCGCATTCACTAGAGGTCCAAACCGTAACAGACATTCGTTGATACGGAAAAAATTCATTTTCAAAGTGAAATTGACCACCACTCACACGAAAATTGCATTACCGACATGGAAATCTGTAATTACTATTCCCAGTATACTACAACAGATTGAAAATATATCAGAGGCAATGGACACCGTCTTCCGTCGCTGACGGTCAAGTGTCCATCGCCTGTCCAAGGATTGTAAACGAAAATGTGGTATTTCGTGGATTTCAACCATAGCCGAATGTGTGCATAAAATTTTGCTTTCGCGTCCATTCAAATGGGTGAAGAACGTTACAAATACGCAATTTCTTATGGAGATCTAGACCAGGGGTGGAAAGGCTTCCGTTTTCGCCAAGGCGCAAAAATGCGTTACACGTAAACATAACCCACTACAACACTACACCCCTGGTATGCATCTCTGTAAGAATTGGTGTTCGACTTGCTTACCCATTTAGAATTGGCTGGATTCGCACCCTACAACAAGGTGGTTATCCCGAATATACACCTATTAACAACTCATATATTTACATGGGTGTGATAAGTTATGTCTAGCCACAGATGCAAGATTCGGTACGCGGCACTGCGGTCTTTGTGACGATTAATACAACCGCGCCACGGTCCGGCAAACGCGTATGAGCGTGCGGGATCGATTTGGGGTAACGTGATTTATAGCCGCTGATTAACGGGTCGGCGGATGTCGCCCGCTTTTGTGTCATGACCGCGTAATTAGCGTGAAGGGCGATCACGCTTTCATTTGTTAAACGGTCGTTACCGATCGTAAATAAAGGATATTCAGGGCGATTTCGTGACGGCAGTAATCGAGCTTATAGGAATGCATAATGTGGTAATTCGGAAATCGTTTACAAGAGGTGACTAAAGAAGCGCTCACATTCAGAAAATTCGCACTTATCAATCGGTAAAGTTTGGACAATATACATCATACAATATTACCTAATTCTATGCTTGAGGACATGTTACTACCTACCCACCCCTACCAAAGCATGCCCCCAAATCCCAATTACATCCAAAATACGCAACTATATGACGTCATAATTCCATTGTGCCTAATTCAATGGGTAATACTAATCAATATAGAATTTTTACCCGATTCTGTTATAAGGCTAAATGACTCTTTCCAACCCTAAAAATAAACGATTACATCCAATCCAGAATATCCGACACTATTTTATGGCTAAATGACCCTTTCCAACCCAGCTCAAAAAAAAACGATCACATTCCGAATATTCGACTTTATGACATCATCGTCACTATGACGTATTTCCTTCAAATGTAACTAAAGCACAATTCAACAGGTGATACTTTGATCACATCCAACTTTCACCCAGTTTGCTGCTTCAAACTATCCAGGAATCCCAGTTACATCCATAATATTCAGCTATATGACTGTGACTGTTACGTCATACTTCAATTTTGACGAACGGTCGCTTTCGTACCTAATTTCATTTTGAGGATCGGTTACTATTTCAAATCATGTTAAAATCACAATTGCGTCTAGAATATTCTACTGTATGACTTCATCGACGTTGTGACGTCGTGCTTCAATTTTCACGTACACTCGCTTTAGCTCTCGAGGAAAATACTTGCGACTGTGTTAACCTCAATTCAAGATAAGCTACTATAGCATAAATCTCGTTTTTCGCCCGGCAAAACCTTTTACTGTGAATCTAATTATGACGGACGTCTGCTCCTACTGCTCAGACTAATTTCTCTGCATCGCGTTTGCCCCAACCTTTTACAAGATATGCGTTTTGTTTCTAGCATTAGTACATTTGGGGCTCTGTTACGGAAATTCCAGATACCCATTTTAAAAATAGATAGCGGGACTTCCTAATTACCACATCACATAATATTGCGATGGGTATTACTCATAGGCGCCGACTTTTATTTTTTTATGAGGTGGCGAAGTCTTGTGACGTCATAATTGTTCCATATCGATAACGTCATCGACGCACGAAAACGAACTTTACTACATGCCGGTGGTGTGCATGCAGTGTTAAACCATTCGCGTGACATTTTAATACTTGGCTTGCACTCATTAATATCAAACCATGCAGTCGAGTTATTAAATGGAATCTGAAGTGTTGAAATGCCTGCGCTAGCAGTCCGTCCGACGGAATCTGCAGTTGCATCGATGTTATTCACGCGCAATGCCCAGTGTGACTAACGAAATACACTACGCACTGGCCTTGCAAGTAACACACGACAACTCTCGAATACTTCAAGCAGACGATAATGATGAGATGATTACAAACGCGAAATTGCGCAGCCAATCAATAATTGTCTCTTACGGTTTCTTGCTTCGCGTTGACCAACTCGCATCGCGGCAATTGTTTGATGATTAAAACATTGGTGCATTTCCCGATTCAAGTTCGCGAAGCATTTCGGGAGTACATCGGTCAATTCGAAAAGTCAATCGGCATGTTGACGGCCGCCAACGCATACTAATTGAATTACGTGTTGACGGCCGCGGGTTGGCCACCCTTGGGCTAGAATTAATTCCACTTTCGGACGCATGCCGCGATCTTACCAATAGAAACCCACTGTCTATCTAATGCCTAATAGTTTAATATTCGATAATGTTGTTCTCGATAGGAGTAAATCCAGCAATCATCAAGTTTATCGGAATGTAGAAGGTTCCCTGTTCAAACGAATCGAATAAAATCAGAATTTGTGCCACCCATAATCTTGTGATGCATCACGTTAATAATGAAAGGAAGACCGAAAAATGACTTTGTGCGACAATTTCGGAGTACGAATGTATCAGGTAGATAACAAGGAATATGGATGATGGCAAATAAGAAAACGTGTGATCTAATCAGTATCGCCACGAATCGGTTTTGAGTGTGACACTGTATTGAGTGGCTTTCGTCGCGACAATTGTGTACTCATTATATTGGTGTTTAAGCTGTATTGCTGCATCTTCCGTTTAATGTCACGGGAAAAACGAATCTGCGAAGAAATTAATTCCAATTTGCAGGCACAGACCAACACACCCTCCAATTCCGCGCTACGATTACCTATCACGAAGCTAGCTAGCTCATGAATGGTTTTGTAAACGAATATGGGTGCACATAATTTAGATTTCAGAAAAGCAGAACGTATATTTGGGCGGTTGGTCGGCAGAGGAGATCTAGAATGGTGCTTCTCAGCACACGCTAGGCGCGTAGCCAGTCGAAAAATTAGGGGGATTTGGATTTTGTTCAATTTTACCATTATAGCATCAATTCAATTAGGGGTCAAGTACATGCGTAAATGGCAATCATATAATCTCTTCGTGTCGACGAGTTTAGGCGTGTGATAAACTTGCCAGAGTCCGGGAGTGCTATCAATTAGCGAGTCACTGATCTCTGGTGAACAGTTAAATACGCGCGAGTATTACGCAGTCAGGGCGACAGTTTTCGCAAATCAAGATGTCCGAACTTGATTGCACCGATTTCAAACCTTTGTCGTATTTCAGAACTCGAGACATGATACACATCTTCTGGTCGTTACGTTCAAGTATTAGCGGGAATCAATTTCGCACGTTAAAGTCTGTTTGCAGCGATTTGATGTTATTCAGTTTCGCGGTGTCGCTTTTCAATCAATATGACATAAAACAATAACTAATTAGCGTAAATTCGCATTGTCTCGAAACCAGCGAGAGACAGGATCCAAAGCATGCTAGGCCCGAGACGCGATAGTTAGGCCATAGGCCAGCAATGATATCTTTCACTCCAGGCCTATTGCAGATGCTATTGTGTAGGTCAGCGATGATATCGTGCACACCAGGCCGAAGCCACCAATGCAGATTCGACAGCGCAATTAAGCGATGATATAGTGTGAACTGGGCCAATTGCAGATGCGATTGTTGAAGCCTGCGCAACCAGGCTTGACCGAGACGCGATAAATCAGGCTAGCGATGATTGCCCCGCGCACGGGAATGAATGACCTAACTTCGCGACCATCTCAGCGGAAGATAATCACAGATTATTCGCGCTAATTGACAACACGTTTCTCGCAAACCCGCCGCGCGGAACACTGATTACACAACTATTGAATTTCAACTGTTGCAATTGCAAGAGTTAAAATGATCATTTCAAAACGACGGGGTTTCGCGTTTCAAGTAGGGAAGTTCGACCCCCGAAAACCCGTGGCTACGCGCCTGGCACACGCGCGTATCGAAATCGAGGTCGCGTCGATGCGCCTGATTACTAATTACTGGTCACAAATCACTTGGGCGTTTGAGCATTTTGTACGAGGTGGCCGCCACCTCGTAAATATGGTCACGAGGTGGCTGCGCCACCTCGTAACCTCGTAAGTCGGCGCCTATGGTATTACTCAATTATTCCTCATCCTGTGCGAAGATAGTAAATTAGGACTCTGCCTCGCGAAAAACCCAGCTACATAATTTTACAATAGATAGCAAGACTTCCTGATTACTACTGCACATATTGCGATCGGTATTACTCAATTATTTCCATTATAAGAGAAGATATATATCACTACTATAACTTATGTCACAACCAACTGCTATTGTTATTTGGTATTTCAACAGACACAGAAAACGTTCTCTCAGTACCACGGAAATATTCTCTCAGTACCACAGGTCAGCTCTCACAGTCGGCAGCATCTCGTCAAAATATTCTCACAGAGTCCAAATACGGAAGAACAAGCGAACTCACTCATTTGTAGACCATTTGTGCGACACATTACAAACGTTTGCTGACGCGTGTTTTGTAACTCAAGCGACAATATTGACATTGCTCCACCAGCGGACCCGTGCTAGCGAAAACGAATTTCTAAAGCAGACGATGTTTCGCGGCGAACTGTTCACGTTAGGGGGTAAATATCCAAGGTCAACTGTCTTACAATGGATAGAGTAAAGTACATCCTATTTTCAACAATCAGTGTCAGTTCGCTAGAACCTAGCACGACGCCATCGAACAAAATACAAAGTACCCTTCGCCTCGGAAGGCCAATTGCGGTCGGGTCAAAGCAACTATTCTGCTCCTAGTTCTACTGAAATAATTCCGGGTTTTAGGCCAAACTAAACGTAAAATGCGTACTTCTTTACTGTTGCTTTTCCTTACTTGTAAATCGCTACTTTTTGTACTGGAGTTGATATTTACGAAAGTATTTCTACTTCTACTGGAATTGGAATGCCAAGGGTGGATTCTCCAAACACCTATTTAAAAATTAGGTAGCTGGAATCGTATCATAGTTATGCAAGTCATTGTTTTATCAAAGTCCGCTTTTGCTATATCATGGCGAAATCGTGAAGGGCCATTCAATTGTCAATCAATCAATCATAGACAGTCTTTGTAGTACGTTTGATGTTGAATGTTGTTACTTTAACAAAGGCAACACGAAGCCGTGACTCACGGCACGAATGTCAAGCACAACAAAGTCCGTGATTAGGGGTGGCGTACTATGTTAAGTTATAGTATATACTTCTATTGTCAAGTACACATGACCATAGCAATATAGCCTACACTAGAAGCATAAAAGTGCCTCCCGGACCAATCACGGATATCCTACACAGGTAAAAGGCCTCTGACAGTAAATTCGGAGACGGCGCGTACCTCTCTGGTTCGGATTAACGAAATAACTTTTAATCGCACCAGAGTAAGTTTTCAGGTCTTGCACCAGTTATCAATCCTTCCTGATCTAAAAGAAAAACCATTTCTACATAACGGTATTGCGTTTTTGACCAAAATTATGCCTAGAATACTTATCCTTACCTGCTTCGAAAGAGATACTGGAACTCATGCTCGTATTGCAGCATAAATCCACGCTACTTCTACTGGAGTTTACAAGTATTAGTTTATTGACCCCACTGGTTGCAAATTCCAATGTTTATTGATAAAACCTCAACCACCACGTTACAGTCTCGTACCGGCGAACGCACACGTCATAGTCGAGTCTAAAATCACGTTTGTTTCGTCACCAGCCTATTAACATTCCACTGGTGTCAAGGTTCAAAACGCTCAAAACGGTACGTAAACAGGCCCGGCGCAACATCAATAAGGCGCCTACGCAAAGATACATAAGAATGGATCTAATCGGTGTGCTTTCCTAATACCCACAGCCAAAAAACCAACGAGCCATCACGGTCATTTCGGTTCGGCGGCCAGAAACACCGCGGAATATTTGACGAGCAAATTATCATCAAAGCGACTCCGTTAAGACATCGCCTGTTTCTCACGCGGGGTCCGTACGGTACTGTAGCGTTCGGATGATGTATTAATTGACTTGGGTGAAAAGGTGCGCTGGAAGGCAGCGACTTTGTGTAGGTAGGAACTAACTCGCCAGAAAGAACGATACAACAAAGTAGCATGGCCGCTTGGATTGGGGACGTGTCAAAGATGGCTAGCTGTTAGTTGAGGTGACATACGTAAGACGTATTACTGCCACCGGTCGTCGAAAGAGAAATAAATTATAATTATTATCATTAACTACTACAAATGGATGTCGAAATGAAGGTTTGAGACATACCAATTAATTTGTGAAGTAGATTTATACGAGGGGTCGCATACATTTGGCAGTTACTAATAACGCACAATTACTAGCCAACGCACACATAGGCTTAATTGCCGAAATATATTCGGTTACGATGATACAGGAACGGCTTCAAGGAGTCCTAATGAAACTTTCACTAGCAACAGTGCTGAAAACATATTCAATACAAAATCAATACAGGTGACACGGGAACGTCGCGGACTCACTGGATACAAGCTAGCTAGCCGTACTTCCGTCACCATCATGGTATATCGATACACGGGAAGTTGATAAAAGCAATATCGAACAGACGGTAGCGTTATTAACAACAATGACAGATTCGACACAACTGGCGTTGCATCCATTCGATGATGTCACATATCACTGGAATGGTACCCGACGCTTGCAGAGAGAAGAGGGATTCAACCTCGGCGGAAATCAATTTCGTCAGTTTTTGACACCATGTAAAAAGATGTTGCTTCACTATTGACAACGAACGACATCAAAGCCTTGTACAATACCACAGACACACAATAAACGAACGAACAACCAATACAAGAACATCTACCCAGCGCAATTCAGGGATATATAAAGCTTCCAGAGTTCAAGATATCCCCCGGGCGCAATTTCACAGCACCTGGTATGCTGTACGGCTGCATCATCAACCCGGGGAATTATGCGATCGACAAACATGAAAATACAAATATGAATCACCGAAGTTGAATGCGTACACGTTACGACAATAACTAGCGCCTCCATTTCTGTGCAGAGTGTGCACTACCTGACTCCCAGTTATGAAACATAAGCTTTTCTCAAGACCGGGATGCCCGACGTAAAATCTGCCGGGTGTACAAGTCGCTATTTCGGCGAAACTGTCTGATAAAACCCAATAAACAAACATACGACTGGGCGTAGAGAAGTAAGCCGTTTTGACGCGCTGACAGCACATTTACAGACATTTCCCAGCACAGTAAGTCACAACACTAAAAGCTATCGACTGATACCATCATAGAAATAAATCCCTCGCTTCGTAAACTAAAATGTACACTACACGCGCGGCATCATTCTCCGGTAAGAGCCCTCTGAAACATAATTCCGCGAGACAATAGCACTTGATACAGTCCAACAACGGATAGTAAAGAAGACAACCGCGTATTTTCGTTATTACTGGAAGTCGACTAGGTCAATGACGGTTACCGACCTTAACGCGTTAATCGCAATTGAAAATACCGACTATATTCGGAAAGGTAATTGTGGTACGCTGATCCTAATAACTGCTTTCTGACTAAGGAACCACGAAGATGCCGCAATTAACAAGAGGTTATGACAAACAAGACAGTTGGGGTAATGATGCAAACGAATACGGCATAATCACAAGCTAACAACCTAACATTGGTGTATTATCCTGGCTTTGACATATGTGCTACGCCCCGTTTCGTATTACGGTAAAACAGCCACTGCGCTGTTCAAAGCGACCTTAATTTTCTCGAAATGTCAAACTCGCCATAATCAGGCATGAATATTTCATTTCTCATATCCGTATATACCTGCCGTTATCGAAGGTACCTCGCCATGGCACAAAACAGCATGTGCAAAGCGTAACTTTGGTTCAAGCGGGGTTGAATTGATGACTATGGGCCGAGGCCAATTCTTCTACTCAGTAACGATTCTCTACTCAGCAACGAATTCGATACTCAACTCGCGTCAAAAAGTATACTCACACTTAAATACGTCAGAATCGGCACTCAAATCTAAGTCACCGCACCACCAGACTTAAGTGTCAATTTTCACGGCCGAGCAGCCAACTGCAGGCAACACCAGCCGAATACAGGAGTACCGGTACTGTCGTATATAGGTAAAACGCTATTTTGTGATGCGAGGTTCTGCTGAGCGAATGAAATCAGTGGCGCTTGGACGGATGTTGTGTTTATAATTGTATTTGTAATTATCTTCTGTACCCTTTTGACTTCTTATCGTACGGCATCTCGGTATACCGGAATGTTGGGTGAAGGAGTGAGATCGCACTTAAGTGGATTTTGTTCAATATAATTTTATTATACAATTTTCCCGTCAACTGCGTTTTGAAATTTATAGACACAGAAATGACGACATACGATATTGCAATCGTCAAGCAAAACCGACAAGTTTTGTGCTGCTGCTAGCTCTCGAATTGAACGCTGCTGGTAGCCTACTTTACGCATGCTCTTCCCACAATAAAATAGATGAAGCATCTTGAACAGACCCCCATTAACCTCAGCTGATAGAGTTCCTGGTAATATCAGTGTTGGATGGAGTCGCTAATATACCTGCAAGCCAATTTAGACGATAGCAGCAATGAGCTATTGGAAACAAGAAATCATTATTCAAGGGAGAAAATGTCGGTTGGGTCTGGCCGGTCTGGGTATATGGGAAAGTTCAAAGGAGCTTCAATTGGAAAGAAATCCTGGAAATGCATTAATTTTTCAATTTGTTTTCACGATATTGATGGATTCTTTTGTTCTTTCGGGCCTGCACTTGCGTGTTCGCCTGCTGTGAAACTTATCTTTATAAATTCCAATGGGTTTGTAGCGTCTTGCAAATATACTTCTGTGGGGCATAGGAACGTTCCGGGTATCTACAAGGATTTATATATTTCGATTGGGTCATCTTCAGAGAGTGTGAATCAGCTGAGGGCCTGAGGCTATTCATTGTATGGAGATTGGAGATAAATCAGTGAGAGTTGCGTCTACTGTGTAGGCCAGTGACGAAATAATGCCGACAGCGTCGTGTTGTCATGACAAAATCGTTCACGCGTCTCCGGTTCAAGGCGAAAAAAATCTGGCAACGGTATCTCGGAAAATGACGTCTGAAAATCGATACTCAACTAAGTGACAAGAATTGACGCGCACTTAAGTTTGAGTATCGATCTGCACTTAGTTGAGTAGAGAATCGCACTTAAGTACTGCTTCGTTAAGGAGAGGAATTGGCCTCGGCCCTATATTGTTTACAGAATTTCCTATACCGGTGTCACGCAAGAGCTACGCGATTCTGTCGTTGATAGACGCGAGACCGGCGACAATGTGACATCACAGTCGCACCTAAACACACAGATATTGCCGTTGTGACATCAGAAAGATGATCAATCAGCGTCGTCAGAATCATCAATTATCAAGCTTTGGCGTGATAAAGCAAATTCGACGGCGTAAAAACACCCAAATAGCACTAGAGCTACTTCCAAATTGAGAATATCATCATTCTATACACGGTATACGATATAAGACCGTCTAGCGTCGCTAAATAAGCTATACACAGTACACTGCACTTCACAACAACACAAATAACTATTAAAATGTACGGTACAGATGCCAGTACCTGATAATACTGTCTGCAACTACACTCTAATTAACCCACTACTATTCTCAATACATCAAAGCTCACAACCTGGCCCGTTGCTGTAACCGACTGAAAAAGCGAATCTCCTCTCTCTACACAGCAAAAAATGTCTTTCACTGCCGACTTGGAGAGCAAATAAAAACATTACGTCAGTAGTTTGCTTTTCCTTGCCAGTAATCCGAGAGAAATTTGTGCCGAATCTATACAGAAAAGAGGCCAGCATTCTGCGGCGATGGATCGCACCTTTACAACATCGAAAAGGATATCAACAATTATAATCGAACACACCTGTACGCTCGCAGAGCAAATATAAAGCATTCGCCTGAGAACGAACCACCGAAGCGAGCGAACAAGAGGCTTGAACTCGGTCTGATCTGCTAATCTCTACTTACGAGAATTGCGAGCATCTGACAACACGCGCGGGCCTAATGATTAATATCGCCGGTTAGTCCCAGTATTTTGGATATAATCTTCGATTCTATATTAGCTTCTGGAATACCTATCACCCACCTGAGACTACGACATATTGGACGGAGCCAGTGTTGCGCGACATTCCCGAGGATTAAATTAATCTTAGATTATAATCCTTCGAAGCCGAGATAACGATCAAGCAGTTTTGATTTACGAGGATGTATTGCGGCTAAGGGATGAACGGGGCTTGGTCGTATACTGACTCGCGCTAAAGTATAAAATGTCACCCCAGAGACCATCCATTTTCCGAGAGAATACGCGTTTGACCATAAATAGACACGGTTATTTTACTTCGTTTCCTCAAATTGCCAACGTTTGTTGCGATTTCAAATCTGGGTGCATCCCAGATAAAAGATCAGTGGAATTCTAATGGAAAACATTTATAGATACATCCCGATTGATATCGGTAGCAATCTCTTTTTAATGAGTCGGTTGCCGTGGCGACGCGTTATCTGTCGAGCATTTGAAGGTGAGCATTAGACAGAGAGCTTGCGATTGCGTGATAAAACGCAAAATTGCTGGAAGAATTAATACTTAATATTTAGCACGAGATAGTGTTGCGCTCTCGTATTGCTTGGCGAGGATACGTAAGTCTTCAGTGCGCGATAATACTGGTCACTGTGACGTCATTTGAAATAGATTCAGGCAAAATAGTGATGTGTCCTTCTTTAGTGCGGGAATAATTCTGCTGTCACCGAAATCTTTACTTGTGTGGTAGCTATCGTTTGCTATTATTGCACTGGTGCAGAATACTAAATAAACAAGCAATCCGTGATAAGTGTGGAGGAATAATATAGAAATAACATGCCCCAACGCTATCAATCAAAATGTCCGAAATTAGCGAACACTACAGCCCACAACGATAAATTTAGACCCGATAGGCACCCAAACAAAAGCGACGGTACGTCACAATCGCTCGAAATAGCGCGGTCGATGAGCTGGTTTCCATGAGAGACCAAAATCGCTACCAGCGACTCCCTTCAAGTACACAAAAGCCAGTTACTTACAAGCGCACATACTGCTGCCGTAGATGAGCATGAGCAGATTTAGCGTTTTGAAGTCCAACCGTGAAACATTCTGATTCACGTCAAAATGACGAATCTAATCAAAACCCGATGTCTTGCTCAAATTCTTTGCCAGCTGCCGGGAAATAGTCAGCGTACTTATTGGAAATTATTCTAATCGAGTTCTGGAAAATCCGTTTCATTCAGGTCCGATCCAAATCAAGCCAAAATCTCTAAATCCGTGTTTGTTAGAATCAAAATCCATGCTCATTAGAGAGCATGTAAGCTTACTCCGTCTATACTAGTATTGACAAATCGAGCACGGCATTACAAACAAGAAGATGGGTTTTATAAATTTGATTTTAGGACTATTGCATAGCTAGATACGGAGGTGTCCAGGCGGATTCGTATAATTATCAAGTTCGAATGCGATTGAATTTTGAGTCATTACCATTTTTAGACGTGGATTTGATTATGCTCAGAAATGGATTGAAGATTTAGATTGAATATGGAGCTAAAATCCGGAAAAGGATTTGGACTGGAACATATTAAATCCACACTCATCTTTTGTTGCTTGCATCCACATCATAGCCACAGGTTTACAGGACGCGGTTTTCTGCTTTTTTTAAGCTGCAACGCCTGAGGGGGTATGACGTTAGCCGTGTATGATGGAATACTTCCATCAACGCGGGCTAAGAATGGAATGCGTGAACTGCGCAGGAAAGATTACAAATATACCTCCCGCCTTCGACTGTGGCTCTATTTCTGTACAATATCGCCGCGCGGTTGCCCGACTGCCCGTACAGCTAGCCGCGGCTATGACGTAATACTCAGTGATACTCACGCCTCACTTGTCCACGTCCAGTAACACTCGCAACAAATCCGTGTTTATCAAATCCAAATATACATCTGTGCTCATTACTGTCGAAAACACGAAAAACCCACGCTCCTACGGCACCCACACTACAATGACAGCCGGGACAGCTCGTCAAAGTAATCTCATGTCATCTCCGATAAAGCAGGCCCACAGCGACTGACAAGCGATAACGCAGGCCACAATCGCAGCTAGTTGAATGAGTTGACTGTTACCAACCAACCGCGATAAAGTGTAGCCGCGGGAAGCCGTTTAACACACGCGAACCCGTATGTACGCCGGTTCAAACCTTGCGTCACACGCGACACTGCGATACAGCGACGCTGGTGTCAGTGATTACACCAATACGGGAAGT
Source organism: Botryllus schlosseri (assembly GCF_051294905.1). Lineage (NCBI taxonomy): Eukaryota > Metazoa > Chordata > Ascidiacea > Stolidobranchia > Styelidae > Botryllus > Botryllus schlosseri. The sequence goes on from NW_027648630.1 coordinate 266,431, forward strand.
AATCTAAAATTGATTGCATTCCCGTGGCATTGTTACATTTCCCCTGATAGCAGACAGGATTATAGATCGCCGGGTCATGTTACAAATCGACGCGGTACGCCACAGTTGCCGCTTTGCGGTCAACGCATTCGAGCTTACTATAGATATCTATCATCTATGTCCGCCGGACATTGTCCGGGTATGATCGAAATAGCCATAAATATTGCTCAAGTACAAACATAGGAGCTCAAAAGAGTCAGTGTCGCTACTCAAGTAGCCGTGTAAGTAACGCAGTAATACCCTACTCAATTACAATCAAGAGTAGCCATTTCCGAGATATGCCAAGATCACTTGTAGTGGAACGAGAAACAGAAGGTGTGAAAATACCAAGTGAGTAGTTTCAAAGGTATATCTGACCGAAGGATCGGTACATTTGAAATTCCCGGACGCGTATTCGTGATTAACGCCAAACGACGAATGACGCTACGAATAGAGAGAGAGAGAGAGAGAGAGAGATCAGATTTATTTTCGCCGGCACCATCGAGATGCTTTGACTATAGGACACTATGCTTTGACGATGGAGATGCGATACGACCTTTAAGCAAGGTCATCTAGTCTGCACCACCGTATTTTTCTCCTCCACGCAATCCATGGATGCTGAGCGCCTAGCTGGATAGCCGCGGATACCAGTTTTAGAGTCTTTGGTCTGACCCGGCCGGGGATTGAACCCACGACCTACCGATCGAGAAGCTGGACGCATAACCATTACACTATCTCGCTCGGTTAGGTTATCGAATAGGTGCGATAAACGAACATATGTCAGTTTACTGTAATACAAGGGCTATGACGATTTCACTCATAAGATTGACGAATAATTAAACCAAAACTACTATCTAGTTTTCGAAATTCAATGTGTGGAAATCCTAGTTTTCGAAATTCAATGTGTGGAAATCAAGTAATTCTGCCTATATAAACCGTTAAGTAGACGTGGGAATACCCCGAAATATATCCTCTGGTAAGTAATGGAAAGTAGACAAAATATACTTGTGTACAAAGAAAGAGTAGTAGTACTTGATTACTGACCGCCTTACACACAAGTAGAGCTATCGCTAGAATATTCTACCCACTTACCAACCAAGTAGAAATACAGGACACTTTAAAGCTCGACATAGTATAAGTCGAAGCCAAAATCCAACCTAAGTCGAAATGGTAGAACACTTCAACGCTAGACATAGTACAAGTCGAAGTAGAAAACGAAATACACGAAAAGAACTTGAAAGTAAGTAGTTTTAAAAAGTATGTAGATTGAAGCATCAAACATTTTAGATCGCAATCGCCGGTTATGAATATTTCACCCGACAACGTCGTAATCACCAATGTAAACTAAGCGATATTCAAAACGTAAAAAATATGCAGTCCAAAATGTTACCACTAGTGTAAGCTGAGAGTATAGGCAAAACACACACAACTCCGCGCGGCTGACTTGAAAACGCGAAGAAACCGGAGAAAAGTCAAGATAGCAGACGATCGCTACGGTGATGAGAGCAGTGACATCACTACGAAACTGTGACGCCACAGCGATCAGAAGACGAAGAGTGCGTCTCAATTGCGGTTGCCCGACATATGAGCAATGAGCATGCGACACAATGGAAAACGACAGTCCAGCATGGAACACATCAGCATGCGTCACTTCAGCAACTGACTGTATAACCCAAAAACTTACCCTAACCCGAAACATAGCCTAACCTACCCTAACCTAGCCTAACCTAACCTAAAGCCTAACCCTAACCCAACCATAAATCCAACCCTAACCTACCCCTAACCCTTAATTCAACCCACATGCTCATGTGTCGCATGCCAAATTGTCGCATGCCGAAGTCTCGCATGCTGCAATGTCGCATGCTCATTGCTCAATGCTCACCTGTCCACGGACCCTCAATTGCTACCATAGAATCGGTTTCAAATCGGCATAAAATTGAGAAAATGATTAAGCCCACCAGAAAAAATTACGTCACTAATTAACCGACCGAGCAGCTGAACCCGAACGCGTCTCATGCTGACTAGCGGCGTTGCCTGTGACCCTAAAACTGTGGTCTTGTATAACCCCTGTAATTCACGAATCGCTAACGACGGAGCACCCTGACATCTGTTATTGGTTAATACAGCGTGACCTCATTTCAGAAAGGCCATTTCTCTGCAATCTCTCGGTCAGTATATCCTGAGAGCAATAGCTATTATCAATTACACATAGTTACTAAGCCATAGTATATCTCTGCGATAATCATAACATTCACGGCGAACGATTGGCAACTTCGATAACACAGCCAGTAGATAAAGAGATTTCCTTATACACGGAATTTGACAATTCGAAGATATTCATCTTTTCCAAATTATAATAGAATTGATTTATAGCGACACAGTTTATTTCAAATTAGACTGTAATTAGAATTATAGCTACATTTTATTTTCAAATTACATCAGAATTAGGATCACACCTACACAATTGTTTCTAAATAATATTAGAATTAGAATCACTAAATCCGTTTAGATATCAGAAATTAGATCAAAATTACTTCAAAGCACATCTGAGTTCATCTCTCTGAACACGTGAATGAAACAAGTCTGAACTGCAAACGTGGATCATCTAGTACTATAGATCTATCAAGTAGCATTTCCAAGAAATCCAGAAATTAGATAAGAATTATAATTAGCATAGCATAGAAATATTTCACAACCTAGATTGGAATTAGATTTCCAGTACGGTGTTTCGCTCAAATTAGTATAATAGACAACTAAAATTATATAGTTTGGTACGTAATATAATTATTATTTAGATAATGACGTAAACAATAACAATATGCCATGCTGAGTGAGTCCAATCTTTTTATAAAATCCTCCGTACACATGTTTGCAGTGGCATACAATACTCGTCAAATCGAAAGGCTAATAACAGACAACTGGTACAGCTACGTTGTACTACTGCTGCCGACCGCTACGCTAAACAGGTCCGAGATTTTCCTACCATCCGTTTAAAGCCGAGTGCGCTTGTGTTTACCTACATAAGTTGGATTACAGCAGCCCATAGGCTATGTTCAAAGTCGAGTGCTAGCTTTGGAATTAATTCACGTGCTATGACTAGCGAACAAATGCCAATACAACTAGTCTAAGTGCGGATGCATAGATTTTCTCCCGTACTTCAGTTGCGAGCTTATGAGAAATGTACGGCCTATACTAATTAAAAGTGCGCAGGTGAATCAGGACTATTTTTCTACTGCCGTAAATGGAAGCATTTCGGACGAACATTCTCGACATTAAACGGACTCGCCAAATATTGTGCTAAATACTATCTTAAAGGTCTTCCAAGATTTTTCATTTTGGAACACTGACTGAGTGGAAATCTGGAGCGTATATAATCCAGCTTTGCCATATAATACAACATCACTACTATGTGGCTTGGGCCAGTGCCAATGGTTCTCAAATGCCGGTACGTGGACCGGTGCCAGACCGCGTCAACTTTTCGGTCGGTCCGACAAATGTATTTCAATTTCATTCTTAATTGCAAAGGAGACTGGAGGAATATCCCTTAATTTGAGAAATAAAGCACCAAATTCCAAATTGATTCTGAAATTCAGAAATTCAGAGCGTAATTGAGAACGATTTGTTGCATAATATACAGTTCATGGTTTCCTTCCGACTTATCTCTTGTCACAATGCCACAACTGTTGTACGAAACTATTCAAAACTAGCCTACAACTCAGCTAAGACCTGTTATATGTAACCTGTTATATGTAGTGTAATATACGTAAGAAAACATCAACCCCGATTCGAATCAAGCTCCGTCAACATTTGCAAAATCCGGTATCTCGCACTGCACTGCAGTATAAGGGGGTATATTGTACGTATGTCATGGAAACAGTCGAGTCGTTCCGGGTCAAGATAATCCTATGTTTTCTACGAGTTTTGCTCCGCCAATTGCGCGCTTATCGGCTGTAAAGCATCGCCGACATTTTCACATGATCTCAAGCCAATATAGTATACAATCGAACATTCTTTACAAGACTGCCGTCATATCCAGAGTCCTTGAACCCGTGCCATCTATATTCAATCGGCAATGGAAGATGCGATCTCGTATAGGTCAATAGCGTACCATACTTGGGAAGAGGTTGAAATACGCAGCTTGTTGACGTGTTTCCAATTGAATATGTATTGTGTTCTAGGAAAATCGATGGTTTAAAACACATGTTGGCGCGCGCATTGATTAAAATCAAGTTACATGAGGATTCCCATATAAGCCTCTCGTAAAGATGAGGTAGGGTAATGGGAAATCACGCCAGTGTGTATCGGTTGTATTTAAAACAAAAAATCAATTTAAAACAAACATGTTTAAAACAAGGCCCTTGTTCAAAACATGCTTTATTTTTATTTTATCGTTTTTTTTAAGCCATGACGTCACGAATATTGAAAATATAGCGTAAAGATAGATCCTTTGACGAAATATCTTCGTACTATAGCTGTTGAATCGACTATTTTGAGGGTTCCAACCATCCCATATCGTCTATACGTCAGCTATATCGGGTGGTAATTGTCCGTAGGCTCATACAGCATGTTTTATTCAAAGTATTTACACAAATTATGGCATAATTTTGCAACTTGAAGAAACACAATTTTATTTTCAAAAGGCCTTTGTTTAAAACAATGTGTTTTAAACAACCATTTGCTGCAACCCTATATATCACTCTCAGCGGCGTGGGCAGTTGGGCACGTTGAGACGATATGCAAGATATGAGGAAACTACTTTATGAAGTTGAAAATGAAGGCCTTAGAAGTCAGTGCATGGTTGGAATTGATCCAAATTTGCTGTGCATCGTTTTTCTTATCGGACAACCTAACAATTTCATGGGGCAACCAGTAAAATTTGTAAAGTTTTTTATACTTATTTTAATTAAATCAGTCCAAAACTTTTTTCTCTTATAGCAATGCACCCATCGGTTGGAATCGCACCAACATTTGGGTGCAGCCTTTATTTAGGTAACCTATTAATTTCATCAAGTAGCCAGTACAATTTGAAAAAAGTCATTTTTGAACACCCCCTTCGACCATCTCAACGCCTTAACAGAGGAGGTCGGTAAAAAAGTACTTCCAATTTTTAGTCAAGTGGAGTAGTCAAGCAGATTCTGCCTACTCGTATTACTCACTCAGGTGATTAAGATTTTAGATTAAATCCGCTTCTACTCAACAATTTCAAGTTTTCGAGGCAATATTATCGGAGATTGCATCATCACATATACAGAAAATACAGAGACACAGAGGTGTGCAGTAACGAAGTCCTTCCACTTTCTCGGGCAATCAAGTAGGTATTGCGTATAGTGCTTGGCACAATGATTCGACTTCGAGTATTCTAATCTGAATCGAGTATTAATTTTAATATTTCGAGTCAAGTAGTAAAAGAAGATTATTTCGAGTGCTGGAAACTTAGTACACAGCTACGAACTTTACTGGATATAACACATTTCCGAAGTCATGATCATCCCACAACATTGTCACAAAGTACAATGACTTCGGTATGGCCGAAAAATATTAAAGTATCTGTAATGTGATGGATAAGAGACATTATATTGTTTGTGGTGGCATAAAAGGTTCATATTTGAACTTTGACATATTACATTTTGCTGTGATGTCATAATGAGTAATACTCGAATAATCGCCTTGATTCGAATTATAATACGTGATTCAGAATCGAATCACTCTGGTACTCGATTTTGCCCAGTCATAATTGCGTGCTGTCATACTTATCTAATTGGTTATGATTCAGACTAATTACTCTACTAAATAATTATCATTTTTCATGCGAAACTAGATAGAAACCGGAATATTTACCTTTTCACTTACTTGAATACCACTAGTTCTACGTATATTTCAGTGGAGAATTACGAAGTTACTTCGACTCGAGTACTAACGACGACTGCTTCGGCCACCTCCACGCCTAAAGCGACCGACTCACAATTTCGTAAGCCCTGTAGCGCACACAGCCTTGCGGGGCTTACGTCAAATTACATGGATCGCTAATCCAGATTGATGGAGGTGATGAGCATGGAAATCATAATACGCTGGCTTGCTTTAGCTGGCTTCGGTCGGATGGTCCGACGGCGCGCGCGGGATGCTAACCGGTGACGTGTTCATTATTAGGTAAGGTCACCGATAGGCTCGGGTGAGCCCACGGAAAATTGGAGTCCATCTCGCGAAGTTGCACTGACGGCGCCAGGGCGAGATGGTTAGAACTTATAATTCGAGTATAGCGAGAGTTATTTTTGCGTAAAACGAAAATATATACCATCACATAAAACTAATATTGATATGCGAGAAATATAGTGTCACTACTCTAGTTCAGGTTTCCCTAAAAAAAACACTTAGCGCAGGCCCTAAAATGTTTGTGGTGTACGCGAGAACGCATGTTACAGCCCGAGCCAGGCGATAACCTTGAACTGCATTGAAACAGAATGAAAAGGAACTGGTTACAAATGCTCGTTTTACTGAATTCGAGGAGTAGCTTCCACTCCCCAAAGGTTTGAGAACCACTGGTCTTCAAGAACTCAATATCGTGACTTCGTGAATATCGTGACTTCGTTGTTGATCGAGCAACACTGATATTTTCATTGTCTTTTCATGGTCCCCTTCTAACCAGTCCTCGGATTCTAGTTCTAAAAAAAACTGTCCTAGTTCCAACGTCGGAGCATCGCAATCCCGACTATCCGTATTTCACCATCGAAAAACATGTTACACCAGGCTACGAATATTCATGGTACGGCATTTTAGTCAAGTAATGATCGACCCTCACTGTTGTCACAAAGCGCTACGAGATGGCCATTGTCCATAAACACGATACCGGTGTTTGTTTGGATAACGGGTAACTGGTGTCCTTTTCCTTGTGGGCGCAAGAAAATACATATTTGAACATTTCAATTCATTATCATTGTTATAAAATTATACCAAGTCTAAACTAGATGCTTAATACTCAACTAGGAATCAAATCAGCTTGATATATCCATGCTGATTGATTCGTATCTCAGTTTGGGCACGAAATTTTAATGAAGCTACATGCGCCAGCGATCTCAAACGATGCCTTCTGCATCAGTCATGCTAGCGATAGCATCTGCGCCTCGACCGTAAACACAGCCGTCGTCAGATGACCCGCGAGCCCAAAGCGCAATCTTAAACAGTTTGGAATTCCGCAGGACAACGCCCGGTTCATGAACCGAGCTGTGTTAGCGCCGAAAGACAAGAAGGGGTGCTATTCTTTTTGGCATTGGTAACGATTGAACAGAAGTCTCTAGATGAAAGCGTTGGTGGATTCCTGGCCTAATATCGCGTGTGTAACCCTCGTCGATATTGCATCCTCTCGACTAACGACAATGACGCTACAAATAGGTCACAGGGTGTCTACATCTCAACTTTGCACATTCCTTATTCTTGTCCTAAACACGATTACTAGTTCGAACCGGACATCTCCAGTTTGTGAAAACCCTGCGCGGTCAAAGATTAAGCAGAATTACGTGAATTATTATCAACTTAACTCTTCTAGACAAGCATTGACCAACTCACAAGCGCACGGCACCAGCTGCAAAAATTTGCTACTCTGGCAGCGTTGAACATCACTGCAACTATACGCAAAAAAGGTCTTCGTCACCGATTACACTACATCGCACATTAATACCACGGTAGCTATTTTACTTCCGGAATGATGAGTGGTTATCAAGTTGAATTTTAATTTTGCGGCAGACTGACAAGTCTTGAAACATCCGAAAATAATTTCATTACCGAAACTGCGCGAGTTGGCCTAATAGTGATTATGCTAAGATACAAGCTTAGCTCGAGTACCGGTACTGTGTACTTCGTAATATCGATCGATCCTGTGCCGTCGCGGGTAGGTGTGTCCCTACCAGACATGGGGTGATTACTTCGTGAATGTAATCGATTGCGATTACGATTACTTCTGAACGACGCGATTACGATTACGATTACGATTACAGCAAAATTAGGAAGTAGTCGATTACGATTACGATTACATTGTAAAAGTAATCACGATTACTCACGATTACATTTATTTTGCATCTTAGAAGTTACATTGGAAGACAATATATGGATTGCGCTGAAGAGGCCTAATGAGATAACAACTTTCTTTAAAAAAAGATGCGATAATTGCTTGTTATGTCATAAAGTACCCATTGCCTATTTTACAGAGGACGATTTATCGCACCCAACGATTTGCATTCTTGCCAGGTCCACAACTGTCGCACCCCAGATTTTTTTAATAGGGTTAGGAGCGAGCTCGAAGGGGACTCAAAAGTATTTCGTAAACCAACACAAATTATAGACTATTTGCGAGAGATTTCATGAACTTGAAAATTATCTACGAGCATCGCGATTTAAATGTCTCAACTAGATAGCTTGATTTTGAAATACATACGCCAAGAAAAACAGCATGCATAATTTGTAGTAATAGGCATTTAGGTGCCAGTTAATACCGCGCCACGTCACACCAAAACACATATGCAGTTTCGGCCAACATGCGAATCCACGAAGTGTGCTACTAATGAAAGACATAGGCCGAAACTTGGGGTATGTGTCCATTGTCAATAGCCGCACTGGGTGGGCGTGACTAATAGTCCGGTCCTTCCAATCTGAGCCCACAATGTAAATGCCACCCGGGCACCCACAGAGCATTAAAGACATGGCAATTAGTGTGTGCGTCTCACGCACGTATTTTTTTTAGTCTGCTACGTTTGGGCCTCAACAATATCTTTTGATTATACAACAGACCGGAGGTCACGAATTAACACATACCCTAAAGTAACTAATTATTACAAGATACAAGATTTTATAATTATGAATTACGTGCCTCCAGCTCTTCAGGTAAATCTGACCATCGGGGGCTGAGAGAGGATTAAAAATGAATAGTAATATAATGAAATTACCAATATTATTGACGAAATTAAATCTTCAACTTGAAAATTTACTACCCTATGGGGGCCCAAGAGCAACGTTTGGAGTGGGGGACGATTTGCTGTGTTTGTCCTGCCACGCTAACATTGTATATAAGCCGATGGCTATGGCGGCAGGCCCAAATGTTGAGTAAAGAATTGTGAAATAACGATTAGCGCCCGTTTCAAGTAGAATCATATGACAATAAGAGAAAGTAAACATAAAATTCTGCCTACAACTTAATACAGATAATGTAATGCAAGCGGCCATTACGAGAACCAGCTCGGATATGATATATATCAGCAGCTGTTGATTTTAATGCTTCGTCGTGGAAACCGTTATGTTTTATTTGACGAGTAGGCTACAAAATTTCAAACCTTTGTCCGGTGTACGTTCGTACTACGTAGGCCTACTGCTCGCCAAGCAGCAACGGTCAAACCGCGTTTAACTAAGCATAACCAAACATCAATACAAAAGTTACTATTTGAAACTAGGCAGAGTGGTGGTTAATTATCCTGCTGCGAGGTAGTGGCGTCTGGAATGTATCGATAACCTGATATGCAGTACGGTGAGTGTTCTTACAATCACACAAATGTACATCGAATATCTATTCACCATGTGTGGATAGCTGGATACTTCTTACGCAATGACGAGCAAAGCTAATGGTCCCTTTCTGACGTAATAATGAGCAGTGGCATTTGAAAATCTGACGTTTGTGCTATCACTAACTGGTATAATACCTTTTCCTTGTTCACGAATGTTCAGTTTATCTCATAGTCCTGTACAAATAAAAAGTAATCGTTCTTTTGCAAAGAAATCGATTAAATATGGGAAGTAGTCGATTACGATTACGATTACTTCGGAATTTTCTCGAATGTAATCGATTGCGATTACGATTACTTGAAAATGCTGTAATCGTGGTAATCGATTACGATTACTAATCGCGATTACCCCATGTCTGGTCCCTACCGCGCTGATCAGCATAAATTTGAACTCGAACGTAAAAGAAATCTTAATATTCTGGCTGGATTCGAAACGCTGGCCAGATACAGAACGTTTTAGAAAACGTAGTCCGATTTGGCATGGAAACTACTACCGATATTGATCGTTCGTACACTGTTTGAAAGTATAAATAATATTTCATTTCCAATCATAGCAGGACTTGGATTTGCGCGATAATAAACTCCGGGTTTTCAATCTAATAGTATAAATTTGGAACCGGAACTGGATTTGAGCGTAATGATAACAGGACCACCAAGAACTCGAAGGGTCTTCCGGCGTTCACATTGTGATGTTACCTGCATAATGACGTCACACGAGATTAAGACTCCCAACTTGATACGTCACTATCTCCGCAGGTAGCAAAACAAATTCGAAAGCATTTTGCCTAAATTGCATGCACCAAGCATTGTTACCGGTGAAACATTAGCTGATGGGAACGAACGCCAATTCCAATGATTACCAGCCGGAAATTTGGCACTATAACTCAATCAAAGCTGGATGTATTGCTAACATTTTCGCGTCTATATTTCCTAGCATACCAACAAGCGACGCGTACGAATTTCATATACAAAATCTTAACACCTCTACGTGAAATCTTCGATAAAAATCGAATTCCAATAGACAAAAAATCCTGGCGCCACCTAAGACCAGCGTTTAAAACACTAACACTCGAAAAGGCGCATCTTCCGTGATATCTAACATATCGTGAACGCGGAGCGGTGATCCAGTCAGGCGTAGTTTTGTAGATACAAACAGATAAAAATCTCCAGCGTCTTTTTCAAACGCAGCTGCCACGGGCAACTGTGTGTACGACACAACCCTCGCAAATGAGACGTCAACATTTAGTCTATGTAAAAATGCGGCAGTGCTAACCGTCAACAAGAGAGTGTGTGGTTGGACATTGGACAATGATGTGACTGAAGTTTAACGTCGACTGCATTTTCTGGTCATCTACCCGGGTTTAGGACGGGCACTGGTCATAGCTTATTACTGCACGTCGGAGGGCGATTACTAATCATTTAAGTCTTACAAACATATTATGATTGAGACATATGATTAAGTCAAAGCACCTGATTTATGATTCAAAATTCGCGTTTCGAAACATGCAATAAAGAGTACATTTTAGCGCGCGTTTATACACTATCGGTCATGATGAGTAAACTAACTGTACCACTTGTAAACGAAAACCGTATCTCGCCCATTTCAACCACTGCGTAGAGTGCAAATCCGGTAAAGAACACGTTGCTGTATTCGACTCATTTACACCCATTTGAATGGATTTGAAAGCTATATTTTGTACAGCAAAGTGTTCTTTGCCTGATTTGCACTGCTGTGGTGGAAATTAGCGAAATATACGATTATAGCATTCACACCCATTCCAATGGGTGCAGGCGAGTCACATACGCCAATTCTTATGGAGATATATCCCAGGATGGACTACGGAAGTACATCTTAGCAAAATGAACCACTACGCCACTACGGGCTATACCTATATCTCATTTAGAATTGGTGTAATTGACTGGTTTCCCTCTTCGGAGTGGTTTGAAAGCATAATTGTGAAGCAGAAATGGTATTTTACCAGATTTGCACATTAAGCTGTGGTGAAATTTGTCAAAACACACGATTTTCGTTTGCAGTGTGAAAAAAACTGTGTGCAATGTTAAGTTTCGCATCTATTTCAAACTGGACCAATCCCGATTCAAAGCGTACCCAGCACTAAGCTTGTGCTGATATCAACTGTTTTCAGCATAAGGTCGTACATCAACGCGTATCGCAAACGCTGCGAAACCAAAGAGGCACATCCGTTCTGTTATGTCACCCGGTAATTTGTGCAAAAGCAAATCTTTCTGTGAGACAAAGACGACTTTGAATTGAATCGCAAATGCGGGAAACGTGTAATCGAATTTATGGATTCTACGAAAATGGTCTGGAGTAAAATACGATACCACGGTTAGCGAGCTTGGCAGAAGTGTGTTTGACTTTTGAATTGCGAAGACATGTTTCACATACTGTGTTGTGTGTTCACAATGACTGGCGTTCTTCGCAAGAGCATAACCAGATCGGATTTTAGACATCTTTTTATCAGGCTAGGTCGATGGGCAATTTCATCGCAGCGTGGCGACCCCCCCCCCCTTTCCTTTTGTGGACGAAAGTTGTCCTTGCGATACTTACTCCTTGCGATACTCCTTACGCAAAAATGTCCAGTAGTTCATGATAAAATCGGCCTATAAGATTGGGATACAGCTGATACAGTTGATACAGCTTTATATCCACAGGTTGATACAGCTGATACAGCTTTATATCCACATGGTGATACATCTGATACAGCTTTATATCCACAGGGTGATACAGCTGATACAACTGATACAGCTTTATATCCACAGGGTGATACAACTGATACAGCTTTATATCCACAGGGTGATATAGCTGATACAGCTTTATATCCATAGAGACGTCGTCCGATTATCTCTATGGGAATGCATGCGCAGTTCACTGCATATATCGTTTATTTTTATTAAGATATTGGTATTGGTCCGCTGCAGTTATCAATAATTCATACAGGCCTTATTTGTAGATTGGTTATCGGAGGACCTGCTCGTATTGGCTTATCACTTCATGTTAGTTGGCATGGATGCCAGTAAATTCGGTCCTCGGTAAATTCGGCCAGTGAATTCGGCCCATGACCTCGGTAAATTCGGCCCTCCGAGAATATTGTATTAAAATATATTTCCAACCGTTAACATGAATTAATTACATAATTATACTATTATTATGTGATATGGATGTCAGGGTATGCGTGGATCGCATAATCGTGGGAGATAGCGCGGATATTCACGGGGCCGAATTTACCGATGGCCGAATTTACTCGGTAAATTCGTCCCCCGGAGAATTTTGTATAAAAATGTGTTACCAACTATTAATGTGAATGAACTACATAATTATTTTATTATCGGGTGATTTGAAGGTCAGGGTATGCGTATATCGTACGGTCACGGGAAATAATGCGGATATTTACGGTGCCGAATTTACTGACCACCGAATTTAATCGGTAAATTCGGCCCTCGGAGAATTTTGTGTAAAATTGTATTACCAATATTAATGTGAATTATATGACATAATTAAATTATTATCAAGTGATTAGGAGCTTAGGGTTAGGGTTAGGATTAGGGTTAGGATTAGGGTTAGATTAGGATTAGGGTTAGGTTAGGATTAGGGTTAGGGTTAGGATTAGCTTAGGGTTAGGATTAGGGTTAGGCCACGGAATTCAATCGGTAAATTCGGCCCTCGGAGAATTTTGTGTAAAATTGTATTACCAATATTAATGTGAATTATATTACATAATTGTATTATTATCAAGTGATTAGGAGCTTAGGGTTAGGGTTAGGATTAGGGTTAGGTTGGGATTAGGGTTAGGTTAGGATTAGGGTTAGGGTTAGGATTAGCTTAGGGTTAGGATTAGGGTTAGGTTAGGGTTATGATTAGGGTTAGGTTAGGGCAGTGGTTCTTAACCTTTTTTCCTCCAGCGCCCCCTTTCAAAAATTATCGTGCTCCAGCGCCCCCCAACCGCATATTGTAAGGACTGTAACAAAGACAATGAGTAAGAGGGAGGGCCGTAACAGCACTTCGTCATCTCCCCCAAAAATGATTGCCTTGCGCACCCATAGCGTGATAAACCAAACTTCCGAGGGCTTCGCCCCCAAGAACCCCGTAGCGTGATTTCGATGGTCAGCAAAGTTTGTGTGGCATGGTCGCCCTAGGTAACAAAATTTTCTATAATGCATGAATGAATAGGTTGCAATTACATATATAAGTCGCTATAAACTTTTTATCCTCTCAGCCCACCTAATCAGATTTACCAGTAGCGCTGATTGAGCTGTTGTATGGGAAGATGGAGGGCACGTAATTAATAATTAAACATATTCGGGCGTGCCCGTAGGTACAATTAATTTGTTACCAGGGCCGTAACAGCACTTCGTCAGCCCCCCCCAAAAAAACGTTGGTTTTAGCCCCCTCCCATCGGGTGATAAACCAAACTTCCGGGGGGCTTCGCCCCAGACCCCCTTTCGGCTGTCCACTATTTGCTGATACTAGTCATCCACATTGGGTGTCCATTTACTGAGCCAGGTATTCCCGCCTAGACGCGCCCGTTGGCAGGAACGAAACGGCACTTCGTCAGGCCCCCGAAAAAACTTGGGTCTTGGGCTCCCATAGGGTGATAAACCGACCGCCCCCATCACGATGTTCGTTTTGCCACGAAATCAGCTGTACTGTTTAGCGAGCCAGTGCGAAGTGCGAAAACTTTCGATAATTCATGATAAAATCGGTCAGTAAGATCGGGAATTGCATAGGCTATATATTGCTATTAATTTCTTGTCCTCTCTGCTCACGTTACCAGATTTACCGGTAGAGCTGAGTGAGGTGCAATGTTCCGTCTAAGCTGCTCACGTGCGCAGTGCTGACATGGTATCTGTGAACAGAAAATCTACGTTGCGCACAACTAATCCGAAGTTTTGACCCTTTTTTAGTCGTTACGCACTGTTGTCCAAGGGTCTGCGCAGTGAGTTTATTGAGTGTGCGCAGACTCATCAAAACGTGGAGCGAACAATGTGAGGTGTCTTGGAAACTGTAGGGCCCGTAACTAATGATTAAACATATTCGGGCGGCGAACCCGTTGGTATGACTTCGTTGCATGATGTTATTTCGTGACCCCCTGTCTGCTATATCAAAAAATATAGAATCGCCCAACAGGGATATCGCCCAACAAGAATATCTAGTTTTAGATAACCCTGTCGCCGAATCGTACTAAACTAAAAGACGAACACGATTTCAAATTGGTATTTCTTCACTGGCATATAATTTTACCCTGCCGGATGGAATTCTTCTTCTGGGGTTCAGATTGCCAACACAGGAATATTCGGTGCCAGTCATTTAGGCGCCCATGGACAATTATATATATAACGAAGTTTTCGGTGTTCATTTTCTCTGAATACTCATTAAGGATATGTCCTACCACCACATCATCTACTGCGAAGCCATTTTTCTCCAGCGCCCCCCATACCGCCCCCCTGAGCCCAGCGCCCCCCATACCGCCCCCTGAGCGTTTCCGCCCCCTTTCAAAATCGCCAGCGCCCCCTGGGGGGCGCTGGAGGCAAGGTTAAGAACCACTGGGTTAGGGTTAGGTTAGGGTTAGGATTAGGTTAGGGTTAAGGTTAGGTAATGTTATTGTAACTGTTATTGTTACCCTGGCCCTGGCCGAATTTACCGGGGCCGAATTTACCGAAAGCCGAATTTACTGGCAATCAGTTGGCATCAGAGATGCCACTCCTGGGTTTTTCCACCCAGATCTGGGTTTTTCGAGCATGACCTGGGTTTCTGGGTTTTTGTGCTTGAAATCTGGGTTTTTTTCAACATCATGTTTGTCAGGTCAATTTTACGGCGCAAAATTGATTATTAGATTAGTGAGATCTTTTAATGTCGACGGATTCCACTGTGATTGAAACGGTAGAGTTCAAAGAGACCCATTTACTATTAAAATGAGAGGTCTTGGCGTTATGCGATAGAGCATTCATTGAATACTGACTTCTAGGTCGCAGAAAGTCATGTTCACAGGGCAACTCTGATTTAGGACTTGAATGCTACCGGTAGGGGTAGCGCTGCAACAAATTTGTTGTGTGTCAGTAAATAGTATGTAACTGCTGTAAAGTATGCAATTTATGCACATGGAAAGACCAATTGTTGATCTAACTAATTTACCATGTTGACATCAGAGTATATTGACTTCCAACAGGGACACTCGAAGAGATACATTTTGGTCAACCGGGCAAGTTATTCAGAGTGTAGTGTGAGGGGTTTGTTAAATGCAAATGTACTCTTAATCTCATGATTTAGCAGTTTCTTTTTCGACTAAACATCCCAGATAAAAGTGTTTGTCCCCGGGTCAATGAATCGAAAGCTATTATCAATCTATCTGGTCAGCTCGCAGTCACTAGAACTACCCTACAATCATCCTCACGATACATGGGGATTAGCATTGTTACTAACATTACGAATATATAATACACTACGTATTGACCCCCCCCCATACCGAATGCCTGGTAGCAATGTGCCGAGAAGAAAACATCATATTTCGATTGATTTGCTCATTTAACTGAGCAACATGCATATTATAGTATGGAAATGAACCGTTGGGATTTCAATATCAAGGGCTAAAACTTCTTCTATGTCCGTATAACTGTCATTGATGACTCTCAGTCACTGTTTTACAGCTATATCATAGAAATTTGAGTGAAATAGAGGATCTGGGTTTTTCTGGGTTTTTTCAACGTCCAAATCTGGGTTTTTCCAAAATATCTCAGTGGCATCTCTGGTTGGCATAAAGTTCAAAGAATGGTATGCGACCTCCAGCAATGGTTGGTATATTAGTATATTAATTGCTGATTCATTCTTTATGCAATCTGTAATTCTCACAGTGTGCATGCAACTGTCTTTTATGACCTGCAGCCAAGATATCAGCTTATTTTATTCGTTAAACGTCACAGCTAGGAGATAGCTATTTCAGTAATGTCACACCTTTTTATTCGCAATCATGTGGCGTCTTGATTTGATGAAAATATTCAAATAAGACTCAATTGCATCTATAATTATGCTTATTTTTTGTGTTGTGTTGTTCTTCTCAGATTGGTGTTGTAAGTATAAATGATATGTACTGATATCAGTCATGGCATGTAGAATGTCTACACAAGGACCTTGATAGGGAAAAGAGAGTGTTAATGTGAAGTGATACCACATTCGTAAACATATCATGACAAGCTTGAATAAAAAGGCACGAAAACCGGCCGAGCTCAGCTCAATTGTCAATGTTGTCCGACGGAATTCTAAAGGTTACGACAATGCCTCGGACCATAGTACGGAGATGAAGAGTATTGCCCCCATCAATAAAGAGTCTTGGTGCAAAACTGACACAACTCAAAGCCAACCTGATGCCAGCAAATGTGCCAAATCTTCTGACAGTATGTGCAAGATGAAGCGATTTTTATTTGATTCCTGTATTACTATAAATATTCCATATGGCTGGGCTTGTACAAATTGTTAATTTTGAGTACCGGTAGTTTTAGTTCTAGAACTTCTCGAATGTTAAGGAGTAGTTCTACTTCTATTTCTAGTTGTGAATTTGGATAAGTGAGTAGTTCTAGTTAACTATAAAACATGTGTCATCATTTGGCGTGAATCGTGATACTATTGTGCTCTGTAGTGTGATGTTCTTGCAGTCAAACTGCTAGCGGTGGTCTAGGCAGAGGGTGAGTTTTGGGGTCGAAGCCCTTTCTATTTCAAACCTGAAACCCCATCATTTTAAAATGCCAATTCGATCTCACAAATTTCTCAGCTCATTTCCAATTCACCAATTCGTATTATCAGTTATTAGTCAGTTGTTTAGGTTAGTTAGCTGAGGACTTTTAACGGTTATTAATCTAGTTCTATAGTTACAAGGTGTGGAAAATGAGTAGTTCTAGTTCTACTTGCGTATTTTAAAAAGATCAGTAGTTTTCACAAGTTTGCCTGCAGCACTGCTACCAGATTGTTATGTTATCTCGGAACTTTTCATCAAATATTGAATGTTAGTCCACCGTTTTCTCTATTTGAGGTTTGTACTGGAGTGACTTTATCACTCAATCAAAATGTTTCATTATAATTTTCCCTTAGGCATTAAATGGGATTAGTTGGTATTGCTAGCAGGAAAGGATTGTCCTGTTGACTTTTAAGCCGGTGAGATTGCTGTGATAACCGGTGAGATTGCTGTGATAACCGATTTAGACAAACATCCAGCCAAATATATACGTCTTCACAATTATCCACATCTACCGAGCGAGATAGTGTAATGGTTATGCGTCCGGCTTCTCGAGCGGTAGGTCGTGGGTTCGATCCCCGGCCGGGTCATACCAAAGACTCGAAAAATGGTATCCGCAGCTATCCTGCTAGGCGCTCAGCAATCACGGATAGCATGGAGGGGAAAAAAAAAACGGGGGCGCAGACTAGATGACCTCATGGGGCCGTATCGCAACTCCGTCGCCAAAGCATCTCGATGGTGCAGGCGAGAAACAATATCATATCTCTCTCTCTCTCTCTCTATAGGAGTATCGAGTTAAGAGAATGTTATGTTGCAGGGTCCATAGTCTCTGTATACACCCAACATATCTTTGACCTAAAATGCATATACACACTGGTAGAGTTTTTCATTATTATCTTTTTCCATTTCATCGTAAAATCCTATGGTCTTTTTTAGGTCTTGTCAACGTGAGCTTTGTCCAAGAAGGTGCTACCTCCTCAATTCGCGCTTATGCTCTTCCTCGTACGTTGGTAAAGCCAGATGCGAAGAGCATCATAAAGTTGTTTGCGGAGAAACACAAGCCTCATTCAAAGCGATGTGTCAAGGATTATGGAAAAACCCATGTGATGTGAGTTCGAAGAATTATATCCTAGGCCACATTTATGTACTAGTGTGTATTCACAGGCCGCATAAAAATTCAGAGGTGGTCAGTAACAAATTTCTTCTCTTCACGGACTTCTCAAACCATTTGATGTAGGCTACTTGCAATCTTGCGTATTTTGATTGAGGTTATTTTATGAGACTGTAAGTAAACCGTTTGTGTTGCCAAACTAAATGCATTTCACCATGGATGTATGCATCTCTGATTTTGCATTTTAGAGATTCTTTTGAGTTGGGAGTGATATTTGGCGAAAAATTGATCACTTTTATGATAGAAATCACTGGGCGATGTAGTCCCTGTAGACTTTAATTTTCAAAATTGCATTGATTAGTTGTAATAGTGGTCAATCTTCATTAGTTTTCAACAAATCTTGCAATTTTGAAAGCTATCAACGACGATTGACTGCAAAAAACATGCGTCTCCCCCTTCATCCAAAAACCGAGTGGCTGCAATAATTTTCTGTTATCAGTCCTCGCGCTTATGCTTCAAGTAGCTTTGAGATGTCTTGACAATTGCTTCTTCTAATTGAAAGAGGAATTTTTGTCATCACTTCCTGATGTAGACTACTTGGTTATTTTATTATTAATGACAATGTTGACCACCCCTGGCCTACACAAAGCATTTTGCGTGGAGAAATCTGAAAGATTGTTATGTTACTACTCACCAGTAAGCAGTAACCACCATAGGCGCCGAACTTGGGTATGCAAGGTATGCCACGCATACCTAGACATTTTTTTAGGTATGCGCCATACCTAGAAATCGGATTGGCACGTATTGGCATAATCCCCGATTGTATTATTTAGAACAAAACGCAATGTATTTCCCTTTGCGACATTACCTGCTACCGCTTATGTGAGGGAGGTAACCCGTTGCGCGCGGTCAATTACCGAGAAGCGTGTTGCCAATTGGCGAGATTCGTCTGTGCACGCACAATGTAACGCGATGCGATATCCCGCTGAGATGATCGCGAAATTATGTCATTGATTGCCGTGCGCTCGGCAATCGTCGCTTGGGACACTTGCCTGATTTATCGCGTCTTGAACAAATGCACAATTGCATCAGCAGTAGGCCCTGTGCGCACTGTACCATCGCTAGCCTGCACTGTCGCATCTGCATTGGCACGCACGATACAATCGCTTGCCTATACAATCGCAATCGAAAGATATCATCGCTGGCCAACTATCGTGTCTGGAGCCTAGCATGCGTTGGCTCCTATCTCTTGATGGCTTGGAGACAATGCCGTTAGGTGTATGCTGATTAGCGATTGTGATTAAAGAGTGACATCACCAAACATAATGACATCGAATGTCCGCATCCGCAGACATGTGCGCTTGTGCGTCGCCGTGCATGCGTAATTGAATTCCGCTAATACTTTAACATGAACATCAGAAGATGTGTGTCAAGGCTTGAGTTGTAAAAGACGAGGAAGGTTTGAACAACCTGAAATCAGTGCCATTATAGAAGAGATCCCATAACAACTCGGACATTTTGCCTTGCGCAAATCGTCTCCGAGGTTACGTAATACGCTTCGATAAGTGGCTTATTTAATTGTTCGCGAGCGATCAGGGACTCGCTAATTGACAGCGCTTCCGGACGCGTTGACAAGCTTATACGCGCAAGTTCGTTAACACGAGGAGATTGTCTAATCGGCATTTACGTATGCACTTAACCCTCCTGAAGCGATGCTATATTAACCTTAATTATCAATTCCGTCACATTATGACGTCATTCCTTTGTGACGTCATCAAACTCGCATACCTAAGGAAAATTAGCGTTCGGCGCCTATGGTAACCATCAATTGGCTTTACTATTGCTGACTTCTCAATGTACTTGGTTTTGAAAGCATTGGATGCTAAGATTTTGGCTGTACTTGGATTGGATTGCATTCGTATTCAGTTTTGGACTTTTGGACTTTAACATGGAATTTATTATTAATGTTCATGCTATAAGTGAAAGAAAGTTGAGTCATTACCAGATTAGGACTTGTAAGTGGGCATGACAAGCACCTAGATTGTGAATAGCTTTGAAACTTAATCCGAAATAGGGTTTCGATATGAAAGACATAAATCAGTAACAAGTCCGCAACTGCCCTAAATTGTGCTCTTCGCATATTAGTCTGATACGGGGAAGCTTTCCACGCCCTAACATTGGTATAACATTAATTGAATCTGAGGGAGTATTTTCGTTTCTTTATCATTTGTTTACGAACTACGATATTGCGTAAATACAAGAAGTCACAATTGTCCTCGAGAGTCCATCAACGTTATTAATGATAATTTTCATTCGCATACATGTATTTCAGGTATCCAGACCAATCAATCCAAAAAATTATTCTGTTAAATAAAGCCGACACTTCTAATTCCGGCATGTTTGTGGAACCGATGAGCCATGTCCCCACGATATCTTCAACGAACGAAGATGACGATGTAGTAAGCGAGTTATCGCAGGTAATTTTAGTTATATTCATATATTTCACCTTAGGACACGTAGTTATTTGTGACCATATATATTTCACATGATCCCAAGCTTGATGGGAATTGTGAAGGATTAGTGTAAATGCTCTTCAGTATTTGAGCATTACGTGATTTGCATCTGATTACAGGGCTTTGACATCTCTGTGTGCATTGATGACTCGATGGAGTCTGGAAAAGAGAACAGGGAACAACAAACGTATTCCACAGCCGGCCTTTACAATCCTTGGAACGCGAAGGTTTTAGACGACGCGTGGCTGAAGCTTAAGGTGTCTTACTTATTTATATATTATTTATACTTCAGCCATACTTCCAACAGGTCCATCATGTTATATAATTTTATACGATTATAATCGTGTGAATTTGGATTTCTTTTCTAACTTAACTGCACAGTGCAAATCTAATCGAATGCTGTCGACCTGTTTGGTAAATATTCTCCAATTGGTCAGCATCTAATTAACAATCCAGTCTGCGCGAGTCGTGACAGTGGCACCATGATCCTCATTCCATTTATCTGTATTGTAGTCAATGATCATTGAATTAAATAATCCAGATATATGTTGACAGTTAAGAAGTTCCTTTACAATGTAATTTTTTTCGGATATGTAGGGTTATTGCTATTCAATGTCTCTCTGTGTATTTTTATATTTTTTTTCTCACTTGTTTTTCTTGTTTTGACTAGCCTACAGCATAGTTTCTGTTACACAGCTGACTTTGTGTAGCATTATTTTTAATGTTACTTTGTAAACCATACTTTACCGAATTGTTTTTCATTGGAATCTCTCTTTCAGTCGATATATCAGGGATACTCGACTAATATACGCAAGTCTGAAATTCTCTTAGATTCGCTGGAAATCTCATCGACCTTTTTTGGTTAGCTGTACTTGTGTATAAGTCCTGTCTGTTTTTGATATCCGATTATTCCACGTGTGGATGCTAAGAGATTATGAGTAATGACCAGGGTCCCGTTTCAACACTTTGGAGGTCCGCCAATTGAGTATCTCTCGTAGCCTATACATTATTTGTGCGCCGTTGACTTTTGATGCGGGTTAATAAATTATACTGCAATGGATTTAGTCTCGACGGTAAATATTTTCGATTATCATCAGTATGCAGATTCGGAAGATCCGGCGTACGGGAAAAAGAAGAAGTTTACCCTGCTGGAAAATGTCGTCGCACGGTATCGTCGTCCTTGCGTTTTGGACTTGAAAATCGGAACGCGCATTCGAGAAACGGCATCGCCTGAAAAAATCGCTCGTCACGTCACTGCGATAAATCTCGGCGCCAGGCTGAGTGGAATGCAGGTGGAATTTTGTTTGTGTTAATACTTGAGTCTGAATCAAGTGTTAATTTTAATGATTTTTTGATTTTTCTGGTACCGAAATGGTGCACTCCTCGCCTAGAGTTAATGTATCAACAAAGATTATACTTTTAATAATATTTTCCACTGTTGTAGCCATTGGTCGTATTGTAGCTTACAGAATATGCAATACACTATGCAATACTGTATTACTATTATTTCCAAGTACTGAAATTATACGTTACCTTCCTACTGAGAGTTAAAATATCAACAAGAATTGCAGTTTTGACACTATTGTATACTGTGCAAGGCTGCAACCCCCAATTGGTAGAAGTAGTGTAGTACAAACCTACTCGTGTTAGTGAAATTGCCATACCTGTGATGCCGTGATCAATCAAAAGCAGTTATCAAGTGCGATGAAATAGTTATGGTCATAAAAATACCGAATCATCTTCAATTTGAAGTAGAATTGGCATTATATTCTTTGTCATCGCATAAAAGGTACGTATCTGACCTTTTCACATCCTTCATACTGTTGTGACGTTATAGTCAGTGAAACTCGAATCAAATTCTAATACTTGATTCAGAATTGGATTATGCGTCCTAATCCTATCACCACAATGATGGCATTATCGTTTGCAGATCCATCGTCCTGACAAGGAGAAGTTTTTGTATCACAACAAGTATTACGGGCACAACCTCACCGTGGCGGGATTTCTTGCCAACTTACGACATTTCTTTTCTAGAGGAACTCATCCCATGTAAGTTCTTATCTATGTTAAGTTACAAAATTTCGAACTACTTCCGGATATCTATTTCCGAACATTGCTGCGGTGCTTGATTACAGCAATACTCTAATTTACTGTGTCCCCAAGATTTCAAACTACATAGTACGCACAAGGAATTTACAGATATGTCTTATAAATCTGTTTACAATAGGGAGTATTCTATTTTATTAGTGGGGCGTCAGGCTGTTTAACAAAGGAACACGCCCCTGCTGTTACTGATGAATTTACAATGCAAGCGAAGATTATGCCATTGTGTTAAGTTTTAGTCTTGTGTTCCTGGTATGGGTCGTTCTATTATATAATTCTCTAAGCAGAATGATACACTTGGTGGCGCTTTGCTTCATTTGGGCAATACTGTGGATTGTCACGTACAGGAGGAAAGGAAAGGACGTAGTTTATTTTTGTCCTTGATGTTTTTGCGGCATATACACTGACTCATGACACACACACACACGATTTGTGCATATGCATACCATGAGTGCATGATGTGAATATGCCGCTGGACAAGGAAGTGCAGATATAGCCTTTACGGCTTCCTAAGTCATGCACCACCCCTCCATGCTATCCCAGTAATGCATGAGCGCCAAGCAGGGAAGCCATGGATACCAGTGTTACTAATCAGGTCTTTGGTCTGACTCGGCCGGGAATCGAACCCACGGCCTACCCATCAAAAAGCCGGACGCTTAACCATTACACTATCTTGTCGGTGATTACGCTATCCTGTTTCATCTCACTGTTGTTGAATAACAATAGTTCTCGGTCAAATTTGTTGACACTTCATGGCTACACTAATATCATCTGATCATTGAAATTAAGATATATTAACACTAATAGGCTACTGTCACATAGACTCTGAGATTTTTCTGTTGGATATGCATCAATCTTCATCGCTATTATAACCCTATTTGGTGTGTGTGACATTCGACAATCGTTTCTTTAGAAACTATAAAATTCGTGTTAGGCTTTTTTGTGTTGGTATAATTTCCAATGATGCCATCCAATTTCCAAAAAAATGAATGATTTCCTTAAATTTTTGAGATTCCCCCCATTCTCAATCAGGCCTGGAGGCCTTATATGTTATAAAGTAGTGTCAGACGAATGCAGTCTTATCAATTTATATAGCAGGCTTGACCGTAAGTGATATCTATATAATTCCCGCACCAAATGCTCATGCATATCTGCTTTTCATTGAGAATTGCCATGTCATGTATAGCAATACATTATTCTTTTGAATTGTCTACTAGTTGCTGATGATTGCGCCTGACGAGTGTCAACCAAATATATATCAGTTTATTCAATATGAATATATTATTCAATGTATAATGAAGTTCTGTACCTCCAAGATTTTCTTCAAATACATTATCGTGGACTGGATCAGATGGTTAATCATACAGGTTATCTTTTGCTTTGCAGAGTTCCTTCGGGTAAAAGTCAAGAGTCAGCGTCGGTCGACGAAAACCTTGTTAAGCAAGCCATTGAGAAAATTGAAAATCCAAAGGAAATTATTGAGTCAATGAAATGTCACAGGTGGGAATGGCAGAATTGTGCTTTAAATGCGTTTCATTAGTGAGCTAATCACACTTGAGCTCATAGTTGTATAAAAAGACTAATTGGAGCAAAATGCCAGTAATTTAATTCTAATCTAATTTGTGCAAATGCTTCCTTGCTCTAATTTTAATTCTGATCTAATTTCTGGGTTTCCTGAATATGCGATAGGAGAACTGTATTGTGCGAAACGAGATTACCAACTCTGGAATCATGAGTCGTGTTGAGATCATGTGATCAATGTGTTCCTTTCGTGCCTCATCATTGTCTTCCAGTGTCAATGCAGCTCACGTTTTCAATTTCTTTTGTTAGATTCTATTCAAGTTCCCTGCTACTACTTTACGAAGGCGACGTGACTGTATCCACAGAAGATTCGACGTCTTGTGCAATTGACGACAGCGAAATGTAAATATCTGTCATGAATTTACACATTTTTGTGTAATTTGTGGATTAACTTGTGATATGTCCGATTTTAATGCGGTCATATCGCAAAATCGAGTTCACATCACACACTGTCTGCTAGTGACTTCAGAGATGTCGTGTGTGAAGTGTGTGAATATTCATTTAATGATTCATTGTAACAATAATAGCAGAGTTGCGATGCGTGCGATGAAACCGAGATTATAATCGGAGGTAGTCACTAGTCCATGATGCTACTCGAGTAGCAGTAGAAGTAATACCACAATTTCCTACTCGATTTAAAAGTAGAAGTAGCGATTTCACAGATGTGCTGAAATTACTTCATCTGGATGTAGAAAATAGATGGTGCTGTGAAGTACATCAAGAAGCCGTTGAATTTTCATTTGTTAGAGGGGTCGTATACTTGTAGCAGTTGATCTGAGGTGGCTAATTTGGGAATTGCAAGATGCGTCTTCGCGACTAACGCACAATTACTAATGAAAACACAAATATATAAAATCTTGAAGAGCCTCTTGGAGGTACAGAACTTCAGTACACAATTGAATAGTCTATTCATATTGAAATGAACCCGAATATTTTCGGCTGGCACTCGTCAGGGGTAATCGTCAGCAACTAGTAGAGAATCGGAAAGAACATTGTATAACGACACAAAATATGACGTCACCAGCCTGAAATTTCGAACAATCGAGGTACATTGAGCTCAAACTGTTCAAGAAAAAATGGAAGTCGTCTAAAGCAGTGGTTCTCAACCTTTTTGACCTCGCGGACCTTGCATTGGTTTTTGATTCAGCTTATGGAGTTATGGTCATGTACGTTTGAGCTGAACTCAAATGGGGTGATAGAAGGGATTAGGCGACAAAACCGCGAAAATATCTATGTGCTACATGCTGCGATTGCACATGATTATGTTTAACAAAATATTGATATAGGAATTTTTCGCGTTCCTCGCGATTTACCTCCAACCCATAATGTTTGCTCTGTGTATAATCCGTGTTCCAAGTTTGTGAACTGTCTGACAGTCAATAACACCTTCCATGCCAGCAAACAGTGTATAGGGATTACAAACATTCTGGTTGTTCTTTTTAATATCTTTTGACATGACAATAAGGGGCGCACGGAATTTTTCACTATCATGGGAGGCGTGTCTAAAAAATCTTTAAAACCACTGTCCTATACTATCCTTTAATGACCATTGACCAGTGACCACCTTCAATTGACATCATAATCACATCCATGTTAGCCATGTACGCCGCCTTTGACTATAATCAGGGTTGTAATTGTAACCGAGTCACAAGGCTCCGAGTCACAAGTCAATCTCACTTTTATAGTTTTGACTTGAGTCAAGTCGAGTTATTTTCAATTCGCCACTGACTCAAGTTCAAATCAACAAGTAGGGCGCCGAGTCCGAGTCATGGCATTATGAATCGAGTCTGAGTCCAAGTCATTCTGTTGACTTCTCAGTTTCCAGTTAAAGTCTTGTTAGAACCCACTAACTGTGTTGTGTGATATTGAATGGTTTTCATTTATAATATACTAATTTTCGTCACTTTTAGCAGTGTCTGGTCACATTTTCAAGTACCGGTACCAATAGACCAAATCCCAATATTGTGGTTACCTTACTTTTCTTCGAAATTACAATGAAATGTCTGTCTTGGCCGTTTCAGTCTCAAGTCATATGACTTGGTTCAGTCCAAGTCTAGTCTAGTCAATACACAGATTGGCTCGAGTCGAGTCATTTTCGTATATTGAGAAAATACTCAAGTCGAGTCATCAGAAAATCGTGACTCTGGTCATTACAATTTACAGCCCCGACTATCTATTTTTTTACTTTTCAGAAGCGCTGAAGCTAAATTGGCGACATCTGCAGATTCGTGTTCCAAAATGCCACAACGTTCTCCCTCCATTTCTGAGCTCGTAAAACGACTGAAGCGTGGCTCCAACGAATACGGCAAGCGGTCTCGCGAAAACTCTCCCAAAGACACCCAAAACCAAAATTTCAGAACACATTTCAGTCTGGAACGTACAAACCGGGCCAACTTTGGGTAAGAAGAAATGAAGTGGTGGCTCGTGCAAGAGGCTTTACGTCGGAATAGTTACAATTTTAATGAACGATTATCCGAAGCAGTATTGATTTAGAAGAAATTGCTTGTATTTCGACTTGAATGCGGACATGCTCGACGACTGTCGGATAGCCGGCCGGTCCGGTACACTTGATAGAGCAATGCCTTTTCTTGTATTCAGTCCTGATCATATGGTAGTTGTTCTTCGTTGACGCGCGTGTGCTGTACTTGTGCGCGCTTTTGTCTCCGAGGTGAAGTAGTCCTTGAAATTTGAGGGACATTGACCGCAATGGAACTGATACACAAACTTGGCAATTTCTAGCTTCCTCATATCTTCTAAATTTAGAACACCAAATCTTTTGAGAAGCGATTTATCAGTTGCACATCCACGCCTCCGCGGGGCTTTGGCAATGATACGGATGATCCGATGTTGAAGTTTTTGCAGTGGGTCAATTGTATTCTTGCAGGCAGCACCCCAACAAAGAATTCCGTATTGTAACTTTGATAGGAATAGAGAGTTGAAGAGTATCAACAGCACGCGATCGATCGATATGTCGTGTGGCGAATGGCGACAAACTTTATTAAGATCAGTTATTACTGTACTTATGGTTACTAAGTTATCTTGAATCAAGGGAATTGTTGATTGTGAAAGAAAATTTTCCAACTCCTCTCTTGCATAAATTAGCATTTCTTCTGAATTTTTAGTTAGAATGGGATTAGGATTGGACATGGACTTGAATATGAAAAATTTATGGATTAGGATTTAGATTTGAAGGTTCGGATTAGGATTTGGATTTAGATTTGAAGGTTCGGATTTGGATTGGATTAGGACATAGAAATTCCAAATCCGCTCATCTCTGTCGTATAGTATTCTCCGATTAGTCATCTCATCTCAGGCTCTCAGCGTCTCAGTATAAATTTCGCGTATTATGACATCCAGGTGGATGGCCATGTTGCAGCAAAGGCAAAGAGATCTCGAAAAAGTACATGCTTACATCAACTGTTTACAATTTAACACTTCCTGCAATGTCGGAAGCGTGGGGTATCGCCGTAACGTCTCGCTGTATTGTTTCTCAGACCAACGTTACCTGTCAGAATTGTCTACAAAAGGGGCACTGGACGTATGAGTGCAAGAACAAACGCAAATATGTGGAAAGAACATCGCTGACAAAGCAGCTGAACAAAACTATACGTGACACAAAAAGAAAACAAATACAAAACGTATGCTGGTATACTATCACCGTATCGTGTTGAAATCTATTTTTTAAATGTGAAATTATTTATGTAGTCGACTGCCAGGGTATGGAGTATCTGAACCTTAATGGAGTAGCCTTATTCGTAACTCGACCCTCAGGTTTTGAAAGTATAACAGGGCTGTATTGACTTGAGTCGCAATTTTTCGTGGAATCAAGTCGTTTCTCTAAAATGGAAAATGACTCTGCTCGACTTCATTCAGTCACTTTGTGTATTGACTCGACTTGACCAACTCATACGACTCAAGACATTCTATTTGTCTTGATTGATGTCTCGTGTATCAACACCTTCCTGTCTTTCATTGTATCGCAGTCTTGTGGTGTATTGAAATATTGATGATGAAATATTTAGCAATGAATTGAACTGAATAATTACAAAATAAGTGACTATTCCTTACTAATCATTCTTGGTGGTTTCAGTGCAGATTATGGCCCCAGAGATTCAGTAATCCATCGAGTATAAAATTACTGAAGGTTTTGTAGATTGGCTGGGATTTACTCATTGAAATGACTACACAATACCAAATGCTATAGGAGAACAAAGATGCTATAAAGCGCAAGCGAAGAAAAGGGAGCTCTGACGATTCGTCAAGCAGTTCATCCTCCTCCAGTAGCAGCAGCGATTCTAGCTCAACCTCATCATCCAGTGATTCAGAAGGTAAAAACAATTGCAATGAACCTTGACTGCTAATTACGGCTGAGCAAAAACGAATGCCTGAGTGAATAGATCCTGAATTAAGCATTGTAAAGTGTCAACTATTATAACATCACAGTATGAATGATGTGGAAATTTAATGCTAGTCCTACAGCCAAGGCTGTAACCATGTCAGAAAGAAGTCAATCTCACTTGTAGTTTTGACTCGGGTCAAGTCCGAGTCCAAATCATTTAGTGGAGGGTCGAGTCATAGTTTTGTGACTCGAGTCCAAGTCATTGTGTTTAATGTTCAGTTTTGAGTTCAATCCTGTTCTACCCACTTTTTTCAACTTTGCTCGAGTGATATATAGAATGGCTCGCATTTCTAATATTGAAATTTCCGTCAGTCCTTATTGCTTTCGGCCCATTTCCAAGTATCAGGATCTTAAGTCGAGTTATTCTACGCATTTTAAAAAATGTCTCGAGTCAAGTCGAGTGACCAAAAAATTGGGAATTGAGTCATGGCAACAACGTCTACAGGAAATTAAAAATACTTTTGCTATTTTATGACCATGCTTATTTTATTGCACTTTGTGACATTGCTGTTGGTTGATTACGACTTCACAAATATGTCATTTCCACAAACTTTTATCACGTTTTGTATGCTGCAACCAATCGAGGTTTCAAGCCTTCCCATTGGAAAAAAGTATCAAAACTATAATTATCGTTGATAAATTGAATATTAGTGGCAAGGAGCATATAATTTTACTGCTAAAAATCAACTCTAACCCAAACTGGAGTGGTGGTTGTTTTCGGTAATGAATTGGCGCGTCTCATAAGGGTGTCTTGCACTGAATAGTGTTGTAATTGAACGAAAATTGCTCGTGACATCGCCATCAATTGCGCTATGGCTGGTCTATTCAGGTTCATGCACTCAAATCGACTATAATAGCGAGATCTCCATTGCTGTATGATAGTTTCTGTGCATGTCACACAATACCTTACCAAGAAATAACTCTTATATTTTTGCTTGCTCTTTAAGATGACAGCTCATCATCAGATAGCGAAAGCTCTTCTGGATCTGAAAGCCCAAACCAACATCGTAAAGATTCCAAGTCGTCATCATCATCAAGTTCTTCGGACAGCAGTTGAATAAAGGAAGCACACGTCTTCATCATAACACCAAGTTGTTCGGAGAGCTTGCTTACTAGCACACTTGGACGCAACTCCCTCAATGCACTTACATTCGTGCCTGGTTGGGGTGGGCAACTGGGCATATCGAAATTGCATCTGCTGGACAGTGATTGCGATACTGGCCGACGTTGCTACTATGTCATGTGACTATTTCAATCATTTAACACGTTTTTGTATAGCAGAAAACGCTTGTTTTGTGTCCGAATGGACATGTGTAGCAGTATCCGATATGGATGCTTTCATATCGGTTAACATGCATTATGAAAGAAACCAACTTTCATGCAAATCAAAGTTTAATCATTGACTTGTAGCTTTATAATTAATATATCAACTGAAACTGATTTCAAGTGTGTGGATGACATAGCGGTGGGTATTTAGCAGTTTCGTTGCAAACATATTTATAATATGTATGTATATGATTGTAAGCAGTATTTCTACCTTTTGGCAATACTTGCACTGCTTACTCAAATGGTTACCCTTTTGGACCACTTCCATTTCTACATTACGTTTTAGACGGAACTACTTCTGAAGAGCTTCTTGGGGGTACAGAACTTCAATATACAATTGCATAGTACATTCATATTGAAATTTACTCTAATTTGTTTGGCTGACACTCGTCAGGGGTAATCATCAAAAACTGGTAGAGAATTGGAAAGAACATTGTATATCAACAATTGCATCGCAAAATAGTATTTCAATTTTATACTAGTTGCTGACGATTACCCCCGACAAGTGTCCGCCGAAAATATTCAGGTTCCTCTCAATATGACTATACTTTTCAATTATGTAATTAATGTTATAAATTTTCACTGTTTCACTAAAATACGAGGGAAATTTGATAACAACCGCCCGAATAAGCTCTTATTGCTTGGACAAGGAGTAGTTACTAAAAAATTGCATCTATTTGTTATGCCATTAGTCATTTTGAGTGATGCAGCCTGTATTTACACAGGCAGCCACCTCCTATAACTGTCACAATTATGCCAACCCTCGACCAAATCTACTTTTGGAAGCTATTTGAGGACTTTTCAGACCTTCAACATGAAGAACTTTTGACACATTTTGTACTTGTACTTGGCTAGAAATTTACAGTGTTATGTCTATATTGAGTACCAACAATGGCTACTTTCACTCTATCTGATTCCATATAAATTAATACGATACAGTGCATTCGTTAAGTCTCGACCGGTCAGTATGATTAAGAGTTTGGTCACTTAGGAATCAAAAGTCATTATCAGACTTTTCCATCAGAGTCACTGGTTTTCATTTGAAGGAGCCGGTAGAATAGTGCGATTGATTTTATTGATGAAAATGAGATACGCAGAATATGACTTACACAAGATCACCGACTTCGTGAGAAAATACAATGAATGATATACCGTATTTCTCAAGGTCAAGGACAGTCTTCACAATCTATACTTTCTAAATGGTTGATATTGAAAGATAACAGTATCTTCAGTGAGTCAAAACAGCAAAAACACTAATATCAATGATTTCAAATCGAGGCAAATTATCATTACGAATAGTCTTGTTTCTTTTCACAATTGAAATATCATTCTAACATTAAACGTATGGTTATTTAATTTGTTAAAATGCCAAGACACATATGTGCTTCGTTTGGTAGTAACCTTCGGAAAAATCCTACTGATTGGATATATATAGCATTATTAAATAACTGCCGTAGTTGATAAGTTGATAATAATATTATATGATGTATATGTTTCAGTTTCAATGAGCATGATTGCGGCTTATTCATATCTACCAGTCAGACTTAAAACTACATACCAGTGTTGGGATGACTCGAGTCACCTTTTTCGTATGACTTGACTTGACTCGAGTCACTTTGCTAAAATGACTTGACTCGGCCTATCAGAAATGTGGATTGACTCGTGACTCGGAGCAAAATTCACGAGTCAATTTCAAGTCATCAAGTGATCGGTGTCGATCAAAATCAATGTGTCTTGCATATGCTCGGATTGTTCGCGAAACGCTGGTGTAACCCGTGAGAGCGATCAATCATTTAATGATCGTGCGTTTTACTGAGCCTCCATTGTTCTCTCACAAATGATTTGACCGCAAACGAAGTGATCGAAGCTCACAGCTTACGTTGTCGTAAACTAGTATAGTGAAGTTATTTCTGTTCTCCGATTTTTCCTTAACCAAACCTTTTGTTTTATTGAAACTGAATTCGAATGTAGTTTATTTGTTCTCAACCATTGGCACAGGCTCGAATTGTATCATATCGATTTGTGAATGCGTAATGTATTGCATCTTATCAATTCGTATCTATTCCCTATATTGGCTGGTTACTATAAAGTGAGGTTTAGCAGTTCTACGTATGTGTGAGCGATACAGCGCCTTCTTTCGCGTATATTTAAATCTAAACTCGTTCATCGGTTCAAAATCAATGACCACTCAATCTTTATTTCAGACGGCTAGCAAAATGCAATGACGTTATCATGCCCCATACTTCGAAAAGGCAACTTGACTTGAATTGTGACTTGACTCGTGACTTGACTTGACTTGACTCGACTTGACTCGAGTCACCTCCAAAAATGGAGTGACTTGACTTGACTCGAGTCACTTTTTAAAATCGATTGACTTGACTTGACTCGAGTCAAAATGTGCAATGACTCGAAATGACTTGTGACTCGAAGGTAGTGACTTGATCCCAACACTGCTACATACCTGTGTATTTTGGAAGTAATGTCTCCACAATGGCCTGATTTTGTCTTGACCGCCGACATCCCACACCGTAAAACTGATATTTTTGTATTCGACAGTTTCGACGTTGAACCCGATTGTAGGAATGGTTGTGACAATTTCTCCCAGTTTCAATTTATACAGAATTGTAGTTTTCCCGGCAGCGTCCAATCCGACCATGAGAATTCTCATCTCTTTCTTGCCGAAGAGACGAGAAAAAATGCTCAAAAATCCGCCCATTGTTTCTTTGATTCAGTCCACCGCTATGAAATTATATTGCTTTATAAGTGAAAAATCTGAAATCATACAAAAGGACATTGTAATTCGCTCGGGTCTTGAATATCTGAGAAAATCTGCGCTAGCACAACCAAAAGTAACAGAAATTGGAAACAAGACGGTGAACTCGGGAGTGTTTAATGACGGAAATTCACACCATTACCGGTATATAGCGCACTAAAACTCTGAGAACACACGCAGGATCTGAATACATGAACCATAACCTATTTTTACGGACCGATATGCCTGGAAATATCACTTCAACGCCCAATATGTGTGCCGATTTGAGTATGAGTATACTTTTTGGCGTAATATGGGTAAGGAAATCGTTACTGCGTAAATAATCACTCTTCGACAGCAAAGGCATTGGTCTCCACCCTTTCTTATAAACTCTAGATTTCAAGCCAAGCAAGGGTAATTTTTGAATAGGATTTTTTTTTTTAATTTAATTTTCAATATTTTGCGGGATTTTCAAACTACAATGGGAGCCGCAAGAAGGCTAGCCTGGAGTCACAATTGGCTCTCGGAGCCGCGGTTGGGAATCACTGGTCTAAGGTCAACACGAAGACTTCAGACATGATGCGTAATGTGTGCTTTCCTTATTAATTAACTCAAAAAATGTCGCTGTAATATTTCGAGGGGTTATGTTTGAAGATTTGCATCAAACTGATACGTATAGCTGTGAATATATATGCATCCGGTAAATCAATTAGTTAATGATTTATTTTAGTTTTACTGTTGGCATCATCGCCTTTTTCAATATTTGTGGGCAAGTGGTGCAAGGAAGTACCGAATACCAAGGTGGGTACTCAAAAAGGATATCATATTCACGAAGTCATCCCCGTAGAGAGCTTTACGTTTATTATTCCTAATCTGTCTTACTTAAATATCGCAGAATTGTGTTACTTATTGAGATAGGCGAAAGTAGCCGGATGCGACCACTGAAGTGCTTTTTGTCAACCCTTAATATTAGGGTTACCATATTTCAGAAATCTGAAAAGAGGGTGCTTTCTAAAAAATTCCAGACTTGCAATATCTGAGGTAAATCCGGAAAAATGGTTAACTTTTTACCACATCGTGGTCGGTTGCTTAACTAAAAAAATAAAAAAAAGGTCAACTTTTCTGCCCCGCTCCGGAAATACCCGCCCGAGCGTTGCTGATTTACTGTATTTTGCCAAATATTTAAACAAAATTCTCAAAAAAGAGGACAAAATGTCAAAAGAAAGGTCTTTGGGCGTCCTCCGAGGACACTTTCAAAAAAGTAAAAATGAGGACAAATCCTTTTAAACCCCTACTTAATATTGACCAGACTGCCCTGCTCTACACATGCATACGATAAATGTCACCAATTCCTCGTGTTTCCAGGTGCGGATGAAGGCTTATGTGGCGAGAGAAAAGAAGGTAGTTCTCGCTATATACGTTTTGTTGGATACGTAACAATCTTTTTTGCATACTGCAGGTATGTGTGGGGAACCTTTTAGCACGAGAGCCGCATTAAGCATCTGAATCCATTAGCGATCTCACTATAATAGAGTTCAGAATATAAGCCAAAATGCAATCTTTTATTTGAATATTATAGTGACCAAAGACATGAAGATTTCTACTCCAATATAACGTCGCGACTACGGTTTGGTATTAATCCAAAATTTCTAATAAACCCAATAACTATACACATATACTGACCGGGATAGAGCAAAAATTGATGTGCATCGTTCGTTATTTTTGGAAATTTAACAATTCCATCAACTGATTAATGAAATTTGAACAAACCTAACCAGCAGCGATCCGTTCGTAGATTTGCTGATTCTGTATTTTTTTTAACTGTAGCACATGAAATACTTAAAGCATCATAGGGCTGAGCACAACAATCCAAGTACTCAAATCTCCACCGAATATTAATTTTAATGGTTCGGTTCGAGTTGTGAGAGATGATTTTGTCGAGCGCAGAAATTTTAAGGTCCTAGCCATAGCAGTTACGTCATCAACGGGAATTCAGTTTCTTTAGACAATTTTTCCAGCGTGGAATATTGTAAATCTTGATTGGTCGTGTCTCAACATATGCGAAACATGTGGTACAAAGCTACGTACGTTAATGGAAATGAATAATATTTGAAGATCAACCCGCATCATTGTCACAAAGTGCGATGAAAAATACACAATAATATTTAATGTGATGTAGAATTTACATTAGATTGTTTTGATCGCATAATTTAATGGTATCACCATCACTTTTTCGGTTGCTCTATTTATTGTGCCTTAATCAAGATGTCGGGAGTAGAGTGTTTCTTTTTCTATTATTATATTGTGGTGCTTATAACATTGCGTGGTTGGGGTATTTTTATTTTAGGCCTCCTCTCTATAATGCCTGGATCCCGAGGCCGCGCTATTGTACCACCAAAGGAATTCATACAATTCAGTGGTAAAACAATGTTCATCAATACCATGGTGAAATGTACGAAGAAAAAGTTTTCTCAAGACGCTCAACTAATTGGATTTTTATAACTAATTTTATCAATATTTGTTATCGCCTATCTCGAGACCTTCGCATAACATGTCGTCGTATTCGGCCACCCCGGCTGTAGTTTTTCTACCTCTCAGTAAACCGTCGCTGTAGGGATGGTGTGAACGTGAGGTTCTCACGTTCGCGGTCTGTGTTTCAACCTCAGAAATTTAGAGGTTCACGTTCACAAACGAACCTTGGTAGCTTCTGCACTGTGAACCTTTTCATATGGTTGCCGGTGAACCCAGCCCTCGGTAAACCCAGCCTTACAAACCCAGCCCTCGGTGAACTCGGCCCTCGGGAATTAAGTCTATTAACAAGTATTATTATGAATTATTAAACTAATAATGTTATTATCAACTGATTTGTCGATCTTGTAAGGAGGTCAGGGCATGCGTAGATCACGCAGTCACGGCGTGATCAGATCACGTGATCACGATTGTCGATTGCGCAAGCGTCAAGCGCGGCCTTTCAAACTCGGCCCTCGGTGAACCCGGCCCTCGGGAAAT
This sequence comes from Botryllus schlosseri, assembly GCF_051294905.1. Classification (NCBI taxonomy): domain Eukaryota; kingdom Metazoa; phylum Chordata; class Ascidiacea; order Stolidobranchia; family Styelidae; genus Botryllus; species Botryllus schlosseri. Next base: position 302,530 of record NW_027648630.1, read on the forward strand.
TTTGTATTCACCGGCAGCCCTAATATCCCCCTCCCCCAACCCTAATATCCCACCCCCGGCAACCCTAATATCCCTAAACCGGGTAAATCGGTTTTGGGCGAGATAATATAACATTAGGGCCTAACTGTCGCAATAGGCGTCGTAAACATATACATATCGAGGTAGTTTCTAAACATATACGTGCTGTAAAATCTTTATCATGTTTTTCGTTCGTGACGTAATGGAATAGATTATGCGTCACCGATAGATTTATCCGATCCATGACATTTACATAGGAATATGTAAGGGACGAATTAATACTTTATAGTCCGAGTACAAGCCTGCGTCTATCGCTCGCAACGGCGCTACGTCATACGCGCTTGCATTAGGCGGTATTCCATATCCCTTTTTAATATGTACGATCGATACATACAACGTCATATCTATCTAAGCTTTTGTTCATGCCGTCACTTAATACATCATGAAGAAAATGGACGCCGGCTCGGTGCAATACATACATATAAATATACGTGAGACGGTCTCTTGCGTTGAGGTGGAAAACATGAAAATGTCGATTTCCAAACGCACAAGTCCTAGTACGATTCTTGAGATGTTACTCGAGAATGCATTACGTAATATAAGTTTCGGGTAGACGTTCCTACTCAACCGTGCTAATGCGTGCGGTTTACATACCCACGCATTAATTTTTTTCGTCATTTTCGATGCGTGACATCGCTAAATACCTCATATCATGTTGACCGGCAGTATTTAGTTCATTATCGGGTGCCAATCAATGTCATGTCGACCGGTATCTGTTCACAATTGGTCGACATGTATTATCAAGGCGACCAGCGTTCCATACGAGGGTTGGATCTGTGATCGCGCTACTATCATCCGTGTGAACTTGTACCTACCGATCCATCTGTCTTCCGGATCACTAGTCCGGAACAATCCGTTTTTTTCGACATACTATAATATTGGGGCATAACCGTTCGCAATAATCATTGTAACATATAGATCTTGATATACATGTTGAACATAAATGTGCGTTCAAATAATTCTTACGTTTTTAATCGTGACGTCATGTAACGCGTTATGCGTAACTGATCTAACTATCGGGTCCAGTACATATATAGACGACACTTTAACCCTGTCCCCTATAGTTGATATGGCAGAAAACCCGTGATAAATGGCGGATTCAAACTGTCGAGTCCGAGTCTCTGACCATCACATGAAACGGCGTGACGTCCTAACCGCCTACTTTATGCAGTATCCATTTTAAGGTGTACGGTAAACATATTATACACGCTTGATATTTATCTTAACTTTAGTTCGTGACGTCACTGAATACATTATGATTCAGAGGTATGCCGGTTCGGTCCTATACAGATACATATTAATATGCACGAGGCGATCTCTTATATGCGGAGTTTGGAAAAAAAACACGGAAACTGCCATTCCACACGCACGAGTCCGAATACGAGGCTGGATCTCAGTATGTTACCTGAGAATGAAATACGTAATATCAATTTACGACCTGCGTTCTCACTCGTCTGTGTCAATGTGTGCGGTATACATACATACATTTGTACGCATAATATGTATCATAATTGGTAGTCGTGACATCACTGAATACATGCTGTGGATCAGGGATACCGATTCGGTTTAATACGTATATAGAAATATACTCAAGTCACTCTCTTATGTGGAGTATGTTTCATATAAACTATCAGATAGTGATTTTCAAAGGGCCGAGTCTGATTTTGATTTCGAGTATCTCTCCGTTATCTGAGATGGCATTACGGCCTCCCAACCCTTCGCAATAAGCTTTATTACATATCCATTGTAATGTGTACGGTACACATATAAAAGCATGATATTTATCATAATGTGTATTAGCGACGGCACGGACTACATTAAACGGAACCGGGATACCGATTCGGTCAAATACATACGCATATATCGATGAAATATTGCGGTATCTTACGTCGAGTATGGTTGTAATAAAATGAAAACGATCGGTTTTCAAACGGCCGAGCCAGAGTATGTGTCCGAGTCTCTGTGTGCGACGTGAGGCGGCATTATGGCATACCCGTTCGCATCATGTCTTATTATAGATCCATGTTAAGGTGCATGATGAACGTATATATATCGAATCAGCCAACACAATTATCATTGGACCTTATTTACTATCATATTTAACGACATTATATATGAGGTGTCGATTAAAAATCAGTCCCGACTCTACTATCGTATCGAACATCAATGTGCATGCTTATACCCAAATATTCGGGACACCTATCGAACAGCATCATCAGTGTTCCTTGTGACGACTACACGCGTTATAACGAATAGAATCCATCTTCTTTTATCATGTCGACCGATATATTAAATTAACATTATAGCGGCCACATTAAGTATATTGTCACGACGTTGTTCAACACCCTGATATCATAGTATGGTTCGAGTTGTTGGCGTCCAACCTATTGTTAATGCCAGCTTATTTCAATTGCACCATACCTCTTTCTAAAACGTATTGTGGGCAGACATGGGGTAATCGCGATTAGTAATCGTAATCGATTACGACGATTACAGCATTTTGAAGTAATCGTAATCGTAATCGACTACTTCCCATATCTAATCGATTTGTTTGTGAAAGAACGATTACTTTTTGTTTGTACAAGGACTATGACATAAACTGAAATACTGAATATTCGTGAACAAGAATGAGATAATATACCACGATAGCGTTAGCACAAACGTCTGTTTTCAAACGCCACTGACTCATTATTACGTCAGAAGTATTAGCTTCGCTCGTCATTGCGTAACAAGTATCCACACATAGTAAACAGACATGCGATGGACAATTGGACATTGTAGTGTGATTGTAAGAACACCTCCCGTGGTGTATATCAGGTTATCAATACACTACGGAAGCCGCTACTTGGAGCAGCAGGATATTGATCACCACTCTGCCTATAGTTTCAAATAGTAACTTATGTATTAATGTTTGGTTGTGCTTAGTTAAACGCAGTTTACCATTGCTGCTTGGCGAGCAGGAGGCCTACGTACGCACGTGCACCAGACGAAGATTCGGAATTTTGTACTCGTCGAATAAGACATTGCAGTTTCCACAACGAAGCATTACAAATATACAGCTGCTGATATATATCATACCGAGCCGTGCTTAGCCGTTTCTCGTAACAGCAGCTCGCTGTATATGTATTAAGTTGAAGGCAGACTTTTTATGTTAACTATATATCTTATTCTCATATAACTACTTGAAACGGGCGTCAATCGTTATTTCACACTTCGTTACTTAGCACTTGGACCTGCCGCCATAACCATCCGCTTATATAGCCTGACATGTTAGCGTGGGTTGTAGCTAAAATCAGCAATTCAGCCAAAACAGCAATTCCCCTGTCCAACCGTTCGTCAATAATATTGGTAATTGCATTATATTACTATTCATTTATAACCTCTCTGAGCCCCGAGTGTCAGATTTACCTGTAAAGCTGGGGCACGTAGTTCATCTTCATAGCATCTGGTATGTTGTTATAATTACTGTATGTTGTTAATTCGCGACCTCCAGTCCGTTGTATAATCACAAGATATTGTACTCGCCAAAACGTAGCAGACTAAAAGAATATCTTTTGTGAGACGCACACACAAATTGTCATGGCTTTATTCTTTTGTGGATGCGCCGGGTGACATTTGCATTGCGGGCCCAGATTGGAAGGACAGGAGTTATTAGTCCCGCCCACTCAGCGCGGCTATTGACAATGGACGAATACCCTAAGTTTCGGCCAAGGTATTTCTTTGGTATCACATCCCGTGGAGTTGCGTGTTGGCCGAAACTGCATATGTGTTTTGGTGTGTTGTGGGATCGTGGCGCGGTAATGACCGGCTACGAAATGCCTGTTCCCATAAAATATAGCCTATGTATGTTTTTTCTTGAGGGGAAGGAGGTATGCATTTCAAACCCAGCTATCTACTGGAGCAGGGGTCATCAACTGTTTTGAAACAAAAAACTACTTCTTGTGTAGTGTGTACTGATTATTGCGACGACCGACGGGTTACCTCGTACCCGTACCATCGTTTATCCATGTTCAGTTGGATTTCTTCACTTAGAGTAAGAAAATCAGAGCACTGGGCCGGGTTTCCGCCCCTTACCAAGAAAAAAACGCTCACTCGCAGGGACTCACACCAGTTCCTCCAAGCTCAGTTGCGTTGCTGCAGTGCGCGCAGAAGCGCCGATCTCCGCGTCTAGACTCGGGAATATTAACTATATAGATTCCCGTTGAGCCGCCGCGTGGGCGAAGACAAGCAATGCCCCGAGCGACTGCGTTCGTATGTTCCTTGGCGTCGGCCGACCCATGTTCAACTGCTGCTCATATGAAACGAGCTTCAACTATCAAATCTCTCATTTGGATATTTGCTACAGCGCAGTGGTGGCCATACGAACGGGGTGTGAGACTTACCGGGCCCCCCCTATAAGAATCTCTCCGTAACTTATGGGGGGCTTCGCCCCCCAGACCCCTCTTTCGCGTCTGTTATTATTATCTATCTATCAAGGTTTGGCCAGGTGCTGGATTCGGCCATGTCTATTTTTTCATGTGATACACGACATTAAATCTAAGTAATTCTACCGCATGCAGAGACGTGATGATTATCGGGATATGGTACTTTTCTAACAAATGCAAGATTTGATGATGATTGACACATCTATACGGAATCCTATTCTTGCCTTACACGGATTTCCATGTTTATTCGTTATTATCCTTGAAAAAAGCGCATAACTCAAATAGGGGAGCCCTTCGGCCAGCCCCCCTGGCGACCGCCCACCTTGCCCACCCCAAAAGCCACCACTACTACAGCGACCGCGGGCGACTCATTTGGTCCGCGTTGGTGACCCCTGTACTGGAGATATTTGAATCGCAAAGCTCGAAAAACATTTACAAGAATTAATTAAATTCTCGAAAAGGCTCTATATGTCTATAATATATGTTGGTTTACGAAATACTTTTGAGTCCCCTTCGAGCACGCACCCACTCTATTAAGGAATTTTGGGCGCGGCATGTAAAGACTTGGCAATAATGCAAATCGTTGGATGCGATAAATCATCCACTATAAAGTTGGGCAATTGATATGTTATGACGTAATAAGCAAATGACGCATGATGAAGAAAGTTGATATCTCATTAAGCCTTTTCATCGCAGTCCTTGTATTGTCTCCCCATATATCATTTAAGATTATAGTCCTAAGCTAAACAAATGTAATCGTGAGTAATCGTGATTACTTTTTCAATGTAATCGTAATCGTAATCGACTACTTCCTGATTTTGCTGTAATCGTAATCGTAATCGTAATCGCGTGATTCCGAAGTAATCGTAATCGCAATCGATTACATTCATAAAGTAATCACCCCATGTCTGCTATGTATTATGCGAAATGGGAGAGATGTTAAAAACGTGATTTCGTTGCACATGCCGATATATGACGAGCACGAGCCGAGAAACTCCGTCTCATCATTGCTATGAATCGGATAAGCAAATACACGTTTTTTCGTGATAGTTCTTTAGTCGGGCCGCGAAAGTGGACAGTATTATTGCGAGTATGCAATTATGCATGCTAATTGCAATTCATTACTGCGCATCATTGTCATCTCCAGTAAGGATTTTCGAGCTTAAATAGGGGATGGCAGAAGAGTAGGCCAAAACCCCATAGTATTCTATGTTGGAGACAAACTACTGATTTGATACGCGATTTCCAATTTGTAATCATCTGTTTCGTAAACTTGTATAAATGTGCAATGTTAATACTGCATAGTTTAATTCGTTATGGGCATGGCGCAATGTGCACGGCACAGTGTTTATTTCGATTATTCGATTCATTTCAACGGGAAAATATTATTCCGACAAACTTGATCGACACCGGATGGACTGGTAACGAGTGCACCAATATCGAACGTCAAACCATTGGCCATTTGGTACAAATCGAATTTCTATTGATCACGTCGTTATATCCGCCCATTTTTCCCTTACTACAGTTGAATGATAATCGCACATTTAAAGATTGAATCAAGCTGTATGGTAATGGTAATGGCCTAATGGTAATGAGTACAGTGCCAGTGTTAAAACGCCGCATCAGAATTTTAATGCTGTGGCATGGAGTAAAGTGCTTTTTTAATTTATTGTAATACACGACGATTTACTAAAATGTGACTGGACCCTGGATCTGCCAATGCGTCGAAACTGATATTTTAGTCCAGTCATCAATAATATCCCAAGTGCCGCGACTAGACTAATCATATTTTTGGTTGGCCTATAGCGAGTTCACAATCTGAGCAATTCAATTTCGATAATATAACAGTATTTCGATAATATAATGTGAAATTATAGCTCGCGGGCTACTCATCCTTCTCGCGGGCCACATATGGCCCGCAGGCCGCGGGTTGCTCACCCCTGATACAGACACACACCTTCGATAGTTTTCAGAGCCGGAGCCGGAGCTGGAGCCGGAGCAGTGGTAATAATGCTGCTCCGGAGCTGGAGCCGGAGCTGATGTAAGATAGAAGAAAGCTCCGGAGCCGGAGCTGGAGCAATGCAAATTTACGGGTGCTCCGAAGCCCTGTGAGGTTGGCCACAGATGTATTTGAAAGATTGTAGAATTAGTGAAAGTTTAGTTATAATTGCTATGTTATCCGCTCAAAATATATACATATTATCGAGTTATCGAATTATATGTAGACTACATTGATTTCCTTTGAAAGTATATGGCACCATCGCAACGAATCGTAATGGATTGGGGATTTAGTGCGAGTTATTTTATTTAGAGTCGGTTTAAAATGTACGGCCTTGAAATCATTGTACCTAATGTAAGAGTTCACGAATTGATTGTATCATTAGATTTATTGTTCTTACATCGCAGCCTTAGTAGGGGCCAAGACATACTATGTACAAAGTACAGCTTTCATATAACCAAAACATTGTTTGAAGCTGGCCCAGAATGGTTATATTATTTCCCAACATAAGGGAACTAGACCCCCATCACATAGTGGATGCGGGGATCGGATCATTGGGTTTTTCGACAGGACTGAAACAGCGAACGGCGATAATGCACACGAGAGTTCTACGATCTACCAGGGCCGTAACTGCCGCACCTCAACCCCCAATTGACGGGGAGCTCGAGGGAGCGCAATGTTGGTAGAGCTTTACTCAACTGAAAAGTTTTCGTCGCGCTTTGCGCGATTTCATGTCCCTAAAGGTCTACATTTAAATGCAAGAGAACAATGCGCATATTTTGCAGAAATAGGCATATCGGTGACGAGCGTTACCAAGCATTGAATAGGACTATGAACTCTGACTCTAGGACAGCGGTCGGGAACCTATGGCTCTTTTGGGTATAAGATATGGCTTTTTGCCGAATTTTTATTTTTTACTCGATTCAACCATAACGCAGTTACTTGTTCGTAAATTTTCATCACAGCCAAATAATTATTCTCGTGGCAGTACAAACATGTAATCGAGAGGCCAAGACCGACGTATTCTGGGATAGGGGATCCGACCCCATCTTCAAAATCCTCAAATTCAAGTAGGGGAGATGTGGTACCGATGAGACACTGGGACCGAAAATACTTGAAAAATTCTATGTGATAATCCCATGATTACAGTACGCGACTTTGTCTACAATGGCATGCTGGCAGAACCTTTCCTCACATGCAAAAAACCTCGACCTGGGGTCTGTGACAAATGATTTACGTTTTAGGGGGTGCAAAGTAAATATGGATCGACATATACATTTTTCTATATCACCTTCCAGACTAATAAACCCGTTATAATTTTTGATGTGAATTATAGGGCTTGTAGCAGGGTATATAATGGCACATATTTCTTGAATCAATACCATCCTAGAGTGGGCTATTTTCAATTCAGTTACAATATTTATAGGGTGGAGGACCTATGGTACCATAGCCAAATCAAGCAAAATAGTTGGACCAACTAATTACTTAAAAACAGAAACACGCCTTCATATATAGAGGCTGTAAATCATAGTTAGCTGTGGTTTTTTATCGCTATTACGATATATTTGAAAGTCAAAATGTCGATTTTCCGGTAATATGTATGTGGCATTAATTTAATAATTTAATAATCAAAACATGATTTTTCCCGACATTTGAGTTGATATAATCTATTTTATTCTTGTAGGTGGCGACGAAACATTTTTCATTGGCATGCTGTATAGCTTAGATTATGGTACACAACAAAACAAGTTGAAAATTTTTGGTCGTGTGCCATTTGACTCACCGGGTGGGGACCGATGATACATTCGAGCAACAAATTTTAAACGTTTCTAAATATTTTTTGGAAAAGGAGGATATCCATGTAAATGTCCTGCGGATAGTTAGAGCTTGTATCAAAGTGTTGAGATGAAGATTTGAGGGCCAGAGATCATTTTGCAATTTTTGATCCTGCGGTAGCACATATCCCCTAGCTCTCACACCGGTGAGCAATACCAATCCCTAATTCGATGTACACGCCTCGAAATGTTGGAATACACGATATCTTTCTTTTTTTTTTCTTTTTGTGGTATTCATGGTGTTTGTCGACTACTATGGTCATTTACACCAGGCCGAGATTCTTCATTATTTTCCGTAAATGCCGACTTATAGCACGGCCCACCTCTAGGCTTTTTGCAAGACACCACTTACGCGGATGAAGTGGCGAAAACGATATCTTGATTGATCAAAGAGAAAAACAGACGTGTTGACGCCTGTATGACAATGCAGCCGTGGAAGTGACATTCACAATTGAAAATTCATATTACAAACAACCCCATAGCTATCCACGTTTTAATTGGTAATAAATATGCAAATCGCGTGATTTTGGGAATGAAAATGCTCACAATTCATGAACATCGATGAAAAATATCGATAATATAATCATTGAAGGTTTCACGATTTTCGTTTACTCATCCTGACGACAAGTGAGGCACTCCCTCACTTGCTTCCCCTTCAGTTCGGTTTATTAGCAATTTTCATCAGTTCAATACACCACAAAAATTGAGATACAATGAAAAGATAGGAAGGTGTCGAAACGACTTGGAGTAGTCTTTGGAATCAGTCACCCACCTTGGCCCAAGCGATTTAAAGACGAGGCATGACCCCTGACCCCACGTCATTGACGTATCACACCTTACGGGGGGTACTGGGTATGTAATGCTCAGCACCGTAACTGCCGCACCCCAAACCCCCCAATTGGGGGGGGGCGAGCTCGAAGGGGGCCCAAAATTATTTCGTGAATTAGCATAAATCATAAAGGATTTTTTGAAAATTCATGCCAATTTTTCAAAATTTTTTCGCGCTGTGCGCGAATTCAAGAAGTCATTTATCTTTATTATTGGGTATTAGGCCATTACCGCGCTACGACCCACCAAGACCTACAATCAAGTTTTAGGCCATATAACATGCGACTCCAAGAAGTGTGCCAGAACGATTGGCAGCGAGAAAACCTTGGCCGAAAAGGTCTATGCCCTTATGCTGACCGAAGACGGCGTTCTATTTATAAAATACATATTGGTTTAATTGTACATAATAGGCGCCTAAATGACTGACGCCGAATGTTCCTGTCTTTGCAATCTGAACCTCACAAGACAAATACCATCCCGATGGGAAAAAATTTATGCCAGTGAAGAAATACCAATTTGAAATCGCGTGCGTCTCTTACTTCAGAAGCCTACGTTTGGGCGATTCTATATGTTTTGATATAGCAGACTGGAAGTCACGAAATAACATCATGTAACGAAGTCATGCCAACGGGTCCGCCCGCCAGAAGATGTGTAATTATTATTTACGGGCCACCCCGTTTTCAAGACACTTCACTCAGCTCTACCGGTAAATCTAATTACGTGAGTAGAGAGGAAAATAAATTGATAGCATAATATATATGCAATCGCCTATCTGATTGACCTATTTTATCATAAATTATCGAAAATTTTCGCGCTTCGCGCTGGCTCACAATACAGTACAGTTGATTTCGTGACAAACGCGAACAACGTGATGTGGGGGTCGTTTTATCACCCTATGGGAGCCCAAGACCCACGTTTTTGGGGGCCTGACGAGGTGCTGTTTCGTTCCTGCCAACGGGTATACGCCTGAAGATGTTTAATTATTAATGGAGTGGTCCTACCTTTTCAAACACACCTCACTCAGCTCCACCGGCAAATCTGATTACGTGAGCAGAGAGAAGATAAAAATTGATAACAATATATGCAATGCCCGATCATACTGACCGATTCAATCGTGAATTCTATAAATTTTTCCGCGCTTCGCGCGCTTAGGTGACAAAAGTTGATCCACCAAACAAACTCCCAATGATAATGATAAATAGCGGTAAACAGTGTATCGCCGGAGGGGTCCCAGAAGTTAGGTCTATAACCCTATGGGGGGCCCAAGACCAAAGTTTTTTTTGGGGGGGCTGACGAAGTGCTGTTACGGCCCTGGTAATACTGTAGTGACCATGTATGGCTTCACCAACGCATGCGATCATGGATACTCGCATTTAAAAAAAGCATCAAGATCAGAGGTGGCAAACCTGCGGCCGCATAACTATAATTGTGCGTTGATTAGCGTGAGTTGGCGGCAGTCAACATGCAATTTAAATTTAGGGATTTTAAGTCGACTTGGAAATTTTCTTCGCGCTGGCGCGATTTTGAGTGGCCTGACTTTTCAGTTAAAGGTACAATAGTGTTCTAGTAATCTGACCGCCGTACTATACAAATGCGAACTCGTGTTCTTCTCGCGAATGAAGGTATTTCTGGGAGATTCCGATATATATATTTTGCTATTTCGACAACCCTCATGGAAAGTCAAGATATAAAAATATGCAGCAAAGTGATTGGCAACAATACGAAGATGCATCATCATTAATTATGTGCCCAACATTTTGAAGATGCACCCTCCATCGGAAAATCTGATCAGGGCGGCTGAGAGAGGATCAATGTTGGATAGAAATATGTGCAGCTACCAATATTGTCGACGAAATTCATTCATAAAGACTAAAAATCTATTTCCGGTAACTTTTCATATCCCTAATATTTGCGATTTCTGTGCGTATATAAAGCCTGCTGGGGCGCTCTGCTTCTACAATATAAATATAACGTATTTCACAAGAACACTATGTTGGCACATAACACCACAAGCCCATCCTGCGATTGGAAGTCCCCAAGTAACCAATTTAATATTGATATTTGGTGATCTATTACGGCTGGATTCTATCTATGTAATCGAAACACGGCCGTGAATAGCAAGATGGACAACCATGAACATGAACAACCATGATTAAGATGAACCTACGATCTCGTATAACTGACGAAAGTCTCAAATTTTGTATGAAGCCTAACCTCATTAAACCAGACTACACCTCACCTCTACACAACCATCAGTAATATCTTGCAACACCAAGAGACGCATTAAATGTAAAAAGTGTGTAACTAGTAGATTAATGTATTTACTGTTGGAAATGTTAGCTGTCTTCAGCTTTGAAAATGGCTCTCATTGTAATACAATTAAAAAGATGTAACTTGCAAACGATATGTAATTCAGGTATCGCATGCTCAAAGAAGGTAACCAACATGATTAGCACGAGATTTTACAGAGAACATATGGCGCACACGACGAATCCCATATCATAGTGAGTTTATACTAGTACCACCATGTTGTCACGAATTTTCAATTGTGACGTAACAATTGATTGTTACGTATGGCTCTTTGGGAGTTGAAATGGAAAATATCGGGCTAATATGGCTCTTTAGACGAAAAAGGTTCCCGACCACTGCTCTAGGATTATTATTATTATTATTGATACAACACAGTGGCGCTTATTGCTTTTTTAAGCTATGTGCTGCCACGACATGAATTGCGATAATGTTCATAGTGTCTTTGCCTTTCGTAATCTTGGGGACGGCTTTCATTCTCTTCTCCCAGTCAATCTTCAGTCACCCTCACTACCAAGCGCCCCCAGCGTTGTCTCAGCTGCCGACTTGTAGCACGGCTCACTTTCGGTCTGGGCTTTTCAACGCACTACCGTAGTAGTGGGATCGGCGATGAGGAGCCCAGAGAAACCTCCGACACGTAGATGCTGGTCAGAACCGGGATTCGAAACCACATCTATTGGTATCGTGACTGCAGTGCGTAACCAACTGCGCCACTCGCTTCCCCACTGCTCTAGGATAAAATGTGGGCCACAGAACATTTTCACACCGGAAAATGGATCACGGCCAAAATGGCTGAGAACCTGTGGGCTAGAGCAGGGGTGGACAACCTTTTTGCCATTCACCCCCGCATTTCGACTACTCATGTAGCCTATACGGGGGCATTCCAGGGCATTGTCGTTATGAGCTAAATGGAGGACAAATGCCCATGCTAGAGCGCCTATACTACATTTCTACTTCATGATATAGGCTTGCATACGTACCGAAATCGCGAGTGGTCACTGGTCAAGTTACGGAACCATTCATAGTCGCGCCATGTTCACTACTGAATTTAGTCATCAAGATTAGAAGTTTTACATAGGCCTATTACTATCAAACATTTGTCTTTTCTCAGCCCATGTGATCAGATTTGCCGTTAGAGGTAATGGAGAGGGTGTTTTTGAAAATTTACGGCAAGTTATAAATTATGATGCATATTCGGGTGTTGTTATTTCTTGACATCCCATCAGGATTGTCGGTATAGTGAGGAGTATACGATTCCGGGTTGGTATTTATAGATAGGGATATCATTTTCCCCCGCTGTTCGAATAATTAGTGTGGATATCTGATTAAAAATGACCCTACTATATTAAAATCGAAAAATGAAGTCACATTAAATCGCTTTATTAAAATCAGGCAAGAAATCGGGAGTCAATTCGTAAATTCAAATTACAAGTCGACGGCCGTCAACACATGATAATTGAATTACGTGTCTACGGTCGCACGAAATTCCTTTTACGGCCGCAGGTTGCCCACTCCTTGGCTAGAGGTAGGGTTAGAGTTCGGACTATTACTCGGGCATAATACGGCATAACTTCTGGATTTGGATTTAAACAGATTTGCACAAGGAAATTCGCGATACGCAAATATAGCTTGTGCAATTTGCCTATATGCCGCAGTTTTATACATGGCCGCGATCTTGTTGAGATATTTTGCTATAGTTTAAGAATATCAGGTATCATTGAATATGACAGCCAAACTTTAGTTTTAAGGAGCAAGTTCTTTTTTAGCAGTACTGAAGCCTTGAGATGGAAGACATTGAAACATATAACTTTGAAATAAAATAACCAAGGCATGGTGGCCGAAACGTTCGATATTGATATGTCCACTATGCCCAGGCGCCGAAATGACCGGCGCGAATATTCCAGAGCGCGCCGCTTAAGCCACACATCTCAAATGAAACCTACAGGGGAGATAATTAGTTCCGTGTCGAAATGCGAATTTGGAATTGTGTTCGTTCCACGAGGGGATATATTGTTGTAGTTTGTCTGTTACGCGTAAGCGACTCCAATTTATCTGGAGCAAAGACAGCTTTTGCCGTCATATCGCAATGTTTGGAGCTTTGCACACAAATCTATTGTCAGACTAACCTAATCTTGATATCAAACCGACTTGTATGATACAGGGGTTGGCACATTTTGCCATCATCAGGCCATCTCATCGTAACATTTTTAATGGCCCTGTCACTTATTGCCTATGTTACCAAACACAGTAGACATGTAAACTAGGGATGGTGTGAACGCGAGGTTCACGTTCGCGTTCTGTGTGTGAACCTCATAAATTGAAAGTTCACGTTCACAAACGAAACTTGGTAGGTTCTGCACTGTGAACCTTTTTCATATATTACCATTTTCACTTTAATATAACATCATTGGTGGAAATTTATTGCATTTCAACTGCCAGTTACTCTTATTAATGGCGCTGGCAGAATAAGAAATTAACACTAAACGAGCATGCACCTTGACAATCTCAAAAATTTTGCTTGGTTTGTTACAAAAGTACGCTCGAAATATCCAGTTTTCCGTTTGTGAATATTTAGTAAGTCTATGCTGTGAGCTTGACCCGTAATCACGCAACATCAAGAGTGAAAAACACGTCATGTAGATAGTCTGTTAAGGCGTAAGCTCATATCCCCTTGCAAGCGACGAAAGATATTAGTTTTGCGGGATTATCATATCATTTGATTGTCCCAGTTGATGCATTTGGCGACGTTGAAAACGTCAATAAGTAATCCAGCATTGTGGCATTATGTGGCCGGAGTCGTCACTAGATATCTTGTACAATAATATAGGCTATCACCTCACTGAAATGTAGGGTTGGAATTAGCAATATGACGTCAAGTGACGTGACGAGGTTCACATTCGCGTTCACACAGAACCTTTCAATAAGGTTCGCGTTCACACGAACCTGAACGTTTCAGAGGTTCACACCATCCCTACTGTAAACGACCGAGGCAACCACAGAAGATCGATCATTACGTGACTAAAACTAAGTGATGCACATTAGGCGATAGGTCTCATGCCAAAGCGACCAAAATGTACACCCTTCGAGACCCATACTATAAGAATAACTGACGTAACAGATGCTGTTGCCAGCTGCAGATAGGTGGATGTTGGTATGCCGTAACTTGAAACGCTAAATATGACAAAATAAAAAATGTTTGGCACGCCAGTTGGTAATATTTTGACATTTCTTGATATTTTGGCACACTGCATACGAACCGTTGCCAACCCACGACTTACATAAAGGGGTGTTGTTGCCTTTCCTGAAAGAAGCTGCGTGACGAGGCAATCATGATGCGACATAAGTTGTGGTAGACGTAGTATTATAGCAGGGATCACCAACACACGGCCTGCGACATGATTTGAGATTTCGAAAGAACGCTTATTGAATCATTTTTAAATGCTCAAATTGATTTCAGTTTGAAAATGTTCTTGTTGTTGTTTGAAACAAGCTATTCTTCTGTGTCTAACCTCACTATTCCTCACTGGTTGACACTTCTTCGCCGATAGCATTCCACGGAGGCAGAATTTGCTGATATGAATGTGCAATTGTGCATATATTGCCTTGAGGTTCGGTTGCCCAGACACTGCCAAGACAGAGACGCTTACAAAATTACTTGGGGCTTCTCTGCAAGATCAAAGTCTACGACGAAATACTTTTCCTGCAAGTACAGTGTCTAGCTAACCCCATGTATTGTCAGGTATTATGCGCAGCTCATGGTTTAAAATAGAATTAAAGTGACGATCATTATATTTGCGTTATATCTGTATTTCTTTACCAAAATAAATACTAATCAGCCCTTAACAATCACCGGACCACGATTTGACATATCGATCTCGCCTTCCATAACTTGCCACCTGATTTTATCACTTGCCATTTTAAATTGTCTTCTTTTACTTTCATTCAGTGTACATAAGGGCTGTTCAAAAAACCTTTTTCCCGGATTCCAGGCATTCACTGATTAAATTGTTAGGTTACCCTAAAACACGCTGCACACCAAATTTGGTTCAATTCCAACAAGTATATAAGACTCCGCAGATTTAATTAAAAATTTTAATATATTAGGGAAAACAAAATTGAATTTTTTTGTCAACCTCATAACATTGTTGAGCTGTCTTCAAAGACGATGCAAAACAAATTTGAGTCAATTCCAACGAGTAGAAGTGGAGTTATTTGAGTTTTTCGTTGATAATTCTCGGATTCTCCACCAATCTAGGACTATGCCCGTTTCCCGTGTTAGAATGTTAGAGAGCACAGCATTAAAATGATGATGCAAAGTTTTAAAAACGTGGTTGTTAAACTGTGTGGCCTATTTTATCTCGATATTGAATTCTTGCGGCCGGCGGACTATACGAAATTTGACAAGTGGCCCGCGACCCGTTTTGAGTTGGCGACCCCCGTAGTATAGTGGAAGGTTGATGTACATATTGTAGGCGGCATCATCAATTTATCTTACTTCATACTGGTCGAGTCTATTATACTCGA
Organism: Botryllus schlosseri; assembly: GCF_051294905.1. NCBI lineage: Eukaryota > Metazoa > Chordata > Ascidiacea > Stolidobranchia > Styelidae > Botryllus > Botryllus schlosseri. Next base: position 318,525 of record NW_027648630.1, read on the forward strand.
TTGTTTGAGCTTGACACATGTGCATTTAAAGAGAGAAATGAAAGTAAAATGATCGCTTTTCGTTTTTCCCAAAAATTCATCAAGGCAATCACGAACCCCAAATGGGTTCGTTGACCCTCAGATTGGGAACTACCGGTTTCGATATATGTCCAGAGATGTGGGGGGGGGGGATCTCGCTACATGTACCACCATGAGACATTGATACCCATCATTCTTGAGATTTTCCAAATTTTGGACAACCCTACTGTATATGATCAAGTGTTGAATAGCGGTTTAGAAAATAAGGTAATTCTTCCATATCGTTCATTTGTCGTTGTCTTCGTCATAAATAGATCATCAAAACGTTCGCTATCAATCCCCAAACAACCTATTAGGCCCACTTATCCTCGCGGGTGTTCCTTTGCATACTTTCGAGCAAGGGTGTCAAACATACGGCCCGCGGGCCGCATCCGGCCCACCAGACGGGTTCATCCGGCCACGAAGCAATTCCGAGTAAATGAACAAAAATGTTGTATTATCCAGCACATTCATAACAAAAATTGAGATTTTTAGGAATAAAAACGTTGACGTAAATAATCCTCAAGACAACATGTGTCGAACATGTTCATAGGCCAAATTATATCAATCTATTGATAGTGTCGAGTTTTTACTCAAGTAACTATCAGGGACAAGTTGGTGAAATTGACACCATATTCTGAGAAGTCAAAAAAGTGCAAACTCACTTCAGAGTTTTCTGGAACAATGGACCAAATGATAGTTATTCACAGAGACGGAAACGCCAATGCGAAACCGTTGTATGTTAAAATCATGGATAACATGATAGCTACACGAAGAATAAAATTCAAATATCGTTGGTCGAACGGCGGTATACCTCACTCTGACACAAAAGAGCCTAGCCCCTGTGTCAGTAAAATCTCCAATGGTGAATTGATGATAAAAAAAATAATGAGCAAAATTACAACGTCCTCGTTTACAATCTCTTGTATTACTCACCACGAATAGGTAGAGCGAACGATACACTACGACTAAGACAGCATAGTACGCCATATCCACCGAACCCTTCACCCTAATGCAATGGAATTGTCGAGGAATCTACCGCAAAATTCATGAGTTGAAATATTTTCTGGAGAGCACCTACCCAAACCCTGATGTCATTGCCCTCCAAGAGACCCACCTCGTCGCCAAATATACACCTAAGATACCGAATTATGTACTAGTTAGGAATGATCGTGACATACACGGCGGCGGTGTGTGCCTATTTATTAAAGCGGGGATATCTTTCACACAGACAAAAATTGCTGATATCGAACCGATCGAACTCCAAATAGTCCACCTAGGAGGTATTACAATCGTCAACGCATATGTCCCTCCGAACAAGTCCATACCCGGATCGGAAATTGCATATATATTGCTATCAATTTTTATTCTCTAACTGCTCACGTAATCAGATTTACCTGTAAAGCCGATCGAGTGAGGTATGTTGGAAAAGGTAGGACCGGGGCCTACGATATTTACGGCCTTATCTGGTACATTTCACTTGCAAGAGCTAACAGGCCGATGCTCACAGAACAGAAATTCGCTATTACTCTTGACGTAATAATGGGCGAAAGTTTTGATAGGACGATTACTCTCAACGTGACAATCGGCGATTGTCTCGATTTCGCTTCTCATACCGGACTCTTCGCATTTTGCAGCGAGTTTTCGAGTTGAAGGTTGACAGCTATGTTTTAAGTTGCCGTTTTTACCGTCTTATACTATTGGGCAGGCTATAGTAATGCGATTGAAATACTCTGTAGCAGACCCCTCAAGTTTGAGTTGAAGTTTTTGAGCTCGTCGCCGCGTTTGAATTGTTACAGGATGATGCCGTGATTAGCTAAATGCTCCAGGAACGATATTCCGTATATAGTGTAGGGCAGTGGTTCTTAACCTTTTTTCGTCCAGCGCCCCCTTTCAAAAATTATCGTGCTCCAGCGCCCCCCTCAACTTCATACTGTAAGGAATGTAATAAAGACAATGAGTAAGAGGGAGGGCCGTAACAGCACTTCGTCAACCCCCCTAAAAACGATTGCCTTGCGCACCCATAGCGTGATAAACCGAACTTCTGAGGGCTTCGCCCCCACGAACCCCATATCGTGATTTTGATGGTCAGCAAAGTTTGTGTGGCCTGGTCGCCCTAGGTACCAAAATTTACTATAATGCATGGTAATTACATTTATAAGTCGCTAAAAACTTTTTATCCTCTCAGCCCACGTAATCAGATTTACCAGTAGCACTGAGTGAGCTGTTGTATAGGAAAATAAGGGGCACGTAATTAATAATTAAACATATTCGGGCGTTCCCGCAGGTACAATTATTCGTTACCAGGGCCGTAACAGCACTTCGTCAGCTTCCCTCCCCAAACATAAAACGTTGGTCCTGGGCCCCCATCGGGTGATAAACCAAACTTCCGGGGGACTTCGCTCCCAGACCCCCATTAGGCTGTCGGCTATTTGCTGATAGCCTATTAGGTATCTACATTGGGTGTACATTTACTGAGGGAGCTATTCTCCCTAGTCGCGCGAAGTGCGAAAAATTTCACTAATTAATGATTGAATTGGTCAATATCATCGGGAATTGCATGTAAATTGAGATCAATTTTTATCCTCTCTCTGCTCACGTAAACACATTTACCGGTAGAGCTGAGTTAGGTGCAATGTTCCCTCTAAGCTGCGCACGTGCGCAGTGCTGACACGGTCTCTGCGCACAGAAAATCTACGTTGCGCACAACAAATCCGGAGGTATTACCTTTTTTTAGTCGTTACGCACTGTTGTCCAAGGGTCAGCGCAGTGAGTTGTTGAGTGTGCGCAGACTCATCAAAACTTAAAGCGAACATTGTGAGGTTTCTTGGAAACTGTAGGGCCCGTTACCAATAATTAAACATATTCGGGCAGGCGAACCCGTTGGTATGACCTCGTTGCATGATGTTATTTCGTGACCCCCTGTCTGCAATATCAAAAAATATAGAATCGCTCAACGGGGATATCGCCCAACAGGAATATCCCTGTCGCCCAATCGTACTAAACTAAAAGACGCACACGATTTCAGATTGGTATTTCTTCACTGGCATATTATTTTTCCCTGCCAGATGGAATTCGTCTTCTGCGGTTCAGATTTCCAAGACAGGAACATTCGGTGTCAGTCATTTAGGCGCCCATGGACAATTAAACCTATATGTATTTTGAAGGTTATATGTAACGAAGTTTTCGGTGTTAATTTGCTCTGAATACTCATTAAGGATATGTCCTATCACCACATCATCTACTGCGAAGCCATTTTTCTCCAGCGCCCCCCATACCGCCCCCCTGAGCCCAGCGCCCCCCATATCGCCCCCTGAGCGTTTCCGCCCCCCTTCAACATCGCCAGCGCCCCCTGGGGGGCGCTGGGGGCAAGGTTAAGAACCACTGGTGTAGGGGAAAACGTTTAGCTGTCGTTTTGGCCGGATTACAGCGAGACGTAGGATACCGCTATGCAGTGGTTTAATAATTCTTTATGGTGCGTATTATGTATGTGGTGAAGAATTGGTGGCGAGCTTCATGTGGCGTTTCTTCCAGTTACTGTTTGTATATACTTGGTGACTCAGGTTTAGCTTAAGGTAAAATAATTGATAATCGTCAATAAATGCGGTGTTTGTGGTTGTATGGCTGGATATTTGAGAACTAAACAAAAAGTTTCAATTTCCATTTGAGGATTTGGAGGTACAAAAAATGGATATCTTTCGTGAATGGGCGTGATTGGAAGCCAATGAAGAATTCTGTAATTTGTGCGTTGCACTTCGAAGAAGCAAAGTACATTAAAGACCGTGGCTTTCGAAAAAAAACTGCTCTTGGATAGAAAACCAGTTCCTACCATCCGATCGGAGCCTGAGCTGCAACGGCCTTCATTGATCCCGACTATGACCCCTTGCAGAAAACCACTGAAGAGAAGGATATTTCAGAATGATCAGTTGAAAGATTTTGAGCTGTCTGATAAAATGAGCAGTTTATAAGATTTGACCGAGTCCCACACTCCAGAAAGCTATATACCATATACAGAAGAGGGTAATCAATATGTAATTTTCGACCGTATGGAATTCAATGATGACTAGGTGTGGCGTGGCGGGTGGCGCATTATTCAACTTCCCGAAATATCTCAAAAATGTATGAGACAAATCCGAGCACAATTTACTGGAAGAACTTTTCGAGCCAACTTCCAGGTGTAAATCATCACCCGGCGGATTTATCGCATGGAGCGATCTTCACGAAATCAGGAAATCTCATGATAATGATTCGAATTTGCGGAAAGCGCCAAAAGTGATATATGCCTCGTTACATCCAAGCAAAATGTCAACTTAGCTCTTGCTCCATTCTATGAATCGACTATTGCAGCTTGCAAAAGTTACTTGCCTCTCACGGAAGATATGGCTTCATTCTTGAACCCGATTAATGCTTGGTTGACAATTCTCACGGTATAGGCAAATGTGTGGGGGGAGGTTTCTGGTTGGTTCAACAGAAGTTACCAATTCTGAACAGATAATACTGCTCTGTTCCATCCTAAAAATTGACGTCAAGCTCAAGTCCTTTTTACCATTTCAAAAATGTCATTGAAGAAGTGGCTATTGAAATTACCGAATCATTTCTATCTCCTTACAGTGAGACGGTGTCGTGCGTAGTTGCTGGGTAAATTGTAGTAAAGTTCATGCTATTCCGACTTACTCGATCGTGGGGGACTGCTTACTCCCGCAGAACCACTTGCCGTGTTTGTTTCATCCAGTTTTTTGTATCCTAGATTGTTCTGATAAAAATCATCTGCCCTCACCCTAAGTCGCAGTGAATAAGTTTTGCATCGTTTTTTATTTGGGGGGTGGGGGGGGGGGGCTTTGCACTTTGCATGTTATGATCATCGAGATCAAGCTTTGAAATTGGCGAAATAAATCATTGCAATAACAAACAGAAGCTAGTTAATGCCTCTGTGAGAAAAATGCTTTAAAAACGGACTTTAAAACAACGAAAGTTGAGCAAGACTTAGCTTGCATTCTTAGGTGATGCATTTCATTCTCATTACCGTTACTTATGGCCGTAGCTTGTATGCTGCAAGTTTGTTTTTGATACAAGTTGGTTATTGCAAGTAGTTTCTAATATGACATGTGTACCAATTATTCTTCACGTGCTTGAATTGATTTTACAATGCAATAAAATGGTTTACATGAGCATGTCGGTGTTTTCTCACTACTTAGCCTACTTCTGCAATCGGTGGATAACTGCATCTACGAGGCTGTCTCTTGTCACTTTCTGACGGTAAGGTACTGATTTGATCTGTTGTACGAATGCATACAGCTTATCTGAGGCGATGCGTTTAGTAGCGAGAAGCGAAATCGCGCAGAATCGCGAATTTCTGTTTTGTGAGCATCGGCCTGTTAGCTCTTGCAAGCATAATGAACCAGATAAGGCCGTGAATATCGTAGGCCCCGGTAGGACCCCTAAATATTAATCAACATCTTCGGGCGTAGCCGTTTGTACAATGACTTCTGTACATGATGCCATTGTGTGATCTCCTATCTGCTGTGTCAAAAGATATTGAAATCGCCCAAACGTATACTAAACAAATATGTACACGATTTCAAATAGTTATTTCTTCTTTGAAAAAGTTGAATAAATTTCCAAAAGAATACCCCATGATTTATGTCTATTAACGAAATAATTTTGTTTCCCCTTTGAGATCGGGTACCCCAATTAGGGAGTTTGGGGTGCGGCAGTTACGGTCCTGGGCGTAATACCAGACGTGCGTGTATCCATTCACGCCACATGATTCATTGATAGAATCAAAGCACAGCATTTACATTTAGTTTTATTGCATGACACCAGACAATCACATTATGAGTGAAGACGGGGAACTACTCTCTAAACATGATGTGGTCTCCACTTGAAGTTAAGCTATTTTAGGCATTTTTCAGAAAGCCCGGCGTTTGGGCTTCAGCTGAAATATTTTCGGGATATGCACCATAACACACGTGCGACTCTGTGATGTCACAAAGGGTTAAGAAGCATTCACGCACAATGGCGATAAACCTCGACATCATGGCCGACTTGGACAACTAGAAAATTTTCAGCTTTTCCAAATTAGATTAGAATTAGATCACCTGCAATTCACTCTAATTTAGTGAAATTAGACAACTAGAATTATCTAGTCGTCCAAGCATATACTTGGACAACTAGAAAATTTTCAGCTTTTCCAAATTAGATTACTGGCATTTCGCTCTATTTTAGAGAAATTAGACAACTAGAATCATCTAGTCGTCCAAGTCTGCATCATCGATATCGCACGTGTGCTGTGGTGCATAGGATGCTTTGGCTTCAGTTCGAGTGCGGTGGCTCTCTGAAGAAAATGAATGCTGTTCTTTTCCATATTTTGCTTTTCGACCTATGTTGCAGAGCAGACCTTTCTCGCTCGAAATGGAAAATGCCCACTTACCAAAACTGCTGCGGTACATTGGGCTAAAGGGTTTTTCGCTTTCAGGCAGCTAAATCTCTGCAAATTTTCCTCGACTGCCATTGAACATGGATAGTTAGTGTGAAGTTGCGTATTGTATATGCGTACATTTTTTAAAATATATTTATTTATGACGGAAGACTCGAATTGAACAATGCTTAATTAGTACTCCACGAATGCAGCTGACTGGGTGATCCGCAGGAATCCCGAACGATCGTATCGTTGCAGCATGTATTATATTTTTATTGCAATTTTGTTCAATAAGACTGTCTGTCTGTCAAATGTCTATCATTCGTATGTGCATCGTTCTAGTGAATATCAAAATCGTGTTCAGTTATATAGCCACCAGTTACATCGGAATTTAGGATATATTATGGTTTATCCAATTGGTACATTATATAAATCACTTTTTCTGTTGATGTTCTTGAATAGTCTACTATATGCGACCATTTTCATCAGGCGCCATCGGCTATTGTGAAGATCGTTCAATCTTTTGATATAATGTTCTATAACATGGCCAGTTAACTCATTCCGCGTATTGGGTACATCCTCTGAAAGTCATTGGTTCCCAAACTTTTTCGTTTCGTGGACCCCTTCGCCGAATATTGAGTCGAACTTCGTCCCTTATATGAAGCAGCTCGGGGACTAGACATCTCCAGTTGACTGAAAAGTACTGGACACCACGTATTTAAATCCCCAGGACAGAGATAATCAAATTATTTCACTAATCACTTCCGTCTCAAATATTCAATACTAAAGATGTGATTACGATCAAGTCTCTATACCTTCGAGGCACGGGTCATCTCGAGACATTGCACATTTTGACACGAGTCAAGTCAAATCAAGTCACAATTCAATTCAAATTGAATTTTCGAAGAACACGAGTGATGATTCTTAGTCAGTACATTTTGGTAGCTGTGTGAAAGACAGATTGAATAGCCATTTATCTTCAATTAATAAAGAATATAGAGTTAAATAGTGCGACGAAAAAGACATTTATATTTGTAATCTCGCACACACACACCAGACGTCAATGCTATTTCAGACGACCAATCGCTGCGAGACTATGACCAGACCATGGCATGCCACTCTGCAATACGTCAGGACCTTCTTACTCACCACGAGTTTGCAAAATCGTATAACGATAACAGATTTTCAATTCTTGCTCAGTGACGTTCTCTGTTCCATTTGAAGGTACTCGAGTCGACTATAATGAAACACGAGTCACCGATTCTTTGTCGACAAAATGACCGTGTATTTCATCAGTGTTTCATTTCTGGCTTTATAATATAGCCATTTTATATTGCGCTAATTGCGTTTTTGCTTAACGCTATCGTTTTGTGAATTCTATCATTGCTGTCTTATACCATTCTTACGTAATACTATCTATTTCATCGCTAAATTATCAATCTCCGTATTTACTGACGGCCGCTTCCGATGAGTGTCAGTTAAAAAGCTTAGAGTGAACAAATTGCGAATATGAATGTGTTGTTCGTTGCAATGCTTCAATTTTGTACCACGAGGTACTTATTTTATGTTAAATATACATACAATATTGCATTTCATCGTTCACGCCCACGTAGAACTGCTAATAAAATACGTGGGCAAAAAATATCCAATACGAAATCTCTAGCAGTTGAAACAAATTGATGTGGGACAGTACCTTACCCATCTCCACATCTCCGATGATATAAACGCATGACCTATATTCCTTCGATTTAAATCCTACAAGAGGGTTGGTTCTGAGTCGTCTAAAAACAGAGATACATTGGTACTAGAATAATCTACTGCACATAACGCAAGTTGTGATCATTTGGTTTGCGGTCAATTTATTTTTGATGTGACAATGGAGGATCAATGAAACGGATCATCCATGTATGAATGGTTGCTCTCACAAGTCACACCGGTGTGTCGCTAACAATACAAACAAACCACGAGATACAGTGACATATTCGGCACCGTTTATGTGATGACTTGAAATTGCCTTGTCAATTTTGCTACCAGTTACAAGTCAATCCACATTTCTGAAGCGCCGAATCAAGTCAAGCCATACAAAAAATGACTCGAGTCATCCAAACACTGTTACATATACCGTTGTGTATGAAATAAACACATCAATGGTAAATGGGACGTCATTTTCCAGTGTGGCAACATTACGCTAAACATGGCATATCAAATCATTAGGTTTGCTTGAGACGATTTCAAGCTTCCAGTGATCGGGGTCACAAACTGCACAAAATCACCTGAGCTCGATTTCTAGACTCCAGGTGGATTTGTACGAAAACTGAAGATTTCTAATAGCATTCAATTTCACTTCTAGCTAGAAATCGGCCGAAACTAATACGCAATAAAGGGGATAATCGAGATTCACCCTAAAAATATTAAAATTCTTCCTAATGGAAAATTCCACCTCTTTGAGAACCGCTGCTCTCGGCGAAGACCAAAGTCATACATGAAAATATTCCATCATAGTATACGACAGCTCACCTATAACTACACCGCTAAACGGCATGTCAACTGCTCATGCAGGAAAGGATAATGTCAGATTTTAAGTTGTCAACTTTCAAGTAGCTAATGTATTCACAGTGTAGGCTCGCTTTCGTGTTATTTTTTTCAAGTTCGAATTCACACAGACGAAAACCTGTCATCATATGAGGCAACGTTATAAACTCCAACTTAAATATTGTAATGGATTGTGGTGCACGGATCAACACCCGGCGGGATTATTATATTGTCTTATATCTCAATGTGCCAGTAGTGCTAGGCATAAACTTGCTCCTTTAAACTAAAGTTTTCTTTTCATATTCGATGATGCCCGATATTGCTATACAGTAGCAAATATAGCTCAACAAAATTACGACCAGTGTCAAACGTCATGCAAACGAGGCGGCTTCAAAATATGCTAACTGCACAGACTATATTTGCGCATCTCATACCTTCATATGCAAATCCCAAGAATAGTTTGACATTCAACTCAGAGAATAAATTAAAATAACGAATTTATTTCGGGTATGACAAATATTCTTAATATGTTTTGCTCAAATACATTCGAAGGTCTCATGAATGGTACTCCGATATTTCAGCATGCGACCAAATGAGAAACGAATATTCAGCATCCGAAACTTCAGCATGCGGCACTTTAGTATGAGACTTTGTAATCAAATCTAACCGCAACCCAACCCAATCCTAATAGTGCCAATTTCGAAGGTCATTGTGTCATTTGCAGTATCGCATCTACATTTCAATTCTCTCGAATGTAGCTTTCAAAATTTTAATAAACGAAAAACACTATCTATTTCAATTCAAAACCTGATCCGGCTTCACAAGCAGTCTGTATCTTATAGTATAGACCAGTGGTTCCAGAAGTGGGTGTCAGCGGGGCGTTGAACGGGGCACTGATCATGAAGTTGGTGATGGGGGTGGCTGGCAATAGACGGTATGGGATGCTGAGAACAAATGGAGCGGTGCAGGTTTAGAAGGCGTCTGTTAAGCAGCGATAAAGCGATTGATGAATGAAGTAGCAAAAATCGCAAAAGACAATGCAGAGACGATTCAGCAAAGGTAATTTATCGACAATCCAGGCGTCTGTGTATTCAATCAGCAGTACCGAAAAAGTCCAGCGTTACTTGACAATGTTAATTCAGTCCATCAATCATCATCTGTCCACAGAATCACGGGAAATCGTGGTTCGTTGTGCGTAATGAGAATACGAAGTATTTGAACGTTATTGCTGCAGAGCGACATGCGATTGTATTTACCTGAAACTTCCTTGCGCGATTTTACTCAATGCTACTCAACTCAATGATTCGGGAGTGTCGAGTGTCGTCGCTGCTTTCCCTGCTCATATCTGCTACAGCAGTGGTCGGGAACCTTTTTCGTCCGAAGAGCCATATTGACCCCATATTTTACATTTTACCTTCCAAAGAGCAATACATGTCAATCAACTGTTACGTCACAGTAGAGAAATCGTGACGTCATGGTATAGGACAAATTAAAAATTATTACATGGGATTCGTCGTTTGCAAGTATTTCCTCGGTAAAAACTCGTACTAGTCTAATCCTGCTGATCGTCTTATTTGAGTAATGAGTATGCAAAACTTGAGTTACATAGATCTTTTGCAAGTTATATATTTTAAATTGTACTGCACTGACTGGCCTGTGATATTTTTTCGAAACTCAAGGCAATTAACATTTTGAATTCCAACAGATGTAGACTACAGTAAAAGTATGAATATACTTTTGCACGCTTTCTAGAGTTAATGCCTATTTTGGTGTTGCATGGCATTCCTGATGGCTCCGTTCTCTGGTTTGATAATTGTTGTTCATACAAAATTTGAGACTTTCTTCAGTTATACGAGATCGTAGGTTCGTCTTGATGCGAGGTCCCATGATGACATACGTAGGTGGAGCCAAACACGGTCACTATGCAGCAGTATAAATACACACTGTAATGTGTGATATGTCAGTGACGTGGCGTCAGGTGAGGCAAGTGAGGCCGTGCCTCACCTGTGTACTAGATTTTGAACATTTTTACTACCAAACTGTTCGAAAATAAAGCGCGAAAGGAGAGGCAAGGCATATGTGAGGCACGGCAGGATCATGCCTTACCTGTGATAGCGCAATTCGTCGTATGTAATTGTCGCACTGATTCCGATTCGATTCTGAATTCTCAATGTATTAGGCCAGTGCTCTTCAACCGGGGTTGTCGTACACCCTGGGGTGTACCAGAATTTGCAAAGGGTGTACCACTCGGATGGGGTGTACAGGGGTGTACCAGATCCGAATTACAATGAGCCGATGGCTAGCTATCACAAAGGCAGGTTTATGCGTCAGTACAGGTTGACGCACGGGTTAATGAGCAATATGGGACGATGTTAACTCAAGTGTAATACTGTACACCGCTAGATTGTGATGTCATAAGCCAATATTTCTCCTATCCATTTAGCCGTCGGCAATGCACCAATGGTTCCTTTGGGTGTTGGAAAGAATACAGTTAACAAACATGTGTTCAGCTAGCGGCCCGCGGACAGTTTTCCGTTTTACATGATAATGTGGCCCGCGGCTCTAGTCTGCCGAGATTTCCCACTACTTGCTTACAACGTCAAATTTTAGTGACTGCATGTGCATGTTATTATATACGTGTATGCGCAGCGTGCTAGAGTGGAGCTTACGCGTAATTTCGTCGAAGCGAGAAGACTTGCATTATCGGCATTTGCGATGTACTCAACCCTAATGTCGTTTGTGGTAATCATGGTGTTTGTTGACTACAATGGTCAATTACACCAGGCTGATATTTCTTATTTTTCATTCTGTAACCGCCGACTTGTAGCACGGCACACTTCTAGGCTTTTGTAAGACGAAAACACTGCTTATACCAGGGGTCGCCAACTCAAAACGGCTCGCGGGCCACTTTTCAAATTTCGTAGATGTCGCGGACCGCACGAATTCATTATCGAGATTTCTCAGGCCACACAGTTGAACAACGATGCTATCTCGTCACCTACTCAACCCTAACGAATATATGTGTTGGTAAATTAGGGGTACCGGGGTTATCGAACTCCTTGAAATCTTAATTGAGGATTGTACCGTGTGTTGATTGATCAGATAGAAGCAGACATGGCGGCGCCTGTATGACAATGCTATTCTCAAATCCACATTGTCTTCGTCATTATCGGCGAGAAATGGTTTTGAAGTGACATTACTGTCGTTAAAATGTATTCATTAAATGCGATTTATTCCTTGTATATGTGGAATGTGGATAAATGGGCGAATATTGTATCGATTCAGCAATCCGGCCCGCCAAGTACTTAATTTTCCTATATCCGGCCCGCCGACTCGAGAAGTTGCCCGCCCCTGCTGTATAGTATTATTTACCGTGAATATCTACGACTGTGCACACCACCAGGATGACTTTGGTTTCATGATTTAAATATTTCAGGCCCCCCATTCTCTGTTCTATTTTGGGATATTAGTCGACTTGCATAATGACCTGCGACACTACATACTCTGCCGCGGAATAGTTGAAACTGTTATCTTGTTATTGACATTTATTGGGTCACAGCTTAGATGTGTTTTCATCCACTGCCCGATATGTTTGGGTCACATGCCGCATCAAATGAGGCACCTTTTCTTTCAATACATTGATCATTCAAGTCATGAATCTCTGCCATATCATGTCAAATGAGGAGTCGTCAACTCACAATGTACCAGTACCGGTACTTCGTAGCTTGTTTTGTTTTTGTTAGCCTATTTATCTTAGTGTTTATAAGTCATGTCTAGGTTAGCAACTTAGTTTAGTATACCGACTTACGCATGAATTATTTTTAGTGGAACTGCAAGATACTTGTCACACAGAAGGAATGAACACGAGAACAAGAAACAATTGGAAGTTTATCCGGCGATGTAATTTATTCACTTTTTCTTGGGACCACTCGTGCTTTATTTGCATGCCTCCTAAATAAGAATTGGACCTCCAGCAGCAATACTTTTTCATCGTGAATCATGAATGAATAATTGAATATACACTAAACAGTTGTCCCAATGTCGTCTTGAGAGCGTGAAGAAACTTTTGCAGTATTTTGGCATCGCGCTGCTTTGGGATAGGTATGGATGTAGGCTATGTGAATTTACAAGCTGGCATGTAATCTGATTTACAAGGACAGCATGAAGGGTTGTAGGTAGGTAGGTAGGTAGGTAGGTAGGTAGGTAAGGCGGTGATATTACAGTCTCGGTCGTCAGAAGAAAATGTAGATTGAATATACCAGAGGTGACTGTAACATTACAGTCTGGCGTGTAAAGTTAGATTAGCGGTGGGGGTGTGAGTTAAATTTACATTGAGTGACGGTAATGTTATATTACTGCCAAGTGGCTGGCCACCCTGCTTCCAGACATTTCGCGGTAAATCGAGGTAATTTTTTTTAGTGTACTGTACAATATAAACGGCGGTAGGAAATAAAAATACATGGCAATAATAAGAATATAATGATGTTTCCAATCAAATGACAAATAATGATGGCTTGACTACCGATTACCACAAGCGTAGTAATATTACAGGATTTTCGACCTCGCAGAAGAAATATGCTTCATCTAACGCAGCATCGCTCTTCAGGATTTACACAGCTCGGTAACGTGTTAAAATAGGTAGTACTACATGTAACCCATGATAGTTGATCAATGATTGCAAGTAGGCTATATAGGACGTGTATAGTCATTGACGTGGAGGCCGAAAGCCTGATCGAATCAGTTTACCATTCTAGCTACTGGTTAATCATGAAATGATCGCCTCCCACCTGTTAGCATGTATTCCCAGTTTAGAATTGCCACTTCTACCACAAAATCTAATCAACATCTTTACGAAAACTCAGAATTCCAATTTTGTTAAGGAATCGCCATAATGAAGAGAGCAGACAACATGCTGATGCAGAGGTGAAAGAAAACGAGATATACGAAATGAATGGATCTTGAAAACAAGCATCCGGCTTACCGAGTCTAGATGGAAACAGTGTGACTTGCTCAGGAAAGGAATTTGAAACAATAAATGGGAATCAAACAGCGACGGATGCGCTACAGTTTTGTCGATAACAGTGTTCAATCACCTGACGGGATTGTCAAGAAAAACATCCTGTATGGGAACGTTTAACTGGTGCGGAATATCGAATACCACTTTAGGAAGCTCTTTGGCTTTCTCAGTCGGTGCAATGTGTTTGGTGACATGTGAGCATCGTAATTAGTGGGAAGGTCAAATTAGCCGATACGGCATTGCTTTGCGCCACTGATTGCACTGGTCAACAAAGTAAGAGTAAAAGTAGCAGTCTAGTTTAATTACTGCAAAAAATTTCATACTCACATTTTCTGTCTCCAACGACAACACAGAACGTTCCACTACAATGATCGATGATGTTTTTGCCATCTTACAAAGAACAAGAAACAACTCTAGTTTGTAATTTTAGTTGTTGCTGGCCTCCGCAGAAATGTGCCCTTCACCGTCAAGCAGACATTAATTGGCAACATAAAATGATATCGGTCATCATCACACCTCTGTCAATAATCGGCCAATACCCAGGCGAGGTAAGCCAGGCTGTCAAGCGTTGGCCCATACAGCAAGTAATCAAGTGACTATATATGTCCTATACCAAATGTGGATAGAATTTCGTCTCCATTGAGCCACCTCTAAGCAATAATGAACATCAATAAAATTTTACACAGGGTGTTTTGTAAGCAAGTTACGTAACATTTTGGCAGGGTCGGACAGACAAATTTAGAAAATTAGTTTTCAATGACCACCCTAATGCACATACTGGATTCAATGCAATAACCAGGGTAATCACATCGTTATAATTAATACATTTTGTCCCATGTTCAGTGGGGATATCACAGGGGTGCCAGACCAAAGTGGCGTCGCGGGCCGGACCAGTCACATTATTCTAAAATGTTACCTCAAAATCTATGTCCGTGTTCATACTTGAATACTATAACACACAGCCATAGCCCCAATGGATCTTAAGATACTATTTTATCAACATATTTATTCGCAAACAATTGAATCGGCGAAATGACGATGATTATTCGATTGGATCAAGTTATATGAATTGTTAATACAGTGAAGGCGATATACGTTGGCACATTGTCATGATGGCTTGGTTTCAGTCGCAATCTGGCAATTGTCCTGTGTGTGCGTTGTAAGGAATACACGAGATTTAGCTGCAAACGCAGGCCCTGAAATTTGGTTCGTTATTAATATACATTGATTCGGCATTTCTGGAATTCGAGGAGCTTTCAAGTCATTAGTGAAAATGAAGTGCGACCACAGTCATTTCAAACATATTTTTATGTAACAATCATGTCCTCCATGTAGCCTCCAGATATCGGGTTGTCATCGGGGGTTTCACATCTATGAATGACTACGTTTAAGTTCATTTTAAACAAAACTCTGAGCTCAGTGTGCAATTTTTCCATGAGGTGTCATTGGCAGCGACTTGTTGCTGATGGTGATAACAGCGAAACCTTAACACCTCTGTCGGTTGGTTATAATAGGCGTATCAACATATTGGACATTTTCTGCCTTGAGGGATTAATCATTGAAATTAATCACAACATTTGTCAGAAATGTGCTGTTTATTAAAGCCATTTTTCAGAATTGCTTCGCGGGCCGGCTGGATTCGTTTGGCGGCCGTATGTTTGACACCCCTGGTATAGTGTCTTCAAACTTTTAGTGTCCCTAAATATTTATTTTAGACATTGGTCTTACCTTTGTTTTATTTTAAAATCCCAGAATCGAACTACGGATTTTGTTATGGCTAATGTCATCAATCCAAATAAATTCAGAAATCAACAATCGTAAAAGCATTTTCGTGAAGCTTAGTTATATAAATTCAACGGCATTAAAGAAAGTTTCATGCACAAATGCCTCCGACACTTCTTGGGACGACAGCCAGTGCAATTCATGTCGTATTCGTACACATTGGTTTAACAAGTGTTTAAGAATGGTGAGGTATATACGCTACATACATGGATTTCAATGATTAAGCGTCAACTATAGCTATTTCATGGACATATTTTCAATATGATAACAAAGATTGTTGGTACTAGTTTGCAATTCGTATATAGCCTACGTACAAAATGAGCTTATATTTTTTCTCGAAGATTATAAATAGACCTACATATCATTTATGCATTCTTCAATCCTTGATACGTTCTGATGGCGTACATTGGTGCAGTCGTACCTGTACAGAAGTCAGAAATCTCATCAGATCCATGAAACTATGAAATGTGGTGTTCAATCTTATTTCTGTCTATGGTTCGATATGAACTATGAAGGACATGGAAACGAACGTTTCACTTCATCTGACGGTACGATGTCATTTCAACCATGAACTGCAACTGGCTTCCTTTCTATATGAGCAGTTGAACACTCACCATGTCTGTATAGCATTGTTGTGAAGTAGTGATATGTCTTTGCCATTCGTATGATGTGGTAACTCATGGCAATTTCAAGGGGTCAATGACATAATCGTGCGCCCCTTCGAGTTCCCCAATTGGGGGTGTGGGTGCGGTAGTTACGGCCCTAGTAGATCCAAAGCTAAAACTCCTAAGTAGATTATTTTCGTCCGCTGCTCTATTCGCGTCGCGAAACACAATGATCAGATCCCCGCACTGTGTGATTGGGACTTACGTGATACATTCTGGGCCAGCATCGAACAATTCATTGGTGGATGGGGAACTATACAGAGAAGTGAAGAAAGATTTTTCAATATGCATGATGTATACAGGCTACTTTGTATGTCTTGTACCGAAACAACTGAAGTTGCGATGTCAGAATATTCAATCCAATGATACAATCAACCTGTGACTCTTTCATTATGTACACTGATTTCCAGGCCGGACATTTTAAACCGACTTCAAAGATTAATACGCTCCGATAAATCCTCAATCCATTAAGAGTCGTTGATGTGGTGCAGTATACCTCTGCCAGAAGTTGTTGATTATTTGCAATTATGGCTAGTTTTAGCTTACTAAAATACGGCCTGCCGAAGTTCAGTAAATCTGTACATCAATTTCACTTCATTGCGAGTTCATTGCATACCCCTTTCAACGGCATACGGCATATGACGCTGCCGCGATACTTGGTTACTTCAGCATTATCTTCCAGTTATTATACGCTTGAAATTATTTTAGTTGCTGTTAGCCGTAGGTTGTCATATCCAGTAGAAAAAGCCACTACTGTTTCTCCCTAACGTTTTCGATTTGTACATGCTGACTTCATATGGGCCACTACGTCTAATCAGGGTCGGATGAAAAGCTTTGTAGCTATGTAGCCTACGTATAATTAGATAATACGAATATATTTTTAGCGAATAACATAAGAAATATAACTAAACTTACATTAATTCTGAAATTTTCTAAATAGCTCTGTGGCCCACCTCAAAATGTTCTGTGGCCCACCAGTGGGCCATGGCCCACCCTTCGAGAACCCCTGGCCTAGACTGAAAGTTAGCCGAGCTAGAAGTCGGCAGTAAACACCACGAGCGGGACGCATGAGAATGAGAGAGACTTAGCAATGACTGCCTGGAAGATTGCATGAGAGTCGTCAACAAGAATACGAAAGCAAAGTCACAAGGAATTATCAGATTTATCGCACTGGTTTAAAAGGCCATAAGCGGCATTGTCTTGCGTTTTGTCTATTGATTCATCGAAAACTAAATCATGATGGATGCCAGATGCCTTTCCAGTTTCAACAACCCCTCCACTTATATTTCATCGTCAATATCTAGAATAACTAAATCAGATTGATGCCGGTCTGCTTTCAGCGACCAGTGACAATGATTAAATCCAACATTGGTCATCGCCCGCCAATTTCAAAGATAATTCATAGCTCTTGTTGGATCTCGCGAATATTAGCAGGTAGCCTCGAATCACATCTGGCCGTGATAGAAGATAGGAGGACAAGCCTCAATCGGCATGCCGTTTTTGCGATGTTGAGTGAGATTGTGAGAAATCTCATTCAGTTGAGATGATCCGGCGCACTATATGATGCTCAATCATTATTGTACATCGTCAATTCCAATACACACACACTGTTAAGAATGTTCGTCGATTATTCGATTTTCACCACAGCGTAGGATGAGAAAAAGGTAAACGACACCTTCTGGTTAAAAAAATCTTGAATTATCACTCATTCCCATGTTATAAAATGAGGTAAATTCACCAATCCTTATGGACATATATCCCAGGCAGGGCCGTAATAGCACTTCGCCAGCCCCCCCAAAAAACATTGGTCGTGGACCTCCCATAGGGCTATAGACCGAACGTCTGGGGGGCTACTCCCCCAAGACCCCCCTCCGGCAATACCCTGTTTACCGCTATTTATGATATGCGTTGGGAGTTGGTTTAGTGAGTCAGCTTTTGTCGCCTAAGCGCGCCACGCGCGATAAATTTATAGAATTCATGACTGAATGGGTCAATATGGTCGGGAATTGCATATATATTGTTATCAATTTTTATCCTCTCTCTGCTCACGTAATCAGATTTGCCGGTAGAGCTGAGTGATGTGTGTTTGAAAAGGTAGGACCACTCAATAATAATTAAACATCTTCGGGTAGGAACGAAACAGCACATCGTCAGACCCCCAAAACGTGGGTGTTTGGCTCCCATAGGGTGATGAAACGACCCCTCCATCACGTTGTTCGCGTTTGTCACGAAGCCAGCTGTAATGTATCGTGAGCTAGCGCCAAGCGAGAAAATTTTCGATAATTTATGATAAAAGCGGTCAATCATATCGGCGATTGCATATATATTATGCTATCAATTTATTGTCCTCTCTACTCACGTAATTAGATTTACCGGTAGAGCTGATTGAAGTGTCTTGAAAACGGGAGGGCCCGTAAATAACAATTAAACATCTTCGGGCGGGCGGACCCGTTGATATGACTTCGTTTGATGATGTTATTTCGTGTCTTCCAGTCTGCTATATCAAAAATATAGAATCTCCCAAACGTAGGCTTCTAAACTAATAGTCGCACACGATTTCAAATTGGTATTTCTTCACTGGCATAAAATTTTTCCCAGCGGGATGGTATTTGTCTTGTGAGGTTCAGATTGCAAAGACAGGAACATTCGGCGCCAGTCATTTAGGCGCCTATGGACAATTAAACCTATATGTATTTTGTATATATAACGAAGTCCTTGGTCAGCATAAGGCAGGGGCGGGCAACTTCTCCAGTCGGCGGGCTGGATATAGGAAAATCAAGTACTTGGCGGGCCGGATTGCTGAATCGATACATTATTCGCCCATTTATCCACATATACAAGGAATAAATCGTATTCAACAATAGTATTTTAACGACAGCAATGTCCCTTCAAAGCCATTTCTCGCCAATAACGACGAGGATATAATGTGGATTTGGGAACTCCATTGTCATACAGACGCTGCCATGTCTGCTTCTCTTTGATCATAGTGTCCTATATGGTGTGAACACAATCAAATTTGACGGCTCATTGAAATTGGTCTACGTCACATTTTCCATTTGGTCAAAGGCAATTTGACGGTAGTTTTTGGCCGACTTGCCGAGCATTAAATTTGATAAAACGGGTATCGATGGAAAGCTACCGCGGCGCTGGCGGCCAAAAAATATAGATTCTATTCTGCTCGAGGTTCTGGACCCCCCTCCCCCCCCCCAAAAAAAATCAGCCTGCAATGTTGCATTGTAACGGAGTTTGGTATTGTGACGCAGCCATGCCATCTGAGCAGCTCAGGAGCAAGCGCGCACGAGAGTAAGAATGTGAATGCTCAATCGGTTGCGAAACAATGGCCAATACGCTTGCGGTTTACTCTGCTCCTCACCCAGACGGCATGGTTGCGTCACAATACCAAACTCCGTTACAATGCAAGATTCGAAGCTGATTTTGAGGGTTCCATGACCACGAGCAGAATACAGTTTATATTATCGCAATCAGTACCGCGGTAGCTTTCGATTGATACCAGTTTTATCAATTTTAATGCTTGGCTAGCCGGTCTAAAATGACCGTCCAATTGCCTTTGACCAAAGGGAAAGTGTGACGTAGACCAATTTCACTGAGCCGTGAGATTTGCTTGTGTACACACCATATAGGACACTATGCTGTGATCAATCAACTTACGGTGCAATGTCTAATTAATATTTCAAGGCGTTCGATAAGTCCGGCACCCCAAATTTACCAAGATATCAATTCATTAGGGCTGAGTAGGTGATGAGATAGCGTCGTTGTTTATCTGTGTGACCTTATTTATCTCGATATTAAATTCATGCGGACCGCGGCAACTAGGAAATTTGAAAAGTGGCCCGCGACCCGTTTTGAGTTGGCGACCCCTGGCATAACATTTGTATTACAAAAGCCTACAAGTTGGCGGTTACGGAATCAAAACTAGAAATATCGGTCTGGTGTAAATGACCATTGTAGTCTACAAACACCATGATTACCACAAACGATATTAGGTTTGAGTACATCGTAAATGCCGATAATGCAAGACTTCTCGCTTCGACGAACTTACGCACAAACCATTGTAGTCTACAAACACCATGATTACCACAAACGATATTAGGTTTGAGTACATCGTAAATGCCGATAATGCAAGTCTTCTCGCTTCGACGAACTTACGCGCAAGCTCTGCTCGCACGCTGCACTTACAAATAGCATATATTCACTAAAACTTGACGTAGTAAGCAAGTATAGCGGGGTATTTCGGCAGGCTGTAGCCGCGGGCCACATTATCATATAAAACGGAAAACTGCCCGCGGGCCGGACAAAATCCCCCGGGCCGTATGTTGCCCATCCCTGGCATAAGGGTATAGACCCTTTCGGCTAAGGTTTTCTCGCTGTCGATCGTTCTGGCACACTTCTTGGAGTCACATGTTATATGGCCTAAAACTTGAATGTATGTCTTGGTGGGTCGTGGCACGGTGATGGCCCAATGCCCAATAATGAAGATACATGGCTACTTTAATTCGCGCGCAGCGCGAAAAATGTTTGAATAAGTTGCATAAATTTAAAAAAAATACTTTATGATTTATGCTAATTCACGAAATAATTTTGGGCCCCCTTCGAGCTCGCCCCCCCCCCCAATTGGTGGGTTTGGGGTGCGGCAGTTACGGTGCTGATCCCGGGGGTCGGCTGGGTGCTGCACATACGTGTATCACAACGTGATGAACTAAAAATGGTACAATAGAACTCAGTTCACCCCTGGCATATATCTCCATTAACTCGTCTTCATCCATTGGGTTGAGTATGAGAACGGAACTTGGTACCCGAAATTGCCGACAGTTTGATTTGCATCTCACGATGTGGCAGAAATCTGGTAAATTCACACATCGACCAAAATGACCACCCATCTATCTACAGTGCATTGGTTGCCATCTAATATTTGGACCTTTATTACGATATTAACCTTAACTAGGCATCAGACATCTATAAAAAAGATTCTGAAGATAAATCAGTTACAGCATTAAAAGGTATATAACTGCTTGACAAAGAAATGGGAAATGCTCATTCTGGTAAGTGCTAGTTAAATATTTGTTGATATTTAGTTCTTTGTGGTACACCTTGGGGTATTAAATTCCACATTCTGTTTAACTTGCACTTTCTATTGAATAATTAATTTTTTTGGACAATCTGTCGAAGTTCCACTACATCGCCATGTTTGTTAACACGATTACTGTAAATTAAAATTGAAAATCTAAAATATACAAGCCTTGGCATCGCAATGGAGAAAAATTCGCTCTCATAGTTGTGCCTTACATTGGATGCTGGCCGGATAGGGGCACTGACTCAGCCACAGATCTGTGTTTTATCAATATTAACAACAATTAAAAATGTATAGACACAGACCGATATGAGTAGCGAAATTATGGTGAAACCGCGGTATTTTCTGTAATTTTGCTTGTAAGTCAGAAGCTGGTCATTTTCTTACACGAGTAGCGCTCATAACCAGTTTACTTATATATTCTCCTAAATTCGTTCAAAATAAAGGAACTAATGGTTCTTTATTTATCTTACTTGGCGTAAATAGTGAGAATATCGTGCGACTCGGTATGAACTCCGTAATTCATCTTCAACGGATAAAATCCTTTCTCTGCGATGCCCGATGTACACACCCCGATTACAGGTGACGTTGTACATTGTAGCTCACGACACTAGGATATTTAGTTAAACATACTGGTCAGAAAGCTTCAAATAATATCTACTGTACAAATGGCTCTCACTCGCTAAAGTGGTATAGAACCACACTTCCAGATTTCGAGAAGCAGTGCGCTGCAATATATATTAGCTAGTTCAAAACATTTCGTCGCGAAAACCACTATCTAGATTTTGCTATCTAAAAGTACGCGCATGAAGCGTAAAATACATTTTAGATGAAATATAGTAACCACTGCATTCGTGGAAACACAAAACACATTGTTGAAACTCAGCATATTTCACGCGAAGCGCGACGAATATTTTGGATAATTGATGAATCTTGTTTGGAATGAATGAAAGAATTTTGCAACCAGATCTCAAGGATATATAGAACTGTATAATTGTTTATCCCTGTGACCACTACTACACCATGTGTAGCGTTACGCTATTTTTAATTCTGTGCTCCCACAAAGTTCCAGTCCCCCCTATATCGCCCCTGAGTGTTCCCGCCCCCACAGTGAAGCGCTGGCGACATGGTTAAGACCCACTGTGATAGATGATTCCATAATAAGCTATCGAAGTGCTTGCGAGTAGCTAAAAGGTTTTTTTTTTCGAAATGCGCTTAGCAAGTAATAGTCTTCACTAAGGTGCGCTGATCAATTCAAAAACTACGTTGGCCTCCTTCGAATTTCAGGGATAAGGTCAACAGGTTCATTCTCATCGCACTGGTATCTTGGTATACTGTAATTAGAGAAATTAATTTTTAATTTTTTCAACATTTTGTTATGTTTGTGAAACATGTTATATGTCAATACAGCAGTGTTGGGATCAAGTCACTACCTTCGAGTCACGAGCAGAGGTGGTCAAAGTAGTCAAGAAAGCTACTCAAGTAGAAGTAGAAGTAGCGACGGAAAAATCTACTCAAGTACAAGTAGAAGTACTTTTTCCATGAGCACCCTAAAACTACTTGAAGTAGAAGTAGAATTGACTGACTTTAAAAGTACTCAAGTAAGTAAGTAGTTGTGAAAACGATCCTAATTCGTCCACATGGATTGTAAAAAGGTTCAAATTGAGCTATGCGAAAGGTGACGAGCTTGATTCATATTGATGCATACCAGCAGGTATCCAATTTTCGATAGCATAAGCATTCGTCCACATCATGCGAAGAAAATATAGGATTGATATGGAAATTCGATACTTATCCTCTGTTTTCTCGAACAGCACGTTTTAGAAAATAGCATGGTATGGCGCCATCCCCCATATTATAAGGTCCGTAGTTTAGTCGAAGAGCAATACGGAGAAGTTGTATAGGATACGGTGTAAACACTTCGCACGATTAGTAAACGTTAATAGAAAATATGGTGGACCGTAAAAATGCGATATTGTGTAACTTTATTTCCGGAAATTAAAGGCATTACTACACTTGCTTTTATACTTCAACATGTAAGTTATCCAGATAAAAGAACGGATTTTAATTATAATTTAAAGTATATGATACTCGGAATTGAAAATGAAACATAAATTCTACTTCTAATAGCGAGACACGTTTTTCATGCCTTTAGTCCAGAAAGTTTCAAAGGTGGTATGTCAAAACAGCTCTAAAAGTCCACTTTGCCAGGATAGGACACGCCATGCGCATGCTAGATTACGATATGACAAGTAAATGCTAAATTGCGAAACATCAGTGGCACGGTGATGGCCCAATGCCCAATAATGAAGATACATGGCTACTGTAATTCGCGCGCAGCGCGAAAAATGTTTGAATAAGTTGCATAAATTTAAAAAAAATACTTTATGATTTATGCTAATTCACGAAATAATTTTGGGCCCCCTTCGAGCTCGCCCCCCCCCAATTGGTGGGTTTGGGGTGCGGCAGTTACGGTGCTGATCCCGGGGGTCGGCTGGGTGCTGCACATACGTGTATCACAACGTGATGAACTAAAAATGGTACAATAGAACTCAGTTCACCCCTGGCATATATCTCCATTAACTCGTCTTCATCCATTGGGTTGAGTATGAGAACGGAACTTGGTACCCGAAATTGCCGACAGTTTGATTTGCATCTCACGATGTGGCAGAAATCTGGTAAATTCACACATCGACCAAAATGACCACCCATCTATCTACAGTGCATTGGTTGCCATCTAATATTTGGACCTTTATTACGATATTAACCTTAACTAGGCATCAGACATCTATAAAAAAGATTCTGAAGATAAATCAGTTACAGCATTAAAAGGTATATAACTGCTTGACAAAGAAATGGGAAATGCTCATTCTGGTAAGTGCTAGTTAAATATTTGTTGATATTTAGTTCTTTGTGGTACACCTTGGGGTATTAAATTCCACATTCTGTTTAACTTGCACTTTCTATTGAATAATTAATTTTTTTGGACAATCTGTCGAAGTTCCACTACATCGCCATGTTTGTTAACACGATTACTGTAAATTAAAATTGAAAATCTAAAATATACAAGCCTTGGCATCGCAATGGAGAAAAATTCGCTCTCATAGTTGTGCCTTACATTGGATGCTGGCCGGATAGGGGCACTGACTCAGCCACAGATCTGTGTTTTATCAATATTAACAACAATTAAAAATGTATAGACACAGACCGATATGAGTAGCGAAATTATGGTGAAACCGCGGTATTTTCTGTAATTTTGCTTGTAAGTCAGAAGCTGGTCATTTTCTTACACGAGTAGCGCTCATAACCAGTTTACTTATATATTCTCCTAAATTCGTTCAAAATAAAGGAACTAATGGTTCTTTATTTATCTTACTTGGCGTAAATAGTGAGAATATCGTGCGACTCGGTATGAACTCCGTAATTCATCTTCAACGGATAAAATCCTTTCTCTGCGATGCCCGATGTACACACCCCGATTACAGGTGACGTTGTACATTGTAGCTCACGACACTAGGATATTTAGTTAAACATACTGGTCAGAAAGCTTCAAATAATATCTACTGTACAAATGGCTCTCACTCGCTAAAGTGGTATAGAACCACACTTCCAGATTTCGAGAAGCAGTGCGCTGCAATATATATTAGCTAGTTCAAAACATTTCGTCGCGAAAACCACTATCTAGATTTTGCTATCTAAAAGTACGCGCATGAAGCGTAAAATACATTTTAGATGAAATATAGTAACCACTGCATTCGTGGAAACACAAAACACATTGTTGAAACTCAGCATATTTCACGCGAAGCGCGACGAATATTTTGGATAATTGATGAATCTTGTTTGGAATGAATGAAAGAATTTTGCAACCAGATCTCAAGGATATATAGAACTGTATAATTGTTTATCCCTGTGACCACTACTACACCATGTGTAGCGTTACGCTATTTTTAATTCTGTGCTCCCACAAAGTTCCAGTCCCCCCTATATCGCCCCTGAGTGTTCCCGCCCCCACAGTGAAGCGCTGGCGACATGGTTAAGACCCACTGTGATAGATGATTCCATAATAAGCTATCGAAGTGCTCGCGAGTAGCTAAAAGGTTTTTTTTTTCGAAATGCGCTTAGCAAGTAATAGTCTTCACTAAGGTGCGCTGATCAATTCAAAAACTACGTTGGCCTCCTTCGAATTTCAGGGATAAGGTCAACAGGTTCATTCTCATCGCACTGGTATCTTGGTATACTGTAATTAGAGAAATTAATTTTTAATTTTTTCAACATTTTGTTATGTTTGTGAAACATGTTATATGTCAATACAGCAGTGTTGGGATCAAGTCACTACCTTCGAGTCACGAGCAGAGGTGGTCAAAGTAGTCAAGAAAGCTACTCAAGTAGAAGTAGAAGTAGCGACGGAAAAATCTACTCAAGTACAAGTAGAAGTACTTTTTCCATGAGCACCCTAAAACTACTTGAAGTAGAAGTAGAATTGACTGACTTTAAAAGTACTCAAGTAAGTAAGTAGTTGTGAAAACGATCCTAATTCGTCCACATGGATTGTAAAAAGGTTCAAATTGAGCTATGCGAAAGGTGACGAGCTTGATTCATATTGATGCATACCAGCAGGTATCCAATTTTCGATAGCATAAGCATTCGTCCACATCATGCGAAGAAAATATAGGATTGATATGGAAATTCGATACTTATCCTCTGTTTTCTCGAACAGCACGTTTTAGAAAATAGCATGGTATGGCGCCATCCCCCATATTATAAGGTCCGTAGTTTAGTCGAAGAGCAATACGGAGAAGTTGTATAGGATACGGTGTAAACACTTCGCACGATTAGTAAACGTTAATAGAAAATATGGTGGACCGTAAAAATGCGATATTGTGTAACTTTATTTCCGGAAATTAAAGGCATTACTACACTTGCTTTTATACTTCAACATGTAAGTTATCCAGATAAAAGAACGGATTTTAATTATAATTTAAAGTATATGATACTCGGAATTGAAAATGAAACATAAATTCTACTTCTAATAGCGAGACACGTTTTTCATGCCTTTAGTCCAGAAAGTTTCAAAGGTGGTATGTCAAAACAGCTCTAAAAGTCCACTTTGCCAGGATAGGACACGCCATGCGCATGCTAGATTACGATATGACAAGTAAATGCTAAATTGCGAAACATCAGTGGCACGGTGATGGCCCAATGCCCAATAATGAAGATACATGGCTACTGTAATTCGCGCGCAGCGCGAAAAATGTTTGAATAAGTTGCATAAATTTAAAAAAAATACTTTATGATTTATGCTAATTCACGAAATAATTTTGGGCCCCCTTCGAGCTCGCCCCCCCCCCAATTGGTGGGTTTGGGGTGCGGCAGTTACGGTGCTGATCCCGGGGGTCGGCTGGGTGCTGCACATACGTGTATCACAACGTGATGAACTAAAAATGGTACAATAGAACTCAGTTCACCCCTGGCATATATCTCCATTAACTCGTCTTCATCCATTGGGTTGAGTATGAGAACGGAACTTGGTACCCGAAATTGCCGACAGTTTGATTTGCATCTCACGATGTGGCAGAAATCTGGTAAATTCACACATCGACCAAAATGACCACCCATCTATCTACAGTGCATTGGTTGCCATCTAATATTTGGACCTTTATTACGATATTAACCTTAACTAGGCATCAGACATCTATAAAAAAGATTCTGAAGATAAATCAGTTACAGCATTAAAAGGTATATAACTGCTTGACAAAGAAATGGGAAATGCTCATTCTGGTAAGTGCTAGTTAAATATTTGTTGATATTTAGTTCTTTGTGGTACACCTTGGGGTATTAAATTCCACATTCTGTTTAACTTGCACTTTCTATTGAATAATTAATTTTTTTGGACAATCTGTCGAAGTTCCACTACATCGCCATGTTTGTTAACACGATTACTGTAAATTAAAATTGAAAATCTAAAATATACAAGCCTTGGCATCGCAATGGAGAAAAATTCGCTCTCATAGTTGTGCCTTACATTGGATGCTGGCCGGATAGGGGCACTGACTCAGCCACAGATCTGTGTTTTATCAATATTAACAACAATTAAAAATGTATAGACACAGACCGATATGAGTAGCGAAATTATGGTGAAACCGCGGTATTTTCTGTAATTTTGCTTGTAAGTCAGAAGCTGGTCATTTTCTTACACGAGTAGCGCTCATAACCAGTTTACTTATATATTCTCCTAAATTCGTTCAAAATAAAGGAACTAATGGTTCTTTATTTATCTTACTTGGCGTAAATAGTGAGAATATCGTGCGACTCGGTATGAACTCCGTAATTCATCTTCAACGGATAAAATCCTTTCTCTGCGATGCCCGATGTACACACCCCGATTACAGGTGACGTTGTACATTGTAGCTCACGACACTAGGATATTTAGTTAAACATACTGGTCAGAAAGCTTCAAATAATATCTACTGTACAAATGGCTCTCACTCGCTAAAGTGGTATAGAACCACACTTCCAGATTTCGAGAAGCAGTGCGCTGCAATATATATTAGCTAGTTCAAAACATTTCGTCGCGAAAACCACTATCTAGATTTTGCTATCTAAAAGTACGCGCATGAAGCGTAAAATACATTTTAGATGAAATATAGTAACCACTGCATTCGTGGAAACACAAAACACATTGTTGAAACTCAGCATATTTCACGCGAAGCGCGACGAATATTTTGGATAATTGATGAATCTTGTTTGGAATGAATGAAAGAATTTTGCAACCAGATCTCAAGGATATATAGAACTGTATAATTGTTTATCCCTGTGACCACTACTACACCATGTGTAGCGTTACGCTATTTTTAATTCTGTGCTCCCACAAAGTTCCAGTCCCCCCTATATCGCCCCTGAGTGTTCCCGCCCCCACAGTGAAGCGCTGGCGACATGGTTAAGACCCACTGTGATAGATGATTCCATAATAAGCTATCGAAGTGCTCGCGAGTAGCTAAAAGGTTTTTTTTTTCGAAATGCGCTTAGCAAGTAATAGTCTTCACTAAGGTGCGCTGATCAATTCAAAAACTACGTTGGCCTCCTTCGAATTTCAGGGATAAGGTCAACAGGTTCATTCTCATCGCACTGGTATCTTGGTATACTGTAATTAGAGAAATTAATTTTTAATTTTTTCAACATTTTGTTATGTTTGTGAAACATGTTATATGTCAATACAGCAGTGTTGGGATCAAGTCACTACCTTCGAGTCACGAGCAGAGGTGGTCAAAGTAGTCAAGAAAGCTACTCAAGTAGAAGTAGAAGTAGCGACGGAAAAATCTACTCAAGTACAAGTAGAAGTACTTTTTCCATGAGCACCCTAAAACTACTTGAAGTAGAAGTAGAATTGACTGACTTTAAAAGTACTCAAGTAAGTAAGTAGTTGTGAAAACGATCCTAATTCGTCCACATGGATTGTAAAAAGGTTCAAATTGAGCTATGCGAAAGGTGACGAGCTTGATTCATATTGATGCATACCAGCAGGTATCCAATTTTCGATAGCATAAGCATTCGTCCACATCATGCGAAGAAAATATAGGATTGATATGGAAATTCGATACTTATCCTCTGTTTTCTCGAACAGCACGTTTTAGAAAATAGCATGGTATGGCGCCATCCCCCATATTATAAGGTCCGTAGTTTAGTCGAAGAGCAATACGGAGAAGTTGTATAGGATACGGTGTAAACGCTTCGCACGATTAGTAAACGTTAATAGAAAATATGGTGGACCGTAAAAATGCGATATTGTGTAACTTTATTTCCGGAAATTAAAGGCATTACTACACTTGCTTTTATACTTCAACATGTAAGTTATCCAGATAAAAGAACGGATTTTAATTATAATTTAAAGTATATGATACTCGGAATTGAAAATGAAACATAAATTCTACTTCTAATAGCGAGACACGTTTTTCATGCCTTTAGTCCAGAAAGTTTCAAAGGTGGTATGTCAAAACAGCTCTAAAAGTCCACTTTGCCAGGATAGGACACGCCATGCGCATGCTAGATTACGATATGACAAGTAAATGCTAAATTGCGAAACATCAGTGGCACGGTGATGGCCCAATGCCCAATAATGAAGATACATGGCTACTGTAATTCGCGCGCAGCGCGAAAAATGTTTGAATAAGTTGCATAAATTTAAAAAAAATACTTTATGATTTATGCTAATTCACGAAATAATTTTGGGCCCCCTTCGAGCTCGCCCCCCCCCCAATTGGTGGGTTTGGGGTGCGGCAGTTACGGTGCTGATCCCGGGGGTCGGCTGGGTGCTGCACATACGTGTATCACAACGTGATGAACTAAAAATGGTACAATAGAACTCAGTTCACCCCTGGCATATATCTCCATTAACTCGTCTTCATCCATTGGGTTGAGTATGAGAACGGAACTTGGTACCCGAAATTGCCGACAGTTTGATTTGCATCTCACGATGTGGCAGAAATCTGGTAAATTCACACATCGACCAAAATGACCACCCATCTATCTACAGTGCATTGGTTGCCATCTAATATTTGGACCTTTATTACGATATTAACCTTAACTAGGCATCAGACATCTATAAAAAAGATTCTGAAGATAAATCAGTTACAGCATTAAAAGGTATATAACTGCTTGACAAAGAAATGGGAAATGCTCATTCTGGTAAGTGCTAGTTAAATATTTGTTGATATTTAGTTCTTTGTGGTACACCTTGGGGTATTAAATTCCACATTCTGTTTAACTTGCACTTTCTATTGAATAATTAATTTTTTTGGACAATCTGTCGAAGTTCCACTACATCGCCATGTTTGTTAACACGATTACTGTAAATTAAAATTGAAAATCTAAAATATACAAGCCTTGGCATCGCAATGGAGAAAAATTCGCTCTCATAGTTGTGCCTTACATTGGATGCTGGCCGGATAGGGGCACTGACTCAGCCACAGATCTGTGTTTTATCAATATTAACAACAATTAAAAATGTATAGACACAGACCGATATGAGTAGCGAAATTATGGTGAAACCGCGGTATTTTCTGTAATTTTGCTTGTAAGTCAGAAGCTGGTCATTTTCTTACACGAGTAGCGCTCATAACCAGTTTACTTATATATTCTCCTAAATTCGTTCAAAATAAAGGAACTAATGGTTCTTTATTTATCTTACTTGGCGTAAATAGTGAGAATATCGTGCGACTCGGTATGAACTCCGTAATTCATCTTCAACGGATAAAATCCTTTCTCTGCGATGCCCGATGTACACACCCCGATTACAGGTGACGTTGTACATTGTAGCTCACGACACTAGGATATTTAGTTAAACATACTGGTCAGAAAGCTTCAAATAATATCTACTGTACAAATGGCTCTCACTCGCTAAAGTGGTATAGAACCACACTTCCAGATTTCGAGAAGCAGTGCGCTGCAATATATATTAGCTAGTTCAAAACATTTCGTCGCGAAAACCACTATCTAGATTTTGCTATCTAAAAGTACGCGCATGAAGCGTAAAATACATTTTAGATGAAATATAGTAACCACTGCATTCGTGGAAACACAAAACACATTGTTGAAACTCAGCATATTTCACGCGAAGCGCGACGAATATTTTGGATAATTGATGAATCTTGTTTGGAATGAATGAAAGAATTTTGCAACCAGATCTCAAGGATATATAGAACTGTATAATTGTTTATCCCTGTGACCACTACTACACCATGTGTAGCGTTACGCTATTTTTAATTCTGTGCTCCCACAAAGTTCCAGTCCCCCCTATATCGCCCCTGAGTGTTCCCGCCCCCACAGTGAAGCGCTGGCGACATGGTTAAGACCCACTGTGATAGATGATTCCATAATAAGCTATCGAAGTGCTCGCGAGTAGCTAAAAGGTTTTTTTTTTCGAAATGCGCTTAGCAAGTAATAGTCTTCACTAAGGTGCGCTGATCAATTCAAAAACTACGTTGGCCTCCTTCGAATTTCAGGGATAAGGTCAACAGGTTCATTCTCATCGCACTGGTATCTTGGTATACTGTAATTAGAGAAATTAATTTTTAATTTTTTCAACATTTTGTTATGTTTGTGAAACATGTTATATGTCAATACAGCAGTGTTGGGATCAAGTCACTACCTTCGAGTCACGAGCAGAGGTGGTCAAAGTAGTCAAGAAAGCTACTCAAGTAGAAGTAGAAGTAGCGACGGAAAAATCTACTCAAGTACAAGTAGAAGTACTTTTTCCATGAGCACCCTAAAACTACTTGAAGTAGAAGTAGAATTGACTGACTTTAAAAGTACTCAAGTAAGTAAGTAGTTGTGAAAACGATCCTAATTCGTCCACATGGATTGTAAAAAGGTTCAAATTGAGCTATGCGAAAGGTGACGAGCTTGATTCATATTGATGCATACCAGCAGGTATCCAATTTTCGATAGCATAAGCATTCGTCCACATCATGCGAAGAAAATATAGGATTGATATGGAAATTCGATACTTATCCTCTGTTTTCTCGAACAGCACGTTTTAGAAAATAGCATGGTATGGCGCCATCCCCCATATTATAAGGTCCGTAGTTTAGTCGAAGAGCAATACGGAGAAGTTGTATAGGATACGGTGTAAACACTTCGCACGATTAGTAAACGTTAATAGAAAATATGGTGGACCGTAAAAATGCGATATTGTGTAACTTTATTTCCGGAAATTAAAGGCATTACTACACTTGCTTTTATACTTCAACATGTAAGTTATCCAGATAAAAGAACGGATTTTAATTATAATTTAAAGTATATGATACTCGGAATTGAAAATGAAACATAAATTCTACTTCTAATAGCGAGACACGTTTTTCATGCCTTTAGTCCAGAAAGTTTCAAAGGTGGTATGTCAAAACAGCTCTAAAAGTCCACTTTGCCAGGATAGGACACGCCATGCGCATGCTAGATTACGATATGACAAGTAAATGCTAAATTGCGAAACATCAGTTTCAAACGTTTTGATGGTCCACATATACTGTGATGAATTATTTCGTATGAGCGAAGGGGGACAATGTGGTGTGAACGCAGGGATATCTAGATATCTAATTCTAGATATCCCTGTGTGAACGGAACCACGCCAACCCGCTACCTATATTATATTCATCGGTACCTCCGTGAAATCATACTGATAACTCCGGAACCATTGCGCGCGAAGCGCGACGAAAATTCTGGGCTTTACTCAATTTTTATGAAAATTAAATGTTGATACTCCGTGAAAACAGCCCCGAAATTCCTCAGGCTATCTCCCTGATTGAAAGATTGAACTACTTCTACTTGACAAACTGAAAATAGCGAAAAGTAAGTAAGTAGATCACAAAATATTACGAAGAAGAAGTAGGAGTAGCGAAAATCAAATCTACTTGAGTAAGTACCAGAAGTAGAGGATAACTACTTGAGTACTTCGTAAAAGTAGAAGTACTTCGTTACTGACCACCTCTGGTCACGAGTCAATTCGAGTCATTACACATTTTGACTCGAGTCAAGTCAAGTCAATCGATTTTCGAAGATGACTCGAGTCAAGTCAAGTCAGTCGATTTTCGGAGGTGACTCGAGTCAAGTCGAGTCAAGTCAAGTCAAGTCACTAGTCAAGTCACAATTCAAGTCAAATTGCCTTTTCGAGGTATGAGGCGTGATTACGTCATTGTATTTTGCTGGCTCTCTAAATTACAGATTGAGTGGTCATTGATTTTGAACCGATAAACGAATATAGAGTTAAATATACACGCGAGTAGGGTTCTGGTAAATATCAGGCTGATTTAAATCAGTGTGATTTAAATCAGATTTTTTCCTTTGATTTTTGATTTTAATTTTACCGTTTTGATATAAATGATTTTTTGGTTTTTATTTTATATTTTAAAAAGGATGCGTGAATATATTTTTTGGACAACCATTGTATACTGACACAACCCGGACATCGTTTTTCGTCACCGGTACCGGCACGGTTTAGCGAATCGAGGGCACGGCGGGAACAGAGTGCTCGCAATAGGCGGTGACGGTGATCAGCCAGTTCTTGAGCTTTGCTGTGGATTCGGTGCGTCGGTGGATTCGGTGTGCTGCTGTTTACAAGACCATGGTGGGAGGGCGAAAACGAAACTCAATCTTGAGTATATATCGGGAGATTCCCGAATCTTTAATGCCAAAGCGATGTAAAAGAGCCGTTTGCATTTATTGCGGTGCTGATATGATGGGTCAAGTAATCAGAATGAAAGCTCATCCGCAGGTAAGATACCATGTTACTGTATTATGAGTGAATCCAATTCATGCAATCGCTTGAATACTGCATGTGCATGGTAATACGTTGACAGGGTATGGGCAGATTACAGCACTGCTACCAAATTCTCTTTGCATATCTAAAAACCCTTGCTTATGCTTGATGTGGTAATATCTAATATGCAACCCATCAACCGAAAGATACTTAGCACATAGTCCTAGACTACATCTTTCGAGCCTACTTCCTTATCTACAACTACAAGATTATCAATAGCTAGCGTCAATAATTAGGGTTATGATGTTACGTATCATCATGCAATTATGGCTGCCATTGTAGATAGCATAGGTTTGGGGCTAGGGTAAGGTTTGGTTTTCTTCGGGTATGGGTGATAAATGATCGCACTATACCGTAGCTATGAATCAATATTAAAATCGGCAACCGTGGTTTGTCATGGTCATGCTGTGTATAAGAAATTACACGCTCCCTTGACGGCTTGACCCTTCTTAGTCATTCAAATTATATTGTAAATAATTTGCATTCCTTGATGATAAACTGATATTAAACCTACACCACAATACATGATCAATTTGAACATCTTGATTCTGAATGGAAACAACAAGGATTGTAGTTCTTTTTACTCCCCAACGTTAAACTCAGAGTTAACAGGTGATATGTTTGAATCGTAAATCTTGCATTTTTACAGCCATCTCAGAATTGGACAATACTTCCGCTGGGCTAATCCTATCAGGCTGGATGTGGCTCAAGCTTGAGATAAAAAAAAAGACTACCGCTATGGATGCTGATGAGAAGAGTCTGGTTATATCAAAAATGCAACGAAGAACAGAAAACTATGTCGAAGACCATCATCTAGTGGCCTGGGTTCTAGATCCCCGAGTTAGAGGCTTTGGCTTGAACATGACTGGCAAAAGGCTTGTTCAGGATCTGGCCAAAAAAATATTTTCAAAAAGAGAACCAAGCTTCAATGATGAATCTGCTTCTAACCTCATCAAACACTGGTTCGACTATGATTGTAAAGAGGGTGAGTCTACCAGTGCACACTGCACACCTATCACTGCACGTTTCTGATATTACCCTGATTATTTTTTAGGAGTTTTTGATGCAGAATCCACTATCTGGGTACCGTTTTTAATGGCACGGCCGGCATTATTCTAGAAGGATTTAGCTGTTGTTTCTCCGGACCTTTCAAAACTCGCTAGGACTGTTCTTTCGTGCGTTCCACATGCTGCGTCTTGTGAGAGGCTTTGGTCATCTGCGGCAGCAACTGCAACCAAGAGTCGCAATCGCCTAACACAAACAAATCTTGAAGTTATGCTTCGAGTGAAAGATCACTTCATGGATACTGACTCTGGAACTGGCAAAGTGGAAAAGGCGATGAGAAAAATCAACGCCTTGCTGGCAGAGACCACTCCAGACATCAACAGCTATGCTCATGATGACGATGCTACTGAAGATGCAACCGTTACGGATGCTGCTGATTTGACGCAACATGTCGGCTTGGTACTAGAACAGACATCGAACAATCCTAGCCACCAACATTTCTCTGCTGGGTTGACGCAGATGAAGATTCGGAGCTTCGAATTATTCAGTTGATGAGATTTGCCGCAGCACCTTCATTTAGATGATTTTCAATCGTCTCAAACTCATTGTTGTATAATTTTCAGTTGTTCTAAGTAAAAATAATAATAAAAAGCAAAAAAATCATGGTTTTTATTATGGATCGATTTAATCGCTTCGAATCAGAGGCAAATTGATATTTACTGGAACCCTACACGCGAGTAAGGCGCTGTATCGCTCACATATAAGTAGAACTAATAAACTACGTAAGTAATTGCACAGCCTCAGTTTATATAGTTACCAGCCAAAATAGAGAAGAGAGAAACGAATTGATAAGATGCAATACATTACCCTTTTACAATTCGAGCCTGCGCCAATGGTTGAGGACTATCTGAACTATTTGCGAATTCAATTTCAATAAAACAAGAGGTTTGGTTTAGTTAAGAACACAGAACAGAAATAGACATTTTGCTATTAAATTACTTTACTATGCTATAGTTTACGACAGTGGTTCTCAACCTTTTTGACCTCGCGGCACACTTTGAAAATGAAAAATAGTTCGCGGCACACTAGTTCAGTGGTTCTGAACTGTTTTGGCTTGCGGCAGAGGCAAACCACCAGAATGCGTATAGCAGCAACCATAGTCTTACAGAGGTCACAGGGGTCACTGACGAAGTACTGCTGCCTTTTCGGAACACTCAAGTAGGCTTTTTATACATGAGTTTTCTTTTATCTCTGCGAACATCTCACAAATACGTCTACGAATGGTATCATTTGACATGGGAATCGTTTTCAATTCTTCCCAAACATTTTTTTACAATTTTATGCAGGCCGGAAGAAGAGCTTTGTCCGCTTCCGTGTGAGGTTTTGAATTATCAGCTATTACCTCTGATACCACATAACTTGCCTGCCGAGATCCCATTTAAACTTCAGGTTTAGCCTAATTTTATAAGATCGGCTCGACAATAAAGTCCGTCCAATACCACATTGTCGATGTAATTTACCGTCGCATCGAAGAGTGCAATCACGATCGCCACCAACAAATACAGAAGCGTAGAGGTGTATGCATTATACATGGATGCCAAACGCATTTCCACGCTCATCGTGGCATAGCACATGTGAGGATGGTATATTTCAATAGTGTTAGTGGCAGCCACCCGCAGTTCAATTGAAGTTCAAACAAACCGAAATAATAAACCTCACCGGCGGGGAAATGTGTAACCGATATAATTTGATCAACTTTACTTCTCAATTCTCGAATTAGTCGCCTGCAACATAACGTTGCGCCCTGAGCCCACGCCCTACATTGTACTTGTAGTGCTGGCACGCTATGGGTCAATGGGTCACCTCGACATCCTTATATGTGTTCACTGCATCGGATTGTGCATCGCGTGTCTTGATCGGATAAATTCGGTAGAAAAACCAACAATGACACACTGAAAATTTGGATGTCTGTTATACTTCGACATAGTTTACCACATTTGCTCGCGGCACACCTGAACAGTCCAATTGGCACACTAGTGTGCCGCGGCACACCGGTTGAGAACCACTGGTTTACGACAACGTATGCTGTCAGCTTCGATCACTTCGTTTGCGATCAATATATTTGTGAGAGAACAATGAAGGTTCAGTAAAATGCATGAATGATTGGTCGCTCGCACGGGTTACACCAGCGTTGCGCGAAAAATCCGTGCATATGTAAGATACAGTGATTTTTATCGACACCGATTACTTGATGACTTGAAATTGACTCGTGAATTTTGCTCCGAGTCACGAGTCAATCCACATTTCTGATACGCCGAGTCAAGTCAAGTCAAGTCATTTTAGAAAAGTGACTCGAGTCAAGTCAAGTCATACGAAAAAGTGACTCGAGTCTGACTCGAGTCAAGTCATGACTCGAGTCATCCCAACACTGCAATACAGCCGTGACATCGTAGGCCAACCACATTAAAATTACAATTTCGACGGCTAAACTTATTTGAGGCGCCTATTTGTTCGTGAAATCTCCAAATTATGAATTTTGTATATTGAATTTCAATTGAATAACATGAGTTTCCTGTCTACCCAAGTAATTCATATGAAAAGATTCATTATCGATAGGAAACAATCTTCATTAGATTTTGCCTTCCCACACAAAACTTAGCCATCGCAGTGATGTCTCACACGTTATTTTTGTGATAGACACCAAGTGGACCAGTACTACTACTATACTGCTCCAACCACCAGCACCACCAGCACCACCACTACAACCGAAACTACGCATATATCCACACCATTGGGCATGATGGCAACGGCGGACCAACTTGAATCTACAGCTACCATGAAAAGTGCGGGAATTGGTATGGAGTTGTTCATCTACTGATCAAATTGTACCCATGAATTGAATTCAGGTAGAAGAGCTATTGGAAGTACAGAAAATGACTATACAAATGAAATATTTATATTGAAATAAGCCCGTTTTAATAAACTCGTTTCAATTATATGCTAGTTGCTGACGATGATCGCTGACGGGTGTTAGTTGAAACATTCGAGTTCCTTTGAATAAGAATATACTATTTTTCGTATAGTTTACCAAAAATAGATCAAGTGAATTCCATTGAATACGTAAACTCTTTGAGAAACCAGCCTCATCGGTGATTCGCGACATTGTGTGTCAGAAATCCATCAGCCAACACTCATGGCAATTTAGGAAGAATCGTGAAGTACTAAAATATGTTGTTTTGAAAACTACATTTGGTTGTTGTGTTTGTTTCTGGTTTTCGTGGTGTTTGTCTACTATACAACTGATCATTTACACCAGACCGATATTCGTTATTTTTGCTTCCGTAACTGCCGACTTGTAGGACGGGTCACTTCTAGACTTTTTGTACGTTGGGGCTGTTCATAATTTTTTTTCTCTAAGCCGCCGCGGATACAATTACTTTTTTAAATTCATTAGAAAATCAAATTTTTCTTTCAACCCCCTGGAATTGTTGAGTTGTCTTCAAAGACGATGCAAAACAAATTTGACTCAAATCCAACAAGTTTAAGCGGAAGTATTTGACTATTTCATTGATAATTCTCGGATTATCTAGCAATAAGGATAATGACTTGAATAGTAACTTGAGTCGTGACTTAACTCGACTTGACTCGAATCATCTCTAAAAACCGAGTGAATCAACTTGACTCGAGTCAAAATGTGCAACGACTCGAAATGACTTGTGACTCGAATGTATAGTGACTTGATCCCAACACTGGCATTAGGACCGTTGCGTGATATTGTTTGAAAAGTTAGAGATTTATCTATGGGCGTTCTCGCCATCCGATACGGGATAGGAAGGTGGTATCTTGAAGAAAATCCTGAGACGAAGGATAAGTAGTCCTAAATTCCGACAGATAAGGATTCAGTATTAGAAATATCGATCAGGTGTAAAATGACAAAAGAATTCGAAACAGCATAACTATAAAAGCATGAACAACACCAGGAACAACAAGGTTTTGTGTGAATGCGAACTTGAACCTATGACGCCACGTGACGTCATATTGCTAATTCCAACCCTACATCTCCAAAAAGTTATATATTAATGTACATGATCACTAGCTGCGACTCGGGCCACAATATGCCACAGTGCTGAAGTACATGCTGACTTTTTAAACGTCACCTATTGTATCAACTGCTATAATATTTTAATATTAATTCCACAAAATTGCTTTGCCAACAATCTCGTCAAGGACTCGGCTTGACCGGACAGATGTGTTCTTAAGAGTTAAACACAGTTTTCTATACTGGCGCCGGGGATATCATCTCGAAAACAAGTTATACAGTACAGTAACCAACTTCTCAATCGAACGGATTTGTTTTTATGGTACAATAAGGATATCAAATCAAGATAGATCCCGCACGCCTGATAGATTTTTTATAATCGACATCGATGCATTCTTCCTATAAATTTCGTTGATGTAAATAACTGATTGGTTGACTAAGCGCGATTCACTTACTTCTAACATGGATTGATTTTCGTTCTTGCTATTGTGTGATTGTGGGCAATGCTCAAGGAAGAAAGTCACTTAAGATTCACAGACGGAAAGCTGAATGTTCTAATCTAAGCAAACTTTCGAGCACATAATGTTTGTAATTAGCAAGGTACGTGCTCGTTTAGTGCTGAATTTCTTTTCGTGCTGCCAGCGCGGAGAGCAGCGGAGAGTGATCCGAGGTTGAAATTCATTGCATTTCAACAATGAATTGCAACGAAATGCGTTATAATGACGTTGAAAATTGTAACGCATAGGTAAGGTTCACAGTGCAGAACGTAAAAGGCTCGTTTGTGAACGAGAACTTCCAAATTACAGCGGCCTCTCCTGAGATCTTTCAATTTTGAATTTGACATATTGAACTTCAATTAAATAGCATCCGATCTACGGCTGCCATATGAAAAGGTTCATAATCGATAATCTTCATGGATTTTGCCTTCCGACACGAAACTTTACAATCGCAATTATTTCTTAGACGTTATTCTTGTGATAGGCAACACGGAGACCGCCACCGCCAACACTATCGATACTACGTATGCATCCACATCATTGTGCATGGTAACAACGGCGGGCCAACTTGAATCTGCAGGTGATATCGAAAGTACGGAAATTGGTATGGAGTTGTTTATCCACTGATCAAATTGTACCGATGAATTGAAGTCAAGTGGAAGAAGAAGTACTGCAATCGACTACACAAATAAAACTTGTATTGAAATAAGACCGTTTTCATAAAATCGTTTTAATTTTTAGCCATAGTTGCTGGTGATTACCACTGACGAGTGTCAGTTGAAAACATTCGGATATATTTGAATAAGACTATCCTTTTTTTCGTATAGATTAACTGAAATATATGAAGTGAGTTCCATTGAATACGTCAATTACTCGAGAAACCAGCCTCATCGGTAATTCAGGTCGGTGCGTGTAACGTATCCGTCAGTCAACACGCATGTTAATTTAAGAAATATCTTTAAGTACTGAAATAAGTAGTTTAGAGAACTACATTTGGTTATTGTAGTTGTTGTTTGTGGTATTCATGGCGGTTGTCGACTACAATAATCATTTACCCCAGGCCAACATTCGTTATTTTCGATTACGTAAGTGCCGACTGATAGCACTGGCTATTACTTCTAGGCTTTTTGTAGCTAATGCCTCAGATTGATACCATCAAAACCAAAGTGAGGGACCTTGAGTCATTTTGGTAATTGCATGGGGACCGTTGCGTGATTTTTTTGGAAAAGTTGGAGAAACACGGTGTTAGAGATTTATCTGAGATATCTCGCCCGCGGATACGCCAAGGTGGTGTCTTGAAGAAAACCTGTGGCGAATGAAGGGTTGTCCTAAAATTCGGTAGATAAGGATTCGTTATAAAAATATCGGTTTGGTGTAAAATGACTAATAAATTCAAAACGGCATCAATACTAAAGCGTGAACAACAACAACATCTGCGCCAGACTGGATTCAACCGCGATGGTTGGTAATTTTAGAGCGAACGAAAAGTGTTTTCACTCATTTCAGAAATGGACTCTGAAAGTGTCGAAACTATTATTGCGATCATTGCATCAGCGGCAAGCTTCCTGCTGCTGACTTTCATAGGAGTATTCATAATCAAATACCTTAGGTGAGTTTCAGTTGAAGTTGTGATGATAATTTTACAATCTGCTGTGACGCATTGATGAAGCCAGCCGCTTATGGCGCCATCTATACAAAAAAACGTTGCAACGCGTTCCAAAATTCACGGAAACTACTCATTTTTGCATATTATATGGATAATCGCAGCATACAATATAATCATAATATCAAATTTGATCCTCTCTAAGAGCATATTTCCACCGATCCTCATCAGTAGAGAATAATTGAAAATGCGTTTTCAACCATATCTGTGATACAGAAATAATTTCCTCGTTTTGAAGAAAATCCAGAGTTGATTCTGAGTAGGGTCCTCGTTTAAATCAGATTGATTTAAATCAGATTTTTTCCGTTGATTTTTTATTTTAATTTCACCATTTGGATTTTATTGATCACTTTGGTTGATTCAAATTTTCTGACGAGATGCGTGAATATGGTTCAATATCGGACAACCATGTGCATTTTGTATAAGCCGGAGATAGTATTTCGTCACCGGTGCCAGTATAGGCCAGCTAATTGACAGACGGACGGGAAAAGAGCAAAGAGCGGTAGTCAATCAATATGCGTTTTTGATGTGGATAGATAGTTGTCTGCGACATGCTGCTTCCATTTCCGAAGCACTGGTATGATGCCGAAAACGAAGCGCATTCCGGAGTCTCTATGGAAAGATTCCCTCATCGTTGATGCCTGCCTAAGCGTTGCAAAACTATTATGGATGGTCCCGATTTGACTGAACATGTTTCCTCGCTAGTAGAACAGATCAGTGATGATTCCAGTGACCCATCATTATCACATAGGTTAAACGTTTTCAGCTATGTGGATGATGATTCACTGCCCCACATTAT
The DNA here is from genome assembly GCF_051294905.1 of Botryllus schlosseri. Classification (NCBI taxonomy): domain Eukaryota; kingdom Metazoa; phylum Chordata; class Ascidiacea; order Stolidobranchia; family Styelidae; genus Botryllus; species Botryllus schlosseri. The sequence continues at coordinate 360,395 of NW_027648630.1, forward strand.
TAAAGGTCAAGCGTTTTCCTTCATAACCTTGATTGACATGTTCTTCATTCATTACATTTTCTTTTGTTCGTGTTGTTGTTATTATTGGTGGGGAAAAAATCATGATTGGAATTATTTATTCGATTACAATCGACTTTAATCAAAGACAAAAGTATTTTAATCAGAACCCTAATTCGATTCGAGTGCAGTATCCGAGGACCACTCGTTACAAAGTTATCTTAGTAAACCAGGCCTAAAGTGTTGAAATACGTACCTTTTTTACTGGAACGCGAATAATGACATCCCCACATCATGAGTAAAATATTATTAATATGTATTATTATATTGAAATTAATATGTCATGGCGGATTGTTGCAATACTGCGGGCCGATCACTATAACAGGGGCATGTCGTCTGCATGAACGTGGGTAGCTTTTGTTTGATATTTTGAACGATATCGTGTTGTTACACCGTTCAACTAATTTTCAAAAGTATTTTTTGCATCTGATAAGAAAACGGTTGAATCTTATCTCCTTTTGGATGCTGAACACAGATATGTCAATTAAATTTGCTGATTAGCGCTAGTTTAAATATAAATCCTTTTTATATCCTTGTAAGATATCCACATAGCGCAAGCCGCGGTTCACATTATTTAATAAAAATCCACAATCAACAAACACCGTATCAATTGCATTCGTTTATAGTCCAGCATGGCATATGTATCGTGGCGAATATCGCTTCGGAAAACTACTAAACTCGATCGGATCGAGCTCGAACGGGTATAGGGTACATATATGATTATGTTAAACTATACGACGGAGAGACTCGTCAACAATTGGTGTAGGCTTAAACTCTGTTGTATGGATGGTGGATTGAATATTACGTCATTTTGATTTGTTTCGACTTTCTCAGGCTTCATTTTCTATCATCTATTTGACTGACGCAAGCCGATGTAGTTGAGCAGTTCTACGTATATGCAATCCATACAAAGTATAAGTAACTCGATATTCGTTATTCGATTCAAATTATTAGCGAATCAGTTTGTAGCGTAATCATCTTACAAAATGCAATGAGTTGAATCTTGTCCCGTACTTCGGAAATTTCGAGACTTGACTTTACTAGACTTTACTTGACTCGAGCCACCTCAAAAATCGAGTGACTCGACGTAAATCAAGTCGCAATATGTATTGACTCGATGTGACTTATGACTCGAAGGTAGGGACTTGATTCCAACACAGACCGATTGTGCGAGAGCCATACAATGGTTCAGAATGTAAATTTGAACTGATACATATTAAAGCAGTGGTCGGGGACCTTTTCCGACCAAAGAGTCATATTGGCCCAATATTTTCGATTGTAACTCCGAAAGAGCCATACATGTCAATCAATTGTTATGTCGCAATTGAACATCTGTGGTGTATTGGTAGCATCATGGTGTCTTATATGGTGTGTCATTGCTCAGTCGAATTGGCGTACGTCACACTTTCCGTTTGGCTAAAAGCAATTTGACGGTGATTTTGACCAGCTTGCCGAGCGCGAAATTTGATAAAATGGGTATCAATCGAAAGCTACCGTGGTACTGATTGCGAAAATATAAATTTTGTTCTGCTCGTGGTCTTGGAACCCCGCAAAATCAGCCTCGAATGTTGCATTGTAACGGAGTTTGGTATTGTGAGTAAGGGGAGGAAAGTGAGGCAGTGCGTCACATGTCGTCATGGATGAATGAAGGAAAATTCTGAACTCTTCAATGGATATTGTTATCTTTTATCGATGTTTATGAATGACTAGATCTTGAACATTTTTATTCCCGAAATCACGGAAATTTAATATTTATTGTTCAAAAATAAAGCGCGAAAGCACAGTTAAGGCTCAGATGAGGTACGGACGGGCCAAGCCTCACTTGTGACAGCGCAACTCATCGTAAATAGCTTAGTAGACTTTATAATCATTGACATTGTTGAAATGTAATTAACGCGCTGATTCTGAAAATATAGGTATTGATCGGCTTTTGAAATATATGGCGCAACGTATCGTTGCGTTACACACTTACATTTTTACGGCGGTGTTACAACAAAGCTACCAACCAATCAAGAAAATGGATAGCGTTGTTTTTAAATTGAATTTGTAATTGTGAATGTCACTTGCAAGGTATTTTATTTCGCGGCGGAAGACAATGTGTATTTGAAAACTACATTGTGCAACAAGTGTCGCCACGTCTGCTATTCTCTTTTGTCAATAAAGGTATCGTGCAATCCACGATTTCTAGGCGCGCGATGGTGGATAGATCGAATTCGCGAGTGGTGTTAGTCGCCGGCGCGACAGCAACTTACGTTTGGGTATTTTGAAAAGAGGGCGGTACGAGTCGCTTACCGTGGATACACCACTGCCTTGAACTCTCCGAGACATGTTCATGCTGCCGTCATGAAAATTTACTAACAAGTAATATTGATAAATCAGGTGCAAAATTCAAACTTTTCCAAAGAGCCATATCTTATACCCAAAAAGAGCCACAGGTTCCTGACTACTGTATTAAAGTATATCATTTCACTGCTTTTAAGAAATAGACGTAAACAAGACAGCAGCTCAAATGCTCACTCGGAAGTGAACGAATACGAAAAGTACGAATTGGATGGATCACGAGAGCAATCGCCGCACGACAATGAAGGAATATGTTCTGGAGCGGAACACGAAGGCACAAATGCGTATGAATCCGTGATCGATGAGACTTTCAATTCATCAAGCCAGTGGTCACATCTACGAGGTCGCTGAAAGATAATCAGTCGCTTCATGACTCGTTGACGGCTGGCAAGTGTTGATTGAAGGGGCTACATGGCAAGATGATGAACATATTCAGATTTGGTTTTACAACATTTCTATCGCATCGTGTTCAGTGCTTCCCAAACGTTTACAGCTCGCGACATACTTTGAATACAATGTTTACATTGTGCGACGCACCATGAGATATGTCCGAACAAATGGGAACGTAATTCGATGCACAATGAGTCGTGTGAGTAACGAGTGTGCATAATGGCTGTTTAAAAATAATCTTTTTGTGGGATTCCAGCCATTCAATGAATAAATTATCAGGTTACCCTAGAAAATGCTGCACACCAAATTTTGTTCAATTCTAACAAGTATAAGCCGTCACAGAGCCCATTAAAAGTTTTAATTTATTAGGGATAATTAAAAAAAAAATGCTAATTTTTCTGTCAACCCCATGAAATTGTTGAATTGACTTCAAAGATGATGCAAACCAAATTTGACTCAATTCCAACTAGTAGAAGCGAAGTTATTTGAGTTTTTCGTCTAGGGGGGGGGGGGGGGGGTGATCGCAGACTCATGCGCTTCATGGAGATAAAATTCCGAAGATCGTGAAGAGGAAGTGACGTCAACTCTGTTGCGGTAATAACTGCGGACCATGAAAAGAGTGTGGCGTCACACATGTTTATATCGCCCGTGATTGCATCGTTTGGGGTTATTTTTCAAAGTCAGTAAAAGTCAAAGTCAAACTGTGTAAAAGCTTGATTTGTGGATAATCGGAGAATTATCAACGAAAATCTCAAATAACTCCACTTCCACTAATTGGAATTGAGTCAAATTTGTTTTGCATCCTCTTTGAAGACAACTTCACAATTTCATGGGGTTGACGGGAAAATTCGAATTTTCTTTCCATTTTCTCTAATAATTTAAAATTTTTAATTGGCTCTGCGGCGGCTTATACTTGTTAGAATTGAACCAAATTTGGTGTGCAGGAATCCGGGGAAAACATTATTTTTGAACAGCCCTAGTATACATGTGCAATTGCGCGACTATTCGAGAATACGAGTGTAACAAGCAGACAAGAATACGCGTGATAAAGCAGTGATTTGTAACCTTTTTAACGATCGGGCCGCTAGAGCCTTGGTACCTCCAATCCAGATCGGTTGCGGACAACATTTTGTTCGGCCGCCCCCAAACGCTTGTTTTGGGTGCCCGTAGGGATTTCAACATAAATTCTTCATTTCGTCAGATAAAGATTGACGCTACTCAAATGATATTGGCATCGCTCACACGTGTCAACTAACCGTAAAAAACTCTCATTTCCCGAGACGCACGCGATTCCGAATTCCAATTCCTACGCAGTGAGCTTTATTCGTCACCAATGGTCATAATTGTATGGGGGTGGGGCGCAGATTGCAAGGAAGAGAAGATTCAGGGGGCTGCATGTGCGCTGTTTCATGGAGGCCACGGTTGCAACTTCGAGTTCTCTGAAAATGCAGTTAATGGCGTTACAGGTGCGCCGAATGACCGAGGAATTGATATGTCCTGTGGAGTAATGTACAACCTTTGCCGAAATGCCATTGTCTGATATTCCAGCATCATCAGGTTTCATACCCCTAGAGACTACAGTATCTAAAATTCTATATGGTCTCAAGCGACCATTTTTCACAATGGAGAAAAACGCTACACCCATTTCTACAACTTCTATTTTTTTTTTGATTTTGTTAGCCTACTTGTATTTTGTCGAAGGAAATGACACCCAATTCGATAGCAGCAAATCTCCTGACACGAAATGGCGCCAAGCGCCTAGAAAAGTGAATAAATTCGTGCTGAAGAAATCCGTGCCAAAATAATTAATTTATGTTGATTTTCGAAATAATTTTGGGCCTCAAATTGCGTGTAATTTCACACTGCATCTCGTACACCCTAATTCGGTGCTTCGTACCCCCAAGTGACCATGGAACTCTGGTTAAGAACCGCTGTAAATCTGTAACAGATTATTACAATATCTCCAACCAACGTTCGCATTGGAGATAGGGATGAATTAATTCTAATTTCGAGGCACAATAACACACTGTCTTATTTCGTGCTCCAATCAAGAATGACAGTCACAAAAAGATGGCTCAAGATTTATTGTGAGCACGGGAACGTGACTTGCGGCAGTTATGGGCGCTAAAAAATTTAATTTAGAAGAGGAGAACGGGTATTTGCCCGTCGGATCGTGAGAAAGTAACCCAGCAAACACCCGATATCCCATGGATTTACTGGTATGTCCACAATTGTTCCAACCCATCCCATCTCCCACGGTTAGTTACTGAGGACTGGCTCAGTTTGTCACAAACTGGACGTCCAGTTATGTAACTCCAGATGACTTCCAGTGGAAGAAATTTTTAGAGTATTCCTATTCGCGTCACCAATGAATATTCCAGAGGATGTCATAGTAGTATGTCACCTGGATGCCACGTACATAGGAGTTCATCAGGATGCCCCTACTTGGATATCGCTTTCATGGGGTCCAGCTGGCTTGTTCAAAATGGCATATTATGATTATTCTTCCCCATGTGGGATGCACAATGCACATCGCGTACGAAATCGTAAGACATATAGGCTTATAGCCATTTATCAGTGTACTGGTTTTATGAAAATATATCGCAATCCTGCGTTGTATTGATTTGAATAAATTGCTGAATTATAAAGAGGCATATAGCTGGACCCATAAGCGTGCACAACTGCACAATTGTGCAGTGTGCACATCATGGCGAAACACGTGTTCTGAATATATATCCCGATATAGCGAAATACTGGAACAAATGTGCGCATCAATGTGAAATTGTGATGCAAGTGGCGGTATCACAACGCGATTTACTAAGGATGATACGCCATGACTATTTGTAGCACACAGCACGTCTCTACAATCGCGGCCCTATCGTGAAAACCAGACAGACATCTTCAAACCAGACAGCCTTCTTCCTTCTCCGTCACGTGTTACCTGCGCAGTCTAGCGCGACGGCGCGTGCATCTGACATTTGAATCTGAGTTGATGTCTGTGTGACTGATGCGACGAGGTTCTTTGAGATAATGGACGCAGACAAAACAGTCATTGATTAGATTGAGAATCTGTACGAAGCAAAAACAGAAGAGTTGATGTCTGTGGTTAGTGTTGTTGATTCAGAAACTCTACCTGAACCGCTCCAACAGAGAAACAGTTTGAAATGGTAAGAGTTCTAATCTTTAGAATGATGCGTAAATAGACCTAGCTATACCGTATACATTTCTTGTGAGCGTAATTTAGCTTCTCCTTTTTCGTTGATAGTTTGTGTTCAATATCGATGTATGGTAGAACATTAAATTGATTGCTGCGCCTCATTATTTCTTCGAATGCAGATACGCCATACTGTGAAGTGTGAATACGAATATGATTGAAACGCCATAAACAACGATTTGCTGATTCATTCCAATAGCAATGCTTTGCTGGTCGGTAGACTGAATGTTCCTCAAGATATTGATAAAAATCTCTTGTGTATTTGCGTGGTCATATAGTAATTTATGTAATGAGGCAATTATATATTGCTTGATCACATGGCTAACCCTATGATTTATACTAGTTTGATAGCGCTTATGACTGGTTGCCGCCATTGTGGATTGTTCCCAATTTACAACTCTTGTTGAACTTGAAAGTATTCTGCTGACTTTTCCTTTGAAAACCTTATAAAATTATTACATTTACTGAATAGTATTGTCTCATATACAACCTCTATGAGTAATTGAGTATGAACAAGTGCAAGTTATATACTTTGATAGGATACCATGATTGATTATTATCAAGTTAATTATTGATGACTGACTATGCACCTTTTTTGTACATGAAACGCTCTTGCCGTGGCCAAATTCACCCTGTATATATAGCCGCACCGGTGTAAATTGTCCGGTAACGTCAACGGCAAGGTAACTGATGTGATATACAAGCATATTGTTTGAACGTGATAGAAGGCATTGTCTTAAAATTGGGTTGAACCCCTCTGCAAGGTAAGGAAATGCATGTGCCGCAATCAAACCCTCAACTCAGAGCCGCGATTTGGCCTATATTGCCCAGCAAATCGCGGCTATCAGAATGAATTATCGAATTACCATTGATGATGTAATCATATTCCGGGTGTTTCACAGTAGCCAATATTCTCGCCAACAATAACCTTATAAATGATTAGTGTGTAAATGTACTATTGGCAGCATGCTTCCACCCATATCGGTTTGTTTTTGTTTCGCGCACTGTCAGATGACTTCAATACAACCATTCTGATTATTTCAATTTCTTAAATATCTGCAATATCTGCCATTTGTGATGACCAAGTCAAGCCGACTGTACGAAGAATGCATTATAGAGTGCGCAGTGTACCGTCAACATAATGAAGTACTAAACTACAGCATCGGCTTCAACTCGATAGAAAAGAGCACGGAACAAGTGGTGCCTGTATAATATCATTTTCTGTGAGTTGCATGGTAATCCTACCTATCATATCCGGAAATCAATGTTCAAAATCAGAATCTATTCTCAGGTACCGGATGCGAAATCCATTCATCAACCCGGTATCAAAGTTGGAGAGCAAACGAAGGTAACATAAATACTAGGATACAATTTGCCAAAACCGAAGGTGGTTGAAGAATTTTTGGTTGGTACTCAATCAGTCATAGCGTCATACATTCCTGCTCAAGTTCAAGTAGCAGTAGTGACCGAGTGTTCAAGTAGAAGTAGAGAATCAAGTTCTGAAAATTGCACGAGTGTCAAGAAGTGGATTAGCTCGAATTGTCGAATTCTTTAGAGTGTAATCGTAAGTGACCAATAACCATTTCCGAATATAGGTATGGTCAAGGTGAAAGTATATCAGTATTCGTACTCCAGTAGCACTAGAAGCAACATCCTAAATTTCTGCTCCAGCGTACGCAGCAGTTTACAAGCAATGTTAAGACTACAAGCGGAAATAAAATTGGAACCCAAGTAAAGCATCAAATTTCTAATCACGTGTACGTAGAGATCTATAAGGCATGTAAAAACTGCTTTTAGTGCAAGCAGAAATGGAGTTAAAAGAACTCAAGTACTTTGTTTGATAGAGTAGATTTGGTCTACGTCAGAAGTGGCCAACCCGTCGCTCGCGAGAAGGTTTTCAGTGTCCCGCGAGTTAATTTTCGAATTTGGCAGTAATATCAATAAATAAAATAGGCAGGTAACTTATTGTGAGCTTGCAAGATCAACCGAAAATATGATAAGCCTGACCGCGAACTTTATGATGTTGATGACGAAAATATACGTTCCGACTCATTGGCGGAGGCAAGGGCCATCCACATTTTCGTATAGGAACATGAAGTAGAATATTTCGTCGCAGATTTATTTGACTTGATATTTTTCTTGACACTTCGCGCGATTCATTGTCACTCGATTTCTAGCTTCTCTAGTATTGTTTCCCTCTCATGAAAATTAAATATGCGCCCATTCTACAAAATTGAGCCTAACTATATTCGCAATTATGTGAGAACGTATTATCCTACATGCGACTTCGCGCCTGTACTCGCAGAAAGATAGTCGTTGATGAAACCTTTGCGCAAAATGATAGACATATGTTCACTGAAATCTTTGTTATTGATATATATACAAGCCCCGATTATTCATGTCCTGGTCAATTGAGCCCAGCTGTATACAGAGGCGACCCACAATATATGCAACATTATTATTGCCCGAATTCATTCATTAACATTGATAAAATTTCGCTCTTGGCCCGGCTAGGGCTTGTACATAGTGTTTTCATGACATGTTCGTTATCGAATTTGATGCATAGTAATATTAATATATGTCCTGTTTATACCATTACCTAATCCTGTTCGCTCCTATCGGACGATTAGAAAAAGGACATCAACATTAAAGTGGCCCATGCAGTTGTTCGTAAATCTCATGTGGCCCTTTGGCCGAAAAGTTCGGCCACCCCTGATCTAGGTGTTGCATTATCATAGCATGCAATTGTAAATGACTGTTTTCAAATATGCTATCAAAGTAGTGTTGTTACCCAAGTAGAAGTAGAGGTGACACCTGACATCATAAATATCTATCGATTTGCAAGACATGATAAGACTACTTCAAGTGGAAATAGAGAATGAACTTGAAAATTAGTCGAGTAAGTTGTTCAAAGAAGTAGATCTGGTCTTGGTGTCGCTTTCTTTGAGCATATATAAATGTTCCCAACCAGGATGCTGTGTATTCTGGCATTACGATGCTATGATGTATTATTTCTTGTAATCCATGTACGCCATATACCAAACTAATCCGCAAATCAATGAAAAGGTAATCACTTCTCCGCTGCCTGCTGCAAAGTCCATTCATCTGCAACACAAGTGGACTACGAGGAAGCAGTGAATTCTTTGCTACGTCATGCCCCGGAAAAAGTCAAAAAGCCGCAATTGAAGGTATCAATCAGTTGAGCTCATATGAAACCGGGGAGGGGTCAAAGTAGTCGGTGTCCGTACCCAAGTAGAAGTAATGTCACAGATTCCCTCCCAAGCATAAGTAGCAATTTACAAGGTAAAGTCGTGTCCGCTGAATTCAGAGACCGTGTAACCGCTTTATTCGGCCAAAAATGCTTGTACAGGAAAGAAGTAAAATTGCATTTAAAATACTCCGGCCGGTTAATGCGGACAACACCGATTCTGTGGTTAATTCGGCCAAAATGGGCGGAACCACACTGAATAAAGTAGAGTCGACTGTATATCAAAACTGTACTGAAAGTATGAGTAGCGATTTACCGGGTATGCCATACCTATTTCAAGTGGAAGTTAACAAGTACTCTGTAGTTGGATGGAAGTTGATTTGGGCGTATCATCGCATTCATTAAATATGAAACACAGTGGCGACAAACTCGACTGATGTCGCAGGCCGGACTCAAAAGCTTCAGATCGCTCGGGCCCCACCAATGGAGTGATTCCAAACTATTACCTGAAAATCCGTGCAATGGTTATTCATTTTAAACTTGATTATCAGGCCTTTCAACACAGTAGTGTAATAGATGAATTATATTTCGGATCATATGGGTTCTATTCTACTTGCACCTATATCAGCAAACAACGAAATTGTCAATAATATGGTGATTAAGCGGCAGAATACAGTTGAAAATCAATGAAACAGTAGCTCTTCTAATACGATGTCGGCAAGCCGGTATTTTTCTATGCTACCGATGTTTTACTCGAACATGGCGGCAAACCTGGGTATGTGTTGAGGTAAACAAAGTATTTAATTGTAAATACGGACGTTGGAATTTTCTTCATGGTCTTAGAAAGCGATTTAGGTTTCCCTCGAGGCCGGATACCATTTGAGTCTTTTGTGATGCAACACAATAAGCAATTTTCTCCGTACTCGACATTTGCAGTGTTGAGGGATTATTTAATGGGATTATTTCTTATGAAAATTTCAAACATTAGAAAAGTGCTGCATAATACACGCATTGTTCAATCTACACAGAATTGCTGGGCGGTTTGTATCTTTGACACCCCTGATGTAATGGAATGTGGCTTCTTCCGAACATGGGTTGGTTAGTTGAAGTTAAAGTAGTCAGTACTCTCAAGTAATACATCATTTCTATTGAAGTATATGTACTGGTTTACAGGACATGTTAAACCTACCTCGAGGAAGCAGTTGGTGTGATGTCATAAACTTGGTCGAGGTGCCGGTTGATTTTAGCATATAACTGTTAGTGGCGATTAACAAATTGAAGTATTCAACATTGGGACTATAGTGGAAGTAGAAGTAACTTGGAGTAGTTTTAACATACTTCGTAAATCACAGCATACTCCAGTATAAATTGAAGTTGAAAGGTACTCGAGTGGTTTGAAAATAGTGAATTTGGTTGTAATGTTTCATTCTTTTACCATGTAATGGTTCGAACATGTGTAGCCGAAGTAGAAGTGGTCGTTTTTGGTAGTCAAGCTGAAGTAAGAAGTAACATCATAAATTTCCATTGAAGTAGAAGTAGGGATTTTCAAGATATGTCAATTATTTCAAGTGGAAGTAGAAATATAAGTTGATAAGTACTCGAGTAGTTTGAAAAAGTAGTATTCGTCAAAAAGGAGTAGTTAGTAGACATCTAAGTAACGTGAATCTGTAGTGAAGTATAAGTAGCGCTTTCCAAGGCGATGTTCAACTACTTCGAGGGGAAGCAGTCGACGTAAAGAATTCACTGACATTGCTGTATATATTTCAGGCACAAGCGCCGAGAAGAAGCGTTTTGGCGCAACAACTTCTGATTGCCGAAGAAAAAGAATAGGCACTCAACATCAGCAAACGGTGCTTTGATTTAATTCTTGCATTGTGACTTTTTACTGAACCCGTTTTGTCATGCTCGTTTCAAATTGTTGCTGTTTCTTTAGTCTTGTGATACCATTCTATTTAACTCTATTTGATATTCATTCAATCAATGTTTTTTTTTCACATAGACTGTTCCATTAGCTTCGAGTTGTCCTAGCAGTTGCTGTGTCTTATATTCCTGCGACACCTTTTTATGTACTTAAGCTAATGACAAACAGTCTAAGTAAAAAAGCATTGAGTGGTTTTAGCAGCTGCTGTTTATTAAACCCCTGTGACACATTTTCTGTGATTACTTGTTGCAATATGATTTTTCACTTCAGCCTTGACTGTGTTAAGTGGTAGTAGTTCTCGCCTTTCACATTTTGTGTGTTCGTTAATAGTAGTATAGCTTCGTTGATAATAACCAATATCGTATTTGTATTTTGCCAGTTTCGTTGCTCGCTCAGCCAATATACGCAGTGTGTGAGCTGATATGATGTTGTATCCCATGTTGTTAGGCGTTGAACCAGGTATGGAGTCGAGATGAGAAAGAGGGCGAATGACACTTCCATAGGGAGTGGCGCCACGTACGCAGTACGTCAGGCGCGTCCATTAGGGAGTGGCGTCATGTACACAGTACGTCAGGCGCGTCCATAGGGAGTGACGCCATGTCCACAGTACGTCAGGCGCGTCCTTAGGGAACCACGTGACGTCCAGGCTAGGCCACACGCGTCCGTGAGGAGTCGCTTCATGTCCACAGCACGTCATCGTGGACGTACTCAGAGGGCAGACAGGACGTCTCTAGTTGTCGACAAATCCAATCCAGGGAGGTAACGGCAGGAAGTAACTGGATGTCCGGCCTGCTATTCCACCGGAAGTCAACTGGACGTCGAGTGTTTGCTGGGAAGGTGTTTGGCATATTAGGCAATTGAATAAATAACTGTACCATCTAGAAATTTTCCGTGACTCACTTGGAATTGCTTCGCGCCCCGCCAATGTGATACAAACTGCTTGTGAAGCCATGTCAGGTTTTGAATTCAAAGATATAGTGTATGTTTGTTTGTATATTTTAATTTTAATGTTACATTGGAGTGAGTTAAAAGGTAGAGACGATAGTGGATGCGACACGATAGCATGCGACACTTGAGCCTGTCCAGGTTGGATTGAGTGGAGGTTAAATTTAGGGAGAGCTAAAGTTGTGGTTATGTTGGAAGCTAGAGCAAGGGTTCTCAAACAGTGGGCCATATGGCCAACTGGTGGGCCGCAACAACATTCTGAGGTTGCAGGGCTTTGGAGCCGGAGCCGGAGCCCGGATCCGGAGCCCCGGAGCCGTGCATTTTTACCGGAGCTGGAGCCGGAGCCGGAGCTCTATATAAAATTCAGCCGGAGCTGGAGCTGGAGCCAGTTATTTGAGGGGTAGCTCCGGCTCCGACGTATTTCATAAGATGCTATATTATATATGCAACAACCATATCTGCTGAGTTCACCGAATTCAACAGCAGGCCTTCGCGATATTAAGAATCTTTTCCTCTTTGGCGCTACATTTTCCGACTAACCATGTTCCTGGGGGTTCAACAGCAGAGCAGTCGTATGTTCAATGTTCAATTTTCATACATGAGTGCCGAACCTCGGTATGCGACATATGCCTGTGAATATTGGGGTATTCGGCATACGCGCAATTTCATCATCAGCACAACCTTGTTGGCCAATTGTATACGGTTCCAAAATAATGATCACTATGTATCAGACATGGGGTAATCGCGATTAGTAATCGTAATCGATTACGACGATTACAGCATTTTGAAGTAATCGTAATCGCAATCGATTACATTCGAAAAAAATCCGAAGTAATCGTAATCGTAATCGACTACTTCCCATATCTAATCGATTTGTTTGTGAAAGAACGATTACTTTTTGTTTATACAAGGACTATGACATAAACTGAATATTCGTGAACAAGAATGAGATAATATACCACGTTAGCGTTAGCACAAACGTCTGTTTTCAAACGCCACTGACTCATTATTACGAAAGAAGTATTAGCTCCGCTCGTCATTGCGTAACAAGTATCCACACATAGTAAACAGACATGCGATGGACATTGTAGTGTGATTGTAAGAACACCTCCCGTGGTGTATATCAGGTTATCAATACACTACAGATGCCGCTACCTCGCAGCAGGATATTGATCACCACTCTGCCTGTAGTTTCAAATAGTAACTTATGTATTAATGTTTGGTTGTGCTTAGTTAAACGCAGTTTACCATTGCTGCTTGGCGAGCAGGAGGCCTACGTACGCACGTGCACCAGACGAAGATTCGGAATTTTGTACTCGTCGAATAAGACATTGCAGTTTCCACAACGAAGCATTACAAATATACAGCTGCTGATATATATCATACCGAGCCGTGCTTAGCCGTTTCTCGTAACAGCAGCTCGCTGTATATGTATTAAGTTGAAGGCAGACTTTTTATGTTAACTATATATCTTATTCTCATATAACTACTTGAAACGGGCGTCAATCGTTATTTCACACTTCGTTACTTAGCACTTGGACCTGCCGCCATAACCATCCGCTTATATAGCCTGACATGTTAGCGTGGGTTGTAGCTAAAATCAGCAATTCAGCCAAAACAGCAATTCCCCTGTCCAACCGTTCGTCAATAATATTGGTAATTGCATTATATTACTATTCATTTATAACCTCTCTGAGCCCCGAGTGTCAGATTTACCTGTAAAGCTGGGGCACGTAGTTCATCTTCATAGCATCTGGTATGTTGTTATAATTACTGTATGTTGTTAATTCGCGACCTCCAGTCCGTTGTATAATCACAAGATATTGTACTCGCCAAAACGTAGCAGACTAAAAGAATATCTTTTGTGAGACGCACACACAAATTGTCATGGCTTTATTATTTTGTGGATGCGCCGGGTGACATTTGCATTGCGGGCCCAGATTGGAAGGACAGGAGTTATTAGTCCCGCCCACTCAGCGCGGCTATTGACAATGGACGAATACCCTAAGTTTCGGCCAAGGTATTTCTTTGGTATCACATCCCGTGGAGTTGCGTGTTGGCCGAAACTGCATATGTGTTTTGGTGTGTTGTGGGATCGTGGCGCGGTAATGACCGGCTACGAAATGCCTGTTCCCATAAAATATAGCCTATGTATGTTTTTTCTTGAGGGGAAGGAGGTATGCATTTCAAACCCAGCTATCTACTGGAGCAGGGGTCATCAACTGTTTTGAAACAAAAAACTACTTCTTGTGTAGTGTGTACTGATTATTGCGACGACCGACGGGTTACCTCGTACCCGTACCATCGTTTATCCATGTTCAGTTGGATTTCTTCACTTAGAGTAAGAAAATCAGAGCACTGGGCCGGGTTTCCGCCCCTTACCAAGAAAAAAACGCTCACTCGCAGGGACTCACACCAGTTCCTCCAAGCTCAGTTGCGTTGCTGCAGTGCGCGCAGAAGCGCCGATCTCCGCGTCTAGACTCGGGAATATTAACTATATAGATTCCCGTTGAGCCGCCGCGTGGGCGAAGACAAGCAATGCCCCGAGCGACTGCGTTCGTATGTTCCTTGGCGTCGGCCGACCCATGTTCAACTGCTGCTCATATGAAACGAGCTTCAACTATCAAATCTCTCATTTGGATATTTGCTACAGCGCAGTGGTGGCCATACGAACGGGGTGTGAGACTTACCGGGGCCCCCCTATAAGAATCTCTCCGTAACTTATGGGGGGCTTCGCCCCCCAGACCCCTCTTTCGCGTCTGTTATTATTATCTATCTATCAAGGTTTGGCCAGGTGCTGGATTCGGCCATGTCTATTTTTTCATGTGATACACGACATTAAATCTAAGTAATTCTACCGCATGCAGAGACGTGATGATTATCGGGATATGGTACTTTTCTAACAAATGCAAGATTTGATGATGATTGACACATCTATACGGAATCCTATTCTTGCCTTACACGGATTTCCATGTTTATTCGTTATTATCCTTGAAAAAAGCGCATAACTCAAATAGGGGAGCCCTTCGGCCAGCCCCCCTGGCGACCGCCCACCTTGCCCACCCCAAAAGCCACCACTACTACAGCGACCGCGGGCGACTCATTTGGTCCGCGTTGGTGACCCCTGTACTGGAGATATTTGAATCGCAAAGCTCGAAAAACATTTACAAGAATTAATTAAATTCTCGAAAAGGCTCTATATGTCTATAATATATGTTGGTTTACGAAATACTTTTGAGTCCCCTTCGAGCACGCACCCACTCTATTAAGGAATTTTGGGCGCGGCATGTAAAGACCTGGCAATAATGCAAATCGTTGGATGCGATAAATCATCCACTATAAAGTTGGGCAATTGATATGTTATGACGTAATAAGCAAATGACGCATGATGAAGAAAGTTGATATCTCATTAAGCCTTTTCATCGCAGTCCTTGTATTGTCTCCCCATATATCATTTAAGATTATAGTCCTAAGCTAAACAAATGTAATCGTGAGTAATCGTGATTACTTTTTCAATGTAATCGTAATCGTAATCGACTACTTCCTGATTTTGCTGTAATCGTAATCGTAATCGTAATCGCGTGATTCCGAAGTAATCGTAATCGCAATCGATTACATTCATAAAGTAATCACCCCATGTCTGCTATGTATTATGCGAAATGGGAGAGATGTTAAAAACGTGATTTCGTTGCACATGCCGATATATGACGAGCACGAGCCGAGAAACTCCGTCTCATCATTGCTATGAATCGGATAAGCAAATACACGTTTTTTCGTGATAGTTCTTTAGTCGGGCCGCGAAAGTGGACAGTATTATTGCGAGTATGCAATTATGCATGCTAATTGCAATTCATTACTGCGCATCATTGTCATCTCCAGTAAGGATTTTCGAGCTTAAATAGGGGATGGCAGAAGAGTAGGCCAAAACCCCATAGTATTCTATGTTGGAGACAAACTACTGATTTGATACGCGATTTCCAATTTGTAATCATCTGTTTCGTAAACTTGTATAAATGTGCAATGTTAATACTGCATAGTTTAATTCGTTATGGGCATGGCGCAATGTGCACGGCACAGTGTTTATTTCGATTATTCGATTCATTTCAACGGGAAAATATTATTCCGACAAACTTGATCGACACCGGATGGACTGGTAACGAGTGCACCAATATCGAACGTCAAACCATTGGCCATTTGGTACAAATCGAATTTCTATTGATCACGTCGTTATATCCGCCCATTTTTCCCTTACTACAGTTGAATGATAATCGCACATTTAAAGATTGAATCAAGCTGTATGGTAATGGTAATGGCCTAATGGTAATGAGTACAGTGCCAGTGTTAAAACGCCGCATCAGAATTTTAATGCTGTGGCATGGAGTAAAGTGCTTTTTTAATTTATTGTAATACACGACGATTTACTAAAATGTGACTGGACCCTGGATCTGCCAATGCGTCGAAACTGATATTTTAGTCCAGTCATCAATAATATCCCAAGTGCCGCGACTAGACTAATCATATTTTTGGTTGGCCTATAGCGAGTTCACAATCTGAGCAATTCAATTTCGATAATATAACAGTATTTCGATAATATAATGTGAAATTATAGCTCGCGGGCTACTCATCCTTCTCGCGGGCCACATATGGCCCGCAGGCCGCGGGTTGCTCACCCCTGATACAGACACACACCTTCGATAGTTTTCAGAGCCGGAGCCGGAGCTGGAGCCGGAGCAGTGGTAATAATGCTGCTCCGGAGCTGGAGCCGGAGCTGATGTAAGATAGAAGAAAGCTCCGGAGCCGGAGCTGGAGCAATGCAAATTTACGGGTGCTCCGAAGCCCTGTGAGGTTGGCCACAGATGTATTTGAAAGATTGTAGAATTAGTGAAAGTTTAGTTATAATTGCTATGTTATCCGCTCAAAATATATACATATTATCGAGTTATCGAATTATATGTAGACTACATTGATTTCCTTTGAAAGTATATGGCACCATCGCAACGAATCGTAATGGATTGGGGATTTAGTGCGAGTTATTTTATTTAGAGTCGGTTTAAAATGTACGGCCTTGAAATCATTGTACCTAATGTAAGAGT
This sequence comes from Botryllus schlosseri, assembly GCF_051294905.1. NCBI lineage: Eukaryota > Metazoa > Chordata > Ascidiacea > Stolidobranchia > Styelidae > Botryllus > Botryllus schlosseri. The sequence continues at coordinate 377,563 of NW_027648630.1, forward strand.
TCACGAATTGATTGTATCATTAGATTTATTGTTCTTACATCGCAGCCTTAGTAGGGGCCAAGACATACTATGTACAAAGTACAGCTTTCATATAACCAAAACATTGTTTGAAGCTGGCCCAGAATGGTTATATTATTTCCCAACATAAGGGAACTAGACCCCCATCACATAGTGGATGCGGGGATCGGATCATTGGGTTTTTCGACAGGACTGAAACAGCGAACGGCGATAATGCACACGAGAGTTCTACGATCTACCAGGGCCGTAACTGCCGCACCTCAACCCCCAATTGACGGGGAGCTCGAGGGAGCGCAATGTTGGTAGAGCTTTACTCAACTGAAAAGTTTTCGTCGCGCTTTGCGCGATTTCATGTCCCTAAAGGTCTACATTTAAATGCAAGAGAACAATGCGCATATTTTGCAGAAATAGGCATATCGGTGACGAGCGTTACCAAGCATTGAATAGGACTATGAACTCTGACTCTAGGACAGCGGTCGGGAACCTATGGCTCTTTTGGGTATAAGATATGGCTTTTTGCCGAATTTTTATTTTTTACTCGATTCAACCATAACGCAGTTACTTGTTCGTAAATTTTCATCACAGCCAAATAATTATTCTCGTGGCAGTACAAACATGTAATCGAGAGGCCAAGACCGACGTATTCTGGGATAGGGGATCCGACCCCATCTTCAAAATCCTCAAATTCAAGTAGGGGAGATGTGGTACCGATGAGACACTGGGACCGAAAATACTTGAAAAATTCTATGTGATAATCCCATGATTACAGTACGCGACTTTGTCTACAATGGCATGCTGGCAGAACCTTTCCTCACATGCAAAAAACCTCGACCTGGGGTCTGTGACAAATGATTTACGTTTTAGGGGGTGCAAAGTAAATATGGATCGACATATACATTTTTCTATATCACCTTCCAGACTAATAAACCCGTTATAATTTTTGATGTGAATTATAGGGCTTGTAGCAGGGTATATAATGGCACATATTTCTTGAATCAATACCATCCTAGAGTGGGCTATTTTCAATTCAGTTACAATATTTATAGGGTGGAGGACCTATGGTACCATAGCCAAATCAAGCAAAATAGTTGGACCAACTAATTACTTAAAAACAGAAACACGCCTTCATATATAGAGGCTGTAAATCATAGTTAGCTGTGGTTTTTTATCGCTATTACGATATATTTGAAAGTCAAAATGTCGATTTTCCGGTAATATGTATGTGGCATTAATTTAATAATTTAATAATCAAAACATGATTTTTCCCGACATTTGAGTTGATATAATCTATTTTATTCTTGTAGGTGGCGACGAAACATTTTTCATTGGCATGCTGTATAGCTTAGATTATGGTACACAACAAAACAAGTTAAAAATTTTTGGTCGTGTGCCATTTGACTCACCGGGTGGGGACCGATGATACATTCGAGCAACAAATTTTAAACGTTTCTAAATATTTTTTGGAAAAGGAGGATATCCATGTAAATGTCCTGCGGATAGTTAGAGCTTGTATCAAAGTGTTGAGATGAAGATTTGAGGGCCAGAGATCATTTTGCAATTTTTGATCCTGCGGTAGCACATATCCCCTAGCTCTCACACCGGTGAGCAATACCAATCCCTAATTCGATGTACACGCCTCGAAATGTTGGAATACACGATATCTTTCTTTTTTTTTTCTTTTTGTGGTATTCATGGTGTTTGTCGACTACTATGGTCATTTACACCAGGCCGAGATTCTTCATTATTTTCCGTAAATGCCGACTTATAGCACGGCCCACCTCTAGGCTTTTTGCAAGACACCACTTACGCGGATGAAGTGGCGAAAACGATATCTTGATTGATCAAAGAGAAAAACAGACGTGTTGACGCCTGTATGACAATGCAGCCGTGGAAGTGACATTCACAATTGAAAATTCATATTACAAACAACCCCATAGCTATCCACGTTTTAATTGGTAATAAATATGCAAATCGCGTGATTTTGGGAATGAAAATGCTCACAATTCATGAACATCGATGAAAAATATCGATAATATAATCATTGAAGGTTTCACGATTTTCGTTTACTCATCCTGACGACAAGTGAGGCACTCCCTCACTTGCTTCCCCTTCAGTTCGGTTTATTAGCAATTTTCATCAGTTCAATACACCACAAAAATTGAGATACAATGAAAAGATAGGAAGTGTCGAAACGACTTGGAGTAGTCTTTGGAATCAGTCACCCACCTTGGCCCAAGCGATTTAAAGACGAGGCATGACCCCTGACCCCACGTCATTGACGTATCACACCTTACGGGGGGTACTGGGTATGTAATGCTCAGCACCGTAACTGCCGCACCCCAAACCCCCCAATTGGGGGGGGCGAGCTCGAAGGGGGCCCAAAATTATTTCGTGAATTAGCATAAATCATAAAGGATTTTTTGAAAATTCATGCCAATTTTTCAAAATTTTTTCGCGCTGTGCGCGAATTCAAGAAGTCATTTATCTTTATTATTGGGTATTAGGCCATTACCGCGCTACGACCCACCAAGACCTACAATCAAGTTTTAGGCCATATAACATGCGACTCCAAGAAGTGTGCCAGAACGATTGGCAGCGAGAAAACCTTGGCCGAAAAGGTCTATGCCCTTATGCTGACCGAAGACGGCGTTCTATTTATAAAATACATATTGGTTTAATTGTACATAATAGGCGCCTAAATGACTGACGCCGAATGTTCCTGTCTTTGCAATCTGAACCTCACAAGACAAATACCATCCCGATGGGAAAAAATTTATGCCAGTGAAGAAATACCAATTTGAAATCGCGTGCGTCTCTTACTTCAGAAGCCTACGTTTGGGCGATTCTATATGTTTTGATATAGCAGACTGGAAGTCACGAAATAACATCATGTAACGAAGTCATGCCAACGGGTCCGCCCGCCAGAAGATGTGTAATTATTATTTACGGGCCACCCCGTTTTCAAGACACTTCACTCAGCTCTACCGGTAAATCTAATTACGTGAGTAGAGAGGAAAATAAATTGATAGCATAATATATATGCAATCGCCTATCTGATTGACCTATTTTATCATAAATTATCGAAAATTTTCGCGCTTCGCGCTGGCTCACAATACAGTACAGTTGATTTCGTGACAAACGCGAACAACGTGATGTGGGGGTCGTTTTATCACCCTATGGGAGCCCAAGACCCACGTTTTTGGGGGCCTGACGAGGTGCTGTTTCGTTCCTGCCAACGGGTATACGCCTGAAGATGTTTAATTATTAATGGAGTGGTCCTACCTTTTCAAACACACCTCACTCAGCTCCACCGGCAAATCTGATTACGTGAGCAGAGAGAAGATAAAAATTGATAACAATATATGCAATGCCCGATCATACTGACCGATTCAATCGTGAATTCTATAAATTTTTCCGCGCTTCGCGCGCTTAGGTGACAAAAGTTGATCCACCAAACAAACTCCCAATGATAATGATAAATAGCGGTAAACAGTGTATCGCCGGAGGGGTCCCAGAAGTTAGGTCTATAACCCTATGGGGGGCCCAAGACCAAAGTTTTTTTTTGGGGGGCTGACGAAGTGCTGTTACGGCCCTGGTAATACTGTAGTGACCATGTATGGCTTCACCAACGCATGCGATCATGGATACTCGCATTTAAAAAAAGCATCAAGATCAGAGGTGGCAAACCTGCGGCCGCATAACTATAATTGTGCGTTGATTAGCGTGAGTTGGCGGCAGTCAACATGCAATTTAAATTTAGGGATTTTAAGTCGACTTGGAAATTTTCTTCGCGCTGGCGCGATTTTGAGTGGCCTGACTTTTCAGTTAAAGGTACAATAGTGTTCTAGTAATCTGACCGCCGTACTATACAAATGCGAACTCGTGTTCTTCTCGCGAATGAAGGTATTTCTGGGAGATTCCGATATATATATTTTGCTATTTCGACAACCCTCATGGAAAGTCAAGATATAAAAATATGCAGCAAAGTGATTGGCAACAATACGAAGATGCATCATCATTAATTATGTGCCCAACATTTTGAAGATGCACCCTCCATCGGAAAATCTGATCAGGGCGGCTGAGAGAGGATCAATGTTGGATAGAAATATGTGCAGCTACCAATATTGTCGACGAAATTCATTCATAAAGACTAAAAATCTATTTCCGGTAACTTTTCATATCCCTAATATTTGCGATTTCTGTGCGTATATAAAGCCTGCTGGGGCGCTCTGCTTCTACAATATAAATATAACGTATTTCACAAGAACACTATGTTGGCACATAACACCACAAGCCCATCCTGCGATTGGAAGTCCCCAAGTAACCAATTTAATATTGATATTTGGTGATCTATTACGGCTGGATTCTATCTATGTAATCGAAACACGGCCGTGAATAGCAAGATGGACAACCATGAACATGAACAACCATGATTAAGATGAACCTACGATCTCGTATAACTGACGAAAGTCTCAAATTTTGTATGAAGCCTAACCTCATTAAACCAGACTACACCTCACCTCTACACAACCATCAGTAATATCTTGCAACACCAAGAGACGCATTAAATGTAAAAAGTGTGTAACTAGTAGATTAATGTATTTACTGTTGGAAATGTTAGCTGTCTTCAGCTTTGAAAATGGCTCTCATTGTAATACAATTAAAAAGATGTAACTTGCAAACGATATGTAATTCAGGTATCGCATGCTCAAAGAAGGTAACCAACATGATTAGCACGAGATTTTACAGAGAACATATGGCGCACACGACGAATCCCATATCATAGTGAGTTTATACCACTGAGCTATATAAACACTGGAGTGCGCTACTCGCGATATTTACGTTGTCACTAGAAACAGTTGCATTGTGGGGAATAGGCTGGACGATTTAGTACAGGAGCTTATGGAAAAACGTCCAGTTTTAAAATATATTTGATTCGTATTGGGTTTGTAGTATTTTATACGAATGGAGCTTTGAATGAATAATCATCGTAACATTCAGGATTTGTTTCAGCCCAATATCTCGTGTTTATATCTGTGTTATCTGTGTATTTCGACATGTCGAAGATATAAGTGGTTTCGATTGTTCGTGCTAAAATAAGGTTGTCTATGTGTCATCGTATGTATTTTTTTGTGGTTATATTCCTGATGTAGATTGCTTTACTCGTTGTATCCAGCATATTTTACGTGTACAGAAATAACCAAGCTGTCAAAAGATGTATAATGCCAGTTCAGTTATCTTTCAGATATATGTATCTATAGGAAGTAAAAGCATCTACGATTGCCAGCTTGAAGTTATTATCGGAGCGTGCCTCAGAATTACCTATCCGGATTCAAAATCTTCATACTGCAATGGAGCTGATGTGAATGCTATAACTGCCAGCTACGTGGTGGCTGTGAATATTGCTGATGGAGAAAATTCAGCATCATGGGACATATCAAAAGGCACTGCTGAAATCAATTGAATGCCATTGTGGGTATTCTACGTATTTATTGTTTCAGCGTATTTAAATAAATCCAAATAAGAGAAAGTAAAGATATGTCTGCTATGTGTAGCGATGGGGTAGTGATTTCTGTAGAAGTGACTGAATGAGTTCATTGAATGAGAGAAACAGGAAATGCATGGGTCCTTATTCAGATGTAGCTAGAATTGCCCAATTCACAGTGAAATTGAGGCTATGTTGGTTACAGCAATCTGTGCACTGTGGGAGTTCATAATAAATATTAATTTTATCGAATCAATACGGCACAAGATACTATCTAAATGGCGTACATGTATTTGATCATAATTACACCTATATCTACCCATATACGTGTGTAGCCTACATGAAGCTTGGCTCGTTTTGCACTTTCATGAAACCAGAAATTAGATTAGATTCAAAACTAACCGGACATGGGAACATTTCAACACAGTTTTTCTGCCCACGATACTTGCCTACCCTACTAGATGAAGCACTCGAACCTGGCTTTAGATCAACCATTTCTGTGGTCACACGCAATAACGCGCTGTACTGCCTCGTCACACGAAATACCGCGCTGTACTGTCTCATACCAAAATGCCGAACTTTCGTTTTCAGAAACACCAGCTTCAGTTATTTAATTTTTCTATTAAAATAACAACATAAAAAAATAAAAACAGAAATAAATTAATTAATTGTGATCGACACGTCGCCTTCGGCGTAATTAACGGTGATCTGAAAGTCAAATGTGGGATAAGTTAGGGCTTAATATCTGCGAACGAGGTATAATAAACGAACCGATTCTGATCTTAGTTCCAATGTAATGGAATTTCTTCTCTTACGCAGCACAGGCACAGTCACATTGAAGGCCACCCCACTGCGGGGCCTACGACGTCGACGTCCGTCACATGTCAATGAAGCAACAGTTGCACCCGCTTCATTAAGCTTGTTTATGCAAATTCTGACCAAATTTGCTTGTTCTGATCCTGTTAAACCATTAATGAAAAAGTATCCAAGCGGGATCTTCCAGGATGAATTGATACAAACAGCCATAAAAACTAATGCATCTTTAGCAAGAGGCAAAGAATCATCATCCTCACAGTCAGTACCCATGTCTACATATCCTCGTTATCGTTTTCCATCCCAAAAAACCTGTTTGCGGATCGACATTTCATCCATCATTATGGAGCATATTACAGGACTTTTCCTCTGATAGCAGAAAAGGCAATACTAGTAAAGCCAGGCTCAGCGGGAAGTTTTCCATACCAGCGTCTTATCACACTTGGATGGGGAAGAGCAAGTTGAAAGTTCTGACGCACAAAATTGTATGCCTTAGTGGAATAATACTGAAGCGTCATTGCAAATGATTGCAGTTCCTTAGAGTATTTGACTCCTCTTCCACCAGCTTGTAGCTTCATACGTTGCAAGAGCTCACTTGGTAGACCACTGAATTTTTGTGACATTACCTCTACACACGAATCGCTTATCAAATTGTTCTTCTTAAGAGATGCAATGACCTCATCCAGAGTTTTCACTTTTTTTGCAGACGGTATGTTCTCATTCTGGCTGCAACCAACCTCTTTTTAATTTCTGCCACCCTACGGCGTTGCTGTTGAACGACTTTTCGAGGAGACGTGTGCACACAGTAGCTGTGGTCGTGAAGAACTACTTCAGGTTCAGTGGTTTGTGCTTCATAATGCCGTTTCTTATCTGGAACTGCAGAAGGTCTCACTCGTCGGTTATTCGAAGCCTGATATTTGTGAATTTTATGTTCACTAGGGCTAAAATAAAGGTATAGTAATTGGAACTCAAACTTCATAAATATATAGTCACTGTCTAGTGTCTACCGTACCTTTGGCCTCATATATTTTGGAAAATTCAGAAATCTTGTCGGCACCGCATTCGTCCTTAAACGAATTCTCCCGGCAACACGGTAAATATCACTTTCTGAAAAATGATCAGAGCAGATGACCGACGATCTTGCTGGCTCCCAGTCTTTTCTTCTAATACATTCTATCCATCTTTCTTTCAGGGAATCATTGGTAGGAAAGCTGCGTAGTAGAGAACATTGTATCAGTTCACAAGTAATTCTATGATACGAAGCACACCAAATTGACCATTCTTTGTTATGAACGATGATAAAAGTAGCAGGAACATATGTGAAATTATCTTGTTTGATTTAAATATATCTGTTACTTTCTACCCCAGAAGGATAAACTATTAGGTAACCTTTAAAATCTAAAGCCAAAAATAAACCTAAAAAAAAACATCTTACGAGACAAATCGAACGTCTCGCACGCACAAAGCTATAATGAACTCGACCACGGAATTAGCAATTTGAACTTTAGTGTGAGCATCTGGCACCAGAAATATAGAATTATTACTCAACTATGCTGGACAAAACCGTGTGGCCCTCAATTATACCTTTCCTTCTAGTCCTACCTCCAACCTTCACAACAATTTTAAGCAAGGATTGAGTACTAAGCTAGTTATTGGCTGAACTGCCCATACAGAATACAAACAGTGACCTGGCTGGTCATGCTATTACAGGTATACTGATGAACTGACATGGTGCTGGGACTGCTGATATAGTCTGCTCTGATCATACCAACATCCATATACTTGTGACAAAATGTTCTGGTATAATGACACTTTAACATGGCCTATTCATTAATGCTGTGGCTTATCTGGACATTGATTGACTGTGATGGTCAGGAGATGTTAAAATAGAAACTGATTCTTCAAAGATAGTCTTGCTGCCCTGCATATTCTGCCATTCACTCACCGGTGAAATGTTCTTGGATGCCGACGCTTTACCAAAGACTCTTCATCGCTACTACCATCGCTATTACTTCTCATATATGACTCCGTGGATATCTTTTTCTGCCTTTTACTGCACCCATAGGCGCAACAAACACTACCACCAAAACGAGATGTCTTCGACATGTCGAAATACACAGATAACACAGATATAAACACGAGATATTGGGCTGAAACAAATCCTGAATGTTACGATGATTATTCATTCAAAGCTCCATTCGTATAAAATACTACAAACCCAATACGAATCAAATATATTTTAAAACTGGACGTTTTTCCATAAGCGCCTGTACTAAGTCGTCCAGCCTATTCCCCACAATGCAACTGTAACATGGTGACAACGCAAATTTGCTTAGCCGGAGATGGCAGTAGTTCGGGGCTTGGTTTATACTAGTACCACCATGTTGTCACGAATTTTCAATTGTGACGTAACAATTGATTGTTACGTATGGCTCTTTGGGAGTTGAAATGGAAAATATCGGGCTAATATGGCTCTTTAGACGAAAAAGGTTCCCGACCACTGCTCTAGGATTATTATTATTATTATTGATACAACACAGTGGCGCTTATTGCTTTTTTAAGCTATGTGCTGCCACGACATGAATTGCGATAATGTTCATAGTGTCTTTGCCTTTCGTAATCTTGGGGACGGCTTTCATTCTCTTCTCCCAGTCAATCTTCAGTCACCCTCACTACCAAGCGCCCCCAGCGTTGTCTCAGCTGCCGACTTGTAGCACGGCTCACTTTCGGTCTGGGCTTTTCAACGCACTACCGTAGTAGTGGGATCGGCGATGAGGAGCCCAGAGAAACCTCCGACACGTAGATGCTGGTCAGAACCGGGATTCGAAACCACATCTATTGGTATCGTGACTGCAGTGCGTAACCAACTGCGCCACTCGCTTCCCCACTGCTCTAGGATAAAATGTGGGCCACAGAACATTTTCACACCGGAAAATGGATCACGGCCAAAATGGCTGAGAACCTGTGGGCTAGAGCAGGGGTGGACAACCTTTTTGCCATTCACCCCCGCATTTCGACTACTCATGTAGCCTATACGGGGGCATTCCAGGGCATTGTCGTTATGAGCTAAATGGAGGACAAATGCCCATGCTAGAGCGCCTATACTACATTTCTACTTCATGATATAGGCTTGCATACGTACCGAAATCGCGAGTGGTCACTGGTCAAGTTACGGAACCATTCATAGTCGCGCCATGTTCACTACTGAATTTAGTCATCAAGATTAGAAGTTTTACATAGGCCTATTACTATCAAACATTTGTCTTTTCTCAGCCCATGTGATCAGATTTGCCGTTAGAGGTAATGGAGAGGGTGTTTTTGAAAATTTACGGCAAGTTATAAATTATGATGCATATTCGGGTGTTGTTATTTCTTGACATCCCATCAGGATTGTCGGTATAGTGAGGAGTATACGATTCCGGGTTGGTATTTATAGATAGGGATATCATTTTCCCCCGCTGTTCGAATAATTAGTGTGGATATCTGATTAAAAATGACCCTACTATATTAAAATCGAAAAATGAAGTCACATTAAATCGCTTTATTAAAATCAGGCAAGAAATCGGGAGTCAATTCGTAAATTCAAATTACAAGTCGACGGCCGTCAACACATGATAATTGAATTACGTGTCTACGGTCGCACGAAATTCCTTTTACGGCCGCAGGTTGCCCACTCCTTGGCTAGAGGTAGGGTTAGAGTTCGGACTATTACTCGGGCATAATACGGCATAACTTCTGGATTTGGATTTAAACAGATTTGCACAAGGAAATTCGCGATACGCAAATATAGCTTGTGCAATTTGCCTATATGCCGCAGTTTTATACATGGCCGCGATCTTGTTGAGATATTTTGCTATAGTTTAAGAATATCAGGTATCATTGAATATGACAGCCAAACTTTAGTTTTAAGGAGCAAGTTCTTTTTTAGCAGTACTGAAGCCTTGAGATGGAAGACATTGAAACATATAACTTTGAAATAAAATAACCAAGGCATGGTGGCCGAAACGTTCGATATTGATATGTCCACTATGCCCAGGCGCCGAAATGACCGGCGCGAATATTCCAGAGCGCGCCGCTTAACCCTTTTAATGGGGGGGGTCACTGGTGACCCACGTTCAAGTT